>NC_140174.1:55195631-55538131 GCF_963971535.1 Notolepis coatsorum | reverse complement strand
GGTGGTGTTGGTGGTGATGATGATGATGGTGGTATTGGTGGTGCTGGTGGTGGTGGTGGTGGTGGTGGTGATGGTGGTGATGGTGCTGGTGATGATGGTGCTGGTGATGATGGTGATGATGGTGGTGGTGGTGGTGGTGGTGGTGGTGATGATCGTGCTGGTGGTGGTGATGGTGCTGGTGATGATGATGGGGTGGTGGTGGTGATGATGATGGTGGTGGTGATGATGATGATGGTGGTGGTGGTGGTGGTGGTGGTGGTGGTGGTGGTGGTGGTGGTGGTGATGGTGGTGGTGGTGGTGGTGATGATGATGATGGTGGTATTGGTGGTGATGGTGGTGAATGAATTACTCAAACAGACTCATCAAGTTGAGATTTGTCCATTTAGAGCGGAAGCCAAACGGTCATCAACAGCTACCCCTCGCCTGCAGGGAGCGGAATTTTCCACTGGAATTGTTGTCCAGTTCCAATCACTAAGGCACTGACAGAATGCCTCACCAATTAGGCCTGACACTGCCTGGCTGTTTGTTGACAAAAGGGAGCAGGACTCGCAGGAGCTTGCAGTTAGTTGGAATGCAGGCCGGAACATGAGCGGAAAAACACTGGCAGGACCACTTTGGACAAGACGTAGGTGCCCAGTGGGTTGTCTTGAAACATAGGAGCAGAACGAACCAAACAGAACACACCAGAACTAAATGTGACTTCAGAATTAAGGACATGGATGACCATAAACCCACCTCAAGTTGTGAAATAGAGTTTACACACTGAAATTGTTGTGAAACATGGACATTTCTATTCATACAGTGGTGGAGGAAGTACACAGTTCCTTTACTTAAGTAAAGTAGAAATACCCAGATAAATGAGTACCCTGGTAAAAGTAAAAGTCCTCCATTCAAATTCGACTTAAGTAAAAGTAGAGAAGTATTTGCTATTGAATGTACCTAAGTATCTAAAGTAAAAGTACACATTCTACATGACGTTTGTGTATCCCAGTGCTTGGGAGCAGGTTATGTTAAAGTGGTATGTGGTCCACTTATGCTGCTCTGATAAGTGCTCTTGAAGTTGTCAGGCTTCAAACATTTTGCCATGTTTTCTATGCAAAATCTTTCTCTTCAAAGTAATTAGTAACTGGTGGATTCAGATAAATATAGTGGAGTAAAAAGTACAATATTTCCTTTGAAATGTAGTGGAGTAAAAGTATAAAGCTCCCTAAAATGAAAATACTCACTCAGGCCTAATATAATTTCAACATGCACAGTATGTTGTTAAGGTTGAGGAACGATCAAAGGAATTAAACACATCATTAGAGGAAGGAGGGTTGGGAGAAGATGGATACAGTGTTGTTTATAAACATTCATAAAATGCCATAAAAGATGTGCATGCCATAGGTACATACTCCTGCCCTTGACCAAACCACTGGCATTAGAACCTAAGTTGGTCCCGCAGCCCCGGACTATGGACGCCCACTGCTCGTAAAATAGTTTGGATGGGTTAAATACAGTTATTTATCAAAACTTAGAGCAACAGTAGCTACCCAGTTTGCCATTGATTTGAGAGATATTGAGATAAAGAGTTTGAATGTGTGATGTCATTACAATTTCACGTATTCCAGGAAGTGTTAAATACAGCTCAGTGAAATTTGCCTTTGCATATGGGTTTCCAGGAACTGTTAATCACTCACTAAGATTGTGATATTGTTTTTATATTCATCATGTGACTCAGCTGTAGTTACATAGGCTACTTGCTGGTATACGTAACATCACACATTCCATCACTTTCACTCAATAGTCAATACCTCTCAAAACTAATTAATGTATATGTTTGTGGTTTTTGGATGTGCACAGCATTATGGGCAGAATAAATCTGCTTTATCTTTTGAGTGGAATGTTCCTTTAACTTATGGTTAGCCTGCTATTGAATAGCCCTGGAATAGCGTGGCCATTGGCCAAGCAGCCTTTACTCATTCATTAAAGTAAGTTTCCCCTGAAATAAAATGTTGTTGACGCTTCTTGTTTTTGTATGCCATTGTAAGCAAGGATACCTATTCACTGTGGTATAGTGTCAAGAAAAACAGAATGCTGACAACTGGAGCCATTATGTCATACAAGCATGTGACTAATGCTCATGTTTTAATCTTCATTACCTGCTTACTGTTATAAACCATGAGCTGATAAACAGCTGTTCAAATTAACCCTGTGATGTTCTCTGGTGGACGCTTATACTCACGCACACTTCTAACAGCAAGGGTTTGCTTTTTTATGTAATGATTTTATATTTGGTTCTGCTTCCTTCTGTTATAATGGTATATCTTATATCTGATTATTCTTTCTTCTATTATAATCTTATATCTGATTCTTCTTTCTTCTATTATAATCTTATATCTTATATCTGATTCTTCTTTCTTCTATTATAATCTTATATCTGGTTCTGCTTCCTTCTATCATAATCATATATCTGGTTCTGCTTCCTTCTATCATAATCTTATTCACTGGTTCTGCTTCCTTCTATCATACTCTTATTATGTGGTTCTGCTTCCTTCTATCATACTCCTACTGTATATCTGGGTTTGCTTTCTTATATCAAAATACAATTCTTGATATTGACTTACTTGCTATTTCTGAATGGCCAGTCTGTACATTGATGGAGAGGCTGCAGGCACTTGTTCCATATAGATAACATGCCCTATATTTACACAGCCAGTGGTTATGCAATGGGAGATTTGAACAGGACACTGTGTTCCCCCGACAATGGCATTTCGAAACCATTTGGTGGCCGGGATCCAGGGAATCATGCATGAAGGGAGAATTTCTGGCCATCAGGGGAACAGGCGAGGGAAATAAACAAAGGGTGGCTCAGAGCCTTTCATCACCAATTTTTTTTTTAAGAAAAATGTAAGATTTGTTTTTTTTGGCATTTTATTGCTTTATTTCAGACAGGCCCGGCAGAGAGGAAGGTTGGGAGAAGGTATGGGGGGAAGACATGCAGCAAAGGTCTCCGGGTCCGGGAGTCAAACCCAAATAAATAAGTGATACAAATCTGTCTTGCCTGGTACCCAAATATTGAGTAGGGTATATCTGCAGAGCCGCAAGCCCAACGTCTGGGCGGGGCTTCGTGGCTTGTACTCTGTTTGAGGCGGGGCTTTGGGGCTTGTACTATGTTTGACTGTGCGTGGGCGGGACGTCAGGGCTTGTACCTTGTCTTGTTTCCTGTAAAACCCGGAAGTAGTCAGTTTGTGCTGTTTATTTTTAACCCTAACCTTAACCCTAACCCTAACCCTAACCCTAACCTTAACCTTAACCATAACCCTAACCTTAACCATAACCCTAACCTTAACCCTAACCCTAACCCTAACCTTAACCCTAACCTTAACCTTAACCATAACCCTAACCTTAACCATAACCCTAACCTTAACCCTAACCCTAACCCTAACCCTAACCTTAACCCTAACCTTAACCTTAACCCTAACCTGCAACACGGAACACAGAAATGCAAATGCTGTCGAGTCCTCACTGCTTGTAAAAATAAACAGCACAAACTGACTACTGCACAGTCAAACCGAGTACAAGCCCGAATGCACAGTCAAACAGAGTACAAGCCCTGAAGCCCCCGCCTCAAACATAGTACAAGCCCCGAAGCCCCGCCTCAAACAGAGTACAAGCCACGAAGCCCCGCCCAGACGTTGGGCTTGCGGCTCTGCAGATATACCCTATTGCAAATATTACCCTCAGCCAGAAGGGTTTCCTTTGATTGACTCATGGTTGATGTTTGACTTTGTGGGAAAAGCCATGTGGTCACCAGAGTGTCTCCCTCTAGTGGTGGACGTCCCGTGGTGATGACCGGGTGGTGGACGTCCTGTGGTGATGACCGGGTGGTGGACGTCCCGTGGTGATGACCGGGGTGGTGGACGTCCCGTGGTGATGACCGGGTGGTGGACGTCCCGTGGTGATGACCGGGTGGTGGACGTCCCGTGGTGATGACCGGGTGGTGGACGTCCCGTGATGATGGCCGGGAGGATGCGATCCTCTCTATGCCGCCTCCATACCTCAAATGGATCCGTCATCAGCTCTATTTTCAATCTTTCAAAATGTTCTTATGTACCCCAGTTGCTATTGCATGTACTTATTTGTGTTTCATTACACGTATATGTACATACTTACTGTACCAACTGTTTCGCCTGTTTTATAGCAACACTACTATCACTGACATCTAAGAGGTTTTTAGGGAGTTTTCCTTACCTTCGCATGGGGTATGTCTGGGAGTGTTGCATTCATTTATTTATTTTACATTTTATTTTGGATTTCATGGTGTTTTTGTTTTGTTCTTGATGTTTCTTCTTTACTTGTTTAAAGAAGACGTGTTCGGCCCATGGGGACAGTGTTGTTGGGCCTTACAAATACATTTGATTTGATTTTATCATGAATGTTCACAGCACATTTTTTTTGTATTCACTTTTTCTCCTTATTTTCTATTTTTCTCCCATCCCAATTTCGTATCGCCAATTCTCCCCTTCAATTCTCCCCTCCCCTGTCTTGAACGTTGCTAGCCTATGCCTCCCACTGGTCGGCTGTAGTGAGGATAGAAGCCTTGCATCACGTGTCCCCTCCGGTACACGAGGAGGCAGCCTGTCGCATCTTTTCACCAGACAGCGCAGTCTCTCAGTGGCGAGGAGTAACGCGCGGGAGGCTCACGCTGCCCCCGATACTTCCTGACTCTGCTGTACAGGCATCACCCAACCGACCTGTAGGAGTCACTGTCCACAACGTCCAATCCCCACCCATCGACTTTCCACCGCTACCTCTGTCAATTGAGATAGTATGACGACTGGCCCAAGCCGCAGGTAATGCTGACTCCGGGAGTCGAGACCGCAGCCTCTTGCATTGGTGACGAGCGCAATCTCCGCTACGCCACCCAGCCGCCTTCACAGCACATTTTGTAACTGTATAACTAGTGGATCAGGAAATCATTTGAATTATTTGGCCTAATGGTGGCGTTAGAGGATAGGTCTCTGCATCACCAAATCAGGCAATCCGGCCATTACCTGTCAAGATATCTTGTTAACAGTCAGACAGACAGACAGACAGACAGACAGACAGACAGACAGACAGACAGACAGACAGACAGACAGACAGACAGACAGACAGACAGACAGACAGACAGACAGACAGACAGACAGACAGACAGACAGACAGACAGACAGACAGACAGACAGACAGACAGACAGACAGACAGACAGACGCTGTGGAAAACCTCCTGTGTGGTCCCTGTCCCTAAATGCGCGCGTCCCAGCACGTCCAAGGACTACAGGCCAGTGGCTCTAACCTCTCACATTATGAAAACCATGGAGAGGTTGGTCCTGGAGCAACTCCGCACGGCAATCAAACCCCACCTAGACCCACTCCAGTTCGCCTACCAGCCCCGACTGGGGGTAGAGGACGCTGTTATTTACCTGCTGAACCGAGCCTACACTCACCTAGACAAGCCGGGGAGCACTGTGAGAGTCATGTTCTTTGACTTCTCCAGTGCTTTTGATACCATAAGCCAAGGCCTGGGCTGCTGGGTGAGAAGTTGGAGGCGATGCAGGTAGAGGCCCCCCTGGTGTCCTGGGTTGTTGACTATCTGATGGGCAGACCACAGTATGTGCGCCTACAGAGCTGTGTGTCAGACAGACTGGTCAGCAACACCAGGGCCCCGCAGGGGACAGTCCTCTCTCCCTTCCTCTTCACCGTCTACACCAACGACTTCCACTATCGGTCAGAGTCCTGCCACCTTCAGAAGTTTTCTGATGACTCTGCGATAGTGGGGGACACAAACAGGCTGGAAAAGCTGGTCAGGAAGGCCAGTAGCGTGGTTGGGGTGGAGCTGGACTCTCTAGCGGTGGAGGAGGAGCCTTGCTAAGCTCCAGGCCATCAGGGACAACCCCTCCCACCCACTATACACAGACTTGGCTGACAGGAGGAGCATGTTCAGTGCTAGACTAACACTCCCGAGATGTAGCACTGAACGGCACAGGAAGTCCTTCACTCCGACAGCCATCAGACTTTACAATGCATCACTGTGCCTCACTGCATCACTGAGCACAGGGTGACAGTTACCATCTTACCAAACAACACTGTTCAATATTACACTTACTGTACACTTACTGTAGACTTCTGTATATTTTACTGTATATTTTACAATATTCAATATTACACTTACTGTAGACTTCTGTATATTTTACTGTATATTTTTGCAATATTCAATATTACACTTACTGTAGACTTCTGTATATTTTACTGTATATTTTACAATATTCAATATTACACTTACTGTAGACTTCTGTATATTTTACTGTATATTTTACAATATTCAATGTTACACTTACTGTAGACTTCTGTATATTCTTCATTCGTGACTTGTTTTGTCTCCCTAAATGTTTACTGTGAGCAATTTGTAGTGCCAAACACACACACACACACACACACACACACACACACACACACACACACACACACACACACACACACACACACACACACACACACACACACACACACACACACACACACACACACACACACACACACACACACTCTCTCTCTCTCTCTCTCTCTCTCTCACACACACACACACTCTCTCTCTCACACACACACACACATTCAAGCGTACTGAAATACAAATAAAAACTAGACTTTATAAAAACCTTAAACACACACACACACACACACACACACCACAGCTCTTGTTAAAGGTATATCTTAATGCTTCGACCCAGTTGTAATCCATCTCCTCTGCGGTGTATATTGGAGCATGTGGCAGCGCTGGGGCTTCAGGGGGCTCTGGAGATGGGATGCTGACGGGCCTGAAGAGCCCAGGCCCAGTCATCTGGCAGCCCGGCAAGGGCTTCACTCCACACCGGGACACTCCCTGATCATTCCCCAGACCGCGGCAACTCTGAACACAGAGCTGTCAGTCAAGATAGGGCCCTACTCCCATAGGACCTGATGGATAGAGAGTGAGAGGGAGAGAGAAAGAGAGAGAGAGAGAGGGAGAGGGAGAGAGAGATAGAGAGAGTAAGAGAGAGAGAGGGAGAGGGAGAGAGAGAGAGGAATAGAGAGAGAGAGAGAGAGAGAGAGAGAGAGAGAGAGAGAGAGAGAGAGAGAGAGAGAGAGAGAGAGAGAGAGAGAGAAGAAAGAGAGAGAGAGGGAGAGAGAGATAGAGAGAGTGAGAGAGAGAGAGGGAGAGGGAGAGAGAGAGAGAGTGCGTGCGTTAGTGTAAGGGAATGTTAGGTTATGACTATAACCAAGTTCTGTTAATAGTGGTGACGCTCGGCGTCACTCATGCACTGTCCTCGCACACGTGCACGCGCACTGAATAAAGACCACAATGTACCTTTATATCCAAATATTTGTCTGACCACACCCCTATCAGCTCACCTACATAAGCAGGTATGTGGTCACCTGCTCTCCTCCTTCCCAAGCATTCACCACAAGGTGAGATCAAGGGCTGCAGCGGCGTCGGACGCCGAGCGTCACCACTATTAACAGAACTTGGTTATAGTCATAACCTAACGTTCTGTATCATAGTCGGTTCCGCTCGGCGTCACTCATGCACATAGGGAGGCCGAGCGGAGCCACCGGCCGACAAATACACCCCGCTGAAGGCCCCCCACAACCATCAGAACAGGGAGGGCCGAGCCCCCCCGACCCCCCCTAATGGAGGGCACCCCCCCTATTGGAGGTTTCCCGGGAGGGCGACGGACCCGACCGTGCGAAGAGGCACTCAAGCAACTCAACGCACAGGGTGAGCAGACCGTGGCCTGACCCCACGACTACACACACGCACAACCCGCATGCCACCCGGGAACGAACGGAGGGAACAACCTCGTTACTGCCCCCAGAATCACGGGGTCAAGGGCAAACCAAACCCGTGGCAAGGCCGTAGCAGCGGAGCGCGAAGGAAGACCCAGACCCACTGAAGGGACTGGAGCCCCTGGAAAACGGGGGCCCGGAGAGGTCAATGACGCCAGGCATCAAGACCCCACCAGGCGGTCACTTAGTGACACCGCCCCCCACATCGCCAGCGTATTCGGATAAGGCCCCTCTTCTCCAAGAGCAGGCCCTTTCCCTCCAATAGCACACCGCCTGGCACACTGACCCTGCAGAACAGGCAGTCAGCATGGCCGTAAGCACACAAAAAAGGTTAACCAACGGAAGCAGGCAGCGCACCGGGGAAAAACCAGGCAACAGGCTGTAACCTGAGCCTGGAGCACTGCGGACGAGACAGGCGCCAAAGGAGTCAGCTGAGAACAGCCCCCCCGGCGGAAGGGGCGTATGCTGGCGTTGTTGCATGACCAAGCCTCCATTTAAAAAAAAACCCACCCAGAGGGGTTGAGGCAGAGAAGGCTGACACGATTGGCAGACGTCATGAACGTGCAGGGGCACCCTCAACCGGGTAACCCGGGAGTTGACACTGCTCCAACACACCAGGGAATCAACCACCTTGTCGTTACCCAATGCGGTGGTTGTTCCTATAACCCCTCAAGAAAAAACTCCAAAACACACCTGCGGACACACACTGGCTATACCGCAGTACAAGTGTTTCAGTTTTCAAAAAAGGGTTATCCCAGGCCTACGGGTCGACGAAACATTACTTCGGACCGGGCCCGGCGATACGGGAAGCACAGGGTCACCAGAGGAGGTCAAAGACCACCCCAACAGGCCCCTCTTCGCCATGCGTGAGAGAGGAGCGAAAAGAATGGAGAACCAGCCCCAAGCACACCGTACTTGGTATTCCCAGGCGGTCTCCCAACCAAGTACTAACCAGGACCAACCTGCGTAGCGGCCGAGATCTGACGAGATCGAGCGTGTACAGGTTGGCAAAGCCGTAAGCCATTACGACAGTGCTGAGTAAAAAATTTACCCAACCAGGGTCTCCATAGCGCTTAACCCTGTGACACCCGGACCGACCTGGCATTTTTCCCCTGAAAGTCCCTCAGGGTACCAGAACAGCAGATCTGCATCCCCGGCGGACAATGGGTTCAACTGATCCGGACCAGTGTGACCAGAACCAGTACCGTGCCCTAACCACGCCGACATGCCTACTCCAGGAGAAGGGGCAGATATGCCTGTTGATCTTAAACATGAAAAGAAGGTGCCACCCAGACGTTCAGGGCGAACCGTGCCCGGTGGCCCACCCCCAGGGCGTGAGACCCCTCTACATATGTTCAGATCCATTCCGTCATCATCCCCCAGATATGAACGAGAATCCGTCGACAACCAAAACAGGTCGTCGGAAGAGGAAAAACCTCCATCCCAGTTGCTTTATAAAAACGCCGTTTTAACCCCAAGCAACCAAGGCGTGCCAGTCAGTCGCCTGATTACAGAACACCCCGAGCTAGCACTATGCGTGCGTCGGGACACAACCACATCAATGAACAGGCTATTTAGACCTGTCATTGAATCCCCAAGGCGCCCAGGGAAACGACAAGAGGGGTGTGATACTTCCTAACTCCAACTCTTTTTAAAAGAAAAGAAGGAAGCACCAACAGTATGTATACCAGTCTACAAAGCCGGGGGTAAAAATTGTTTACATTTTTACATTCCACAACCCTCCCATAGAGAGGAGACGGAAATCCCCAGAGAGACTTCCCACGCGAGCTGTACAGATTGAAAAGAATATATTGCACCTTGAGCCATGTAAAAGTTTGGTTTTAGGGCTCTCCGGGGAGGAGGCACTGAACCCATACACACTCAATCGAATTGAATCGAATACACACACAATAGAGTAGGACTCCTTCTTGAGGTTCCACTCACCTTATCAATCTGAGGAGGAGGCTCTATACTCTGAGGAGGCTCCCTCACATGGAAGGAGAGTCCCAACTCACAGAAGGCCCGAATAGGAGCTTCGTGAGGAGGAGCCCTGACCACCCCCCGAAACAGATCCATCATATGGACCTGAACAGCACACGGAAGTCCTACCAACAGAGACGCGCACAGTGACGTACTCTATGGCGGGGGAATTTCTGCGGTGCACACGCCCAATATTCCAGGGCGTGGGACCAGGAAACTCCCCCCCCCCCCCCCCCCCCTCACCCTGTAACGTGCCGAACCGCAACGTGACAGGAACCTTGAAGGACAGGTGGGTTGACCCCTGACCAACAGAAAAAAGGGGGAGGAAAGGTTACCAGTTCACCCCTTTACGACCCCACACCCATGATACGATGTAATGACAAAAAGAGTATGACGCAGTCATAGTCAGCTCCATGAAGCGTCTAACAGCTTCACACAGCGCATGTGCTAACCTGCTATCTGATTTTTACTAAGGAAAAAACACAGAATAGAGAGGGCCCTCCAAGAGCCCCGGTACCAAACTTACACATGTGCTTCTGTGGCCAGCCCAACCCAGTTGCAGGTCACACGACACACACAACCCATCATCACCTACAAAAAATGGCAAAAACACTCTACAGAGGAACGCCATTTTTCATAATGAGAGAATACATAATTCTCGATTAGTATCGGCCACAGGCCTTGCTAAGCACACACGAAAAGCGACCAAACAATCTTTTCTTTTAGGAAAATAAAGTTCCTCAAGCAGTTTTAGCACAACCTCAGCAATCAAGCTTAAGGGTTACATCGTATCCCTACCACACAGTGACACAATATAGTGTAACAACATGTCTGAGAGGAGGATGAAGAAGTCCCCAGGGAACCGGGGGGAAACACAACCCTCCTACTTTACCCTTAATACGGCCAGTTAAACAGGTAAACCTGTTAATGTGTGAACACACTGTTCATTGTCATTACAGGCTGAGAAAAGAACCATTCTTTACTCATATGTCACTAAGCATAGCTTTATAGGTTAGTTTAACCCCCTTAGTTGTGAGTACACAGTATATAAACACACATGATGTTTCTCAACACAACAAACCAGATCATTTTCACATCTGTAACAAACAACCCGATTTGCATGGAGAAGCTAAATACCAGTGACAAAACAGTTCACACATAACTCGCGTCGTATCCTAAATGTAGTGCAGCAACACTCGTTTTGGAAAACATCGTTATTTACAAAACATTTAGAAGGGAAAGCAAGAAGAAGTGTTCAAGGCCTGGTCAGGACCTTGCCTACCTTGAGCGCAGATCAAGCGAAACTGCAGTCTCTAACATGGCACCGAAGTAAACACAGCCGTCCTGTGTTTGACGGCACGGGCAGCTCGCTGCTCCAACCCGCCGCTACGGTGCTCCTTGTTGACGCAGCCCTCGCCGGCCTGGCTCAGGGCAGGTTCGACGAACATCCTCTGTCAAAGATGACGTCGTAGTCAAGAGTGTTAAAAACATGTTACCGTCACAGCACGTTCAACAGTGTAGCATTAAGCTAAAAAGCAGCAAGCTAACGTTTACCTAGCCTAGTGACACAACAGGCTTGGTAAACACAGCGAGCTAGCGCCGCAGCTAACAGCTGACTGGCTAACACAGTAGGCCACAACTAGCACGCAAGCTAAGCAGCCACCACCTGAACTCGTACACAACGATACAACAAGTCACACTCCGACAGGCCGCCGTTCTGAAACCCTCCTCACTTTTTAAGAGAAAAGAGAAACAAGATGTTAACACAGTTTTACAACGGTGATTTTACCAACACCCGACGGAGCCAGCACAATACCCAACTGGGCTGTAGCTGACTTGAACACAGATCTTCCGCTAACGAACATCCATGCCCATATTTCCTCGTGAGGGAATACTCTCATTTGTATATGAAAGAAGGGGCCTCACGGTGACACTCGTCCAGAAAACACAGGGATCACCAGTGTTATTGGTCGTGGCCCACTAGTTAACTATAATGGGCTTCAGACCAAGGTCTTCCGCCGTCGCCTAAGAGGCTGAACAAAGGACCCTAGTCTGGGGCCGGTTTTCATAAACATTGTCAGCTAGCCCCCATAGCACTAACAGACAAGTGGAGCTCGCAAGCCAAACATTACTCACCAAACCTGGAACCCACCGCTTCTCACAACAGCGGCGCGTCCTACAGTCCAGCTGTGCCTTTACCAGGCACAGCTGGACCAGCACCAGCAACCAGCACACAGCAAGGACTGCAGTTGGAAGGCATGTAGCGGCGCGAACTCCCAATACGAAAACCGGTGGAGGATTTTTAGAATGATCATCATCTTCCAGACACTCCAGTACGAAGACAATATCGCCGTATTTTCTCGAATATAGTGAGAGAGAAAATAAAGATATGATGTCAACGTATCTCTTGTTTTCCAACTCTTCTCCTACTATCACATTCATGTCAAGTGGGGATCTACCGAGGCACTTTCTTGTGGTGAAAGCGAGAAAGGAGGAGAGCAGGTGACCACACACCTGCTTATGTAGGTGAGCTGATAGGGGTGTGGTCAGACAAATATTGGGATATAAAGGTACATTGTGGTCTTTATTCAGTGCGCGTGCACGTGTGCGAGGACAGTGCATGAGTGACGCCGAGCGGAACCGACTATGATACAGAACAGTTGTGTCAGCACCACAACACCAAGGGGGCACTGGGCATTCCTGCAACTCGTCTTAATTGCTAAATGAGCCCATTCCTGTGTTTAGGATTTGAGTCATAAAAAGCCATTTCCTCTGGACATAGCCGGTTCCTGTTTGCTGGAATCGTACAAAAAGGGTCCACATGTGCGGAGGAGGCTTGGAGGGTTGCTTTGTTTCCTAGGGGCAGACTATTCTCCAACACTCCCACACTGGAACACATTTTGAAATGTTTGAATTGAAATACAAATAAAAACTAGACTTTATAAAAACCTTAAACTAACACACACACACACACAGACAGACAGACAGACAGACAGACAGACAGACAGACAGACAGACAGACAGACACACACACGCACACACACACACACACACAGACACACACACACAGGTAATGGACACAGTGTTGGCCTACAGTTTAGTATTCCAGTCATGAGATGGGTGGAATCATTGTGATAAAGAATACACAATATTGTGACAACTTGGGGTTAACTGTCTAATTTTATAATTTTTTCAACAGTGACAATCTGGAACTTTTTTGACTATATAAATTGGTTCATATTCTGAAAGACTATATTTGGAACACTTTTCCCATCATAAATCAGAATAGCCTATAGGTCTGTTTTACAATACCAATGTAAACAACCATATTACAATCCCCAAATACAGCAAATATACCTGTTTAAAATTGCATGTGTATCTGCTGTCTACTGTTAGCAGATCCCCCTTTCCCCTCTGTTGTTGTTGTTGTTGTTGACGACACATTTTCTTACATTTGTATCACGGATTGGGTTTTTAAGGCTTCCCCCCCTCTTCTGTCTTTGTTTTGGCTACTAAAAAGCACTGGGATGAGTTAACAGATGACTACAGCCTCTCAAATGTGTAATAAAGGACACATTAATAACAGCTCATATAGCCAACAAAGGTTATTTTTATAAATATGTTTATAAAAATCTCTGTCATCTCTAGGTTATGAGGAAAGACTGCTGCCTGTGTGCCACTTTGAATATAGTTGACTTCGGATGCAGGGGGGCATTCTCGGCGCACCCAAATAGAACTGTTCAGACGGTCCCGCCCATAACAAATGCTATTGGCTCAGGAATTATTCTAAACACCAACAGTCATTTCCTATTGGCTAGTCCAGGACAGTTCACAGGCGACGTCTCTCTCGGTCATTGAAATGAAAATAGTGTATAGTGTACACACACTTGACTACAGCAGCACTCGGATCTGGCTGCAAGACTTGTTTATTTTAGATTTGACCGAGGCGTCGAAGCAACAATGAAGTTCGTGAGGTTTATAATGAAAAACGCAGCGTTGGCCAGTGCGCCTAAACATATTGAACATTTTTCCAAATTCTCACCTTCACCGCTCTCTATGAAGCAATTTCTCGATTTTGGTGAGTAGCCTGACGTAAAGTCTTTAATCAAGATGTATTTGACTGCTCAGGGTTATCTGTATACCGAATATTATTGTAAATTATTATCTCTTGGTAAAATGTGCAGTCAGTCTAAGTAACTAGTGTTGTTACCCCATTGCATTAAAAAAAAAGTTAAGTAGCCGATCATTGGGGACATCTGTTGATAAATACGGGAGAATCGATCTTCTCGGCCCGGTAGCCTATTTTGGAGTATTGCGTCAGATTTGCAGCGAGCTCACGTTCAATGCAAATGCACACAGACCTGTTTAAAACGGAAGGATGTGTTCTATATGAATTGAAAATGGGGGACCCTGATGAAAACAAGACAAACGTCTTTCTCAGGTCTGCATCCCCTTAACAATTGTGTGTATTGAGCCGTACTGTACTGTACCCATTCTGCAATCTGTTAAATAAAGTTGTCATTCATTCATCATTCATTCATCATTCATTCATTCATTCATTCATTCATTCATTCATTCATTCTCATGTGTTACAATGTAACAATGCTAACCATCCATTCCATACATTGCACATGTTGCATAATAGTACATTGATGTTTAGGCTAATGCATTGCTGCATAGCATACAGGCTATTTACTGGTTAGGTGAAACCTAATGACGCAAACATTTGGTAATGCTTTAGCCTATATCACACATTTTGTAAGTACACAGTATTAACACAATCATTATGAATTCATCTTTTTCTATTCTACGTTTTTTTTCTATTGTTTTACAGGTTCAATCAACGCGTGTGAGAAGACATCGTTTGTGTTTTTGAGACAGGAACTCCCTGTGAGACTATCAAACATAATGAAGGAGATCAACCTTCTTCCTGATAAACTGCTCACAACCTCGTCTGTACAGGTGGTACAGAGCTGGTAAGAGCCACAATACAGTTTATTACGACAATGTGTTTATTTGCCCCCTTACAAAATAGTATGGTATTTATTAAAAAAAATGATCATGGTATTTCCATCATAAATGCCGAAACTGAAATGACCACCCACCATACACTACTACCAGGATACTTTTTTTCGTAAAGGTTGTTTTTGTGTTTTAGTTAAAGGCACAGTCCATGTTTTTTTCGGACCAAAATAGTGTAAAATGGAGTATACTACATCCATTCTTGAATAGTTTAATTTGTAGATTGAAGACAAACTTTTTGGAACTTTCTTAGGCCACTGTAAATCAGAATTTAGCTCTGTTTTTCTGTAGTGTTTACAAACATTACCAACATAAACACACCTTTTACCATAAACACAGCAAATCAATGTAAATAAATAAATAAGAATCATGATGATAATCATCCTTGGCCCTTGGGTCCATGGCGAACATGCGTTCACAAACTAGAAACAGTTTCATCTCATTGTTCACCAAGTTCCTAAAGTTCCTATGAAAGCTCTTTGACCAACTTGGGTTTAGTCCCACAATTTCAGCACAAACAGAAGGGGAAGGGCTTTCTCTCATGAACTTTGTCACACTTCCCACTTTAAAGTCACATGACGTCGCTTCCACATTTGATACCCTTCAGTAAATCCCCAGGCCTTGTTTTCTTTTTTTGCCCTGGGCGGGAAGCGTTTAAAAAAAAATTAAAACACATGTGAGGTATATTCACATGTACATTCTTGAACAGTAACATTTTAGGTGGAAAGTAAGCTTTCTGGGTACTTTCTTTAACCCGTTAAATCAGAATATAGGACTTTGTTTTACTCCAGTGTTGACAAACATTACTAATGTAAACAAAAATTTTACAGGCACGAAATAATGCAAATACAATTTAAAAAGTCATATTCATCTGTTGTGGTAGTTCTTGTATTAAGTGCTTAGTCATAATGTAGGTTAGGAATGTAACACATTCATTTGCATGTTTTGTGTGAATGTATCTGAGGACGTATTAACACACCTGACGACTGAGCTATTGTTATGCAAAGTAGTCAGGTGGGTACTTGGCAAGTTGGTGCATGAGTCGAGTGCAGCGCATTCCTGTGTGCATGCGCGTGCACATCCGTGCATGTGCGTGCACGGGCTCCTGCTCACAGACCTGGTGGAACGGCGTGCAACCCTGTCCCATGACCAACGCACCGCCATGCATATCTATAGGCTAATTTTAAGTCCCTCATTATCCCAATCAATCAGATTATATTTCTTTAAATGTGCCTGCTGGCAGTAGGCTTAATGGAATGAATAATCAAATGAGATCTTGCTAGCGAAAATAATTACTTCCACTCTTTCAGAATAAGTAGATAAAAACAAGCCCAAAGAGTATCAAATTGATACGAATTAATAGATGCTTATGAGGATATAATATGTAATATATGTAATGTAATATAATATGTACTGTATGCACATAGGTATCATGTACTATATAAATACATGGTTCCCAAAGTTTTCAGGCCGCGACCTCCTGAAATAACGGTGTCAGAGAGCCGCGACCCCCACTATTAGGAGGTGGTTGAAACATGCAAACGTTCACACGCACACATACGCACAATAACTACACAAAAGAACACAATAATCAAACAACCATAAAATGAATACATATAGCGCGTTTCATTTAGAAGGCTAATGTTCAACTCACCTAAGGAGATGGATGGGCACTATGCTTGAAGCACAACAAGTCCAGTCTGGGTTTAATTTTGGAGACAGCGACTCTGAGATCATCCTCCACATTCAGACGTGATCTGTACTTATTTTTATGTCAGTGCAGAGAATGTTTTTTCGAATAGATTGGTAGATCCAAATGGCGGATAGCTGTGCGTATTCCCCCTCAATTGATATCCAGTCGGCATCGGAGGTGGGCAGCGAGCTGGGACGCATTCTCCATCAGAAACAAGCACACCTCATCCCGCAGCTCAAGCAGGTGTCATGCAGTATGTAGGAAATCCATAGGCTGAATATGATTTATTATCAGCATTTTAGGTCTATTATTTTACATTTCAAAAGCATTTCTTTTACCAGTTTAATGTATTTTAATTGTTTTTAATTATAGGCCTATTTCACACATTCTATGAAATCAATACATTCTGGAAATCATCTCGTGAAAACATTATTCAGAATGGTATAATGGGATCAAAGAGCACCTACGGGAGGCTGCAATTCAAAACTGGCCCCCGTAAATGTCCAATCCCACCCGCCCACCCCCTCCCAATGTACAGTTTCCTCCCCCTCGTATGTATATATTTTCTGTTAGGATCTCTGTTTAACAGTACTGTATATTTGCATATCTTGTATGTCACAAATGTAACAGTACTGTATATCTGTATGTCATGTATGTCATAAATGTCACAATATATATCTGTATGTCATAAATGTCATTATGAATTGAAAATGGGGGACCCTGATGTAAACAAGACAAAAGTCGGGGTGCTCCAGTAGCACACCATGTTACCGCGCTGCGTCGCGGGACTCCGTGCTGCGTCATGGATCTGGTTGACTCCGAGTTCGATTCCCGGACTCGCCGTCATTTGCCGAATGTCTCCCCCTGCTCTCTCTCCCGTTTCACCCTACAACTGTCGGTCATGCTTGACCAGAAAAGCGATAAACGCTAAAAAATAAAGTTAAAAAAAAAAAAAAAAAAGACAAAAGTCTTTCTCTACAGGGTCTGCATCCCCTTAACAATTGTGTGTATTGAGCCGTACTGTATTGTACCCCATTCTGCAATTTGTTAATAAAGTTTTCAATCAATCAATCAATCTCTGAGGAAGGCAGCTGCCATTTTGTTTCGAGGGAGTGGCCAGCTTATCCAGCTAACTTAACTAAACCTGCGCTGGAGCAGATCTGTTGCCATAGTGATTTAGCCAAACCTGCTTTGTGGAACCGAAAAGTCTGACTTATGTCAAGTTATCCTGAAGATTATCCGGCTAACTCAGTTAGCCACGTACGGGGAACGGGGCCCTGGTCTGCATCCTCTTAGCAGTTGTTAGTATTGAGCTGTACTCTGTATTGTACCCATTCTGCAATATTTTAATAAAGTTTTCAATCAATACAATATGGTGCAGTGCTACAGCTTTTTGGCCTCAATGTTAATCATCTGCTAGTTGATTTCAATTGATGTCTTTATTGAAGCAATAAAACAAGGATTGTGCAATACAATACAAAGAATATTGATCAAAAGGATAAAACACAATAAAGCCCTAGCCTAGAGCTTGTTTCCATTGTGGTCCTTGTGAAGTGAATGTAATAAGTGTGCATAATGTGAGCGTGTGTGTGCGCGGGGAACATAAAACAAGATACAATATATACAATATATACTTCACATCAATAGAGACCTCACCAAATAACAATGACCCTACAATCAATATTCAATATTCAATTCCAATCACCTGTTGTTTGCAACCAAGATGTCTGCGATAAAATACTACTGTATGAATACAATTAAAAAGTAATATTTACCTGTTGCCTAGTGTTAGTCCTTGTATCTTTTCTACCTTCTAAAGTTGTTCGGAAGGTGGTGCTACATATGATTTTCCCAGAAACAAACACTAATTATGCCCCATAGCTCAATATCTCAAATATCCAATATCTCAAAAACCAAAACACTGGTGCCATTTATAAGATTCATAGATACGACAGTATGTGTTCTCCACAAATATGTTAGCATGTAACAACAACAAAATGCTCTGTATTCACAGCATACACGTGTCTGTATCTGTATGTACAGACTGTTTCAGGTACATTCAGAGTTTAATCATGTGTCTGAATCTGTGTTTGTCATTGTCTGTTTCAGGTACATTAAGAGTTTAATGGAGATCCTTGAGTTCTTAGACAAGAGTCCTGATGACCACAAAGTCCTGGGGGAGTAAGTAGGCTTTACTGTCATTTACATTCTCAGGATAGCAGCGTCACGTTCTAGGGGTCAAACATGGTTGCACATTCTGAGTCATGTAGACGTCGAGTGTGACCTATTTCCAGGAGAGTTGATTGCGCATATTTTTTGGTATTATGTAATAATGTATTGCTGTTGTGCGACATTCCAACACCGGAGAAAGAAGAATATGATCGTGAACTGATTGACGTTGATATAATATTTCTGGTTGAAAACTATTGATTCTCGTCATCTGAAAGGAATTTTCTGAGATTTTAAGGCTTTTCAGGAAACACTACTTTCTTTCCTTTTTATGTAACTAAGATTTCTATTTAATTTGTTCTACCCTGAGTATAGGTTATTTCCTGCATTATAGTGTTAGTTTAGTGTTATCTTCATCATAATATCAAGGTCTAGTCTTACGTTTAGAATCTAAATGTCCTTCTCATGTACAGTAGTTAAAAACTCTTCAGGTATGTCTGCTATGTTAATGTAACACTATAGCATTAATACTCTCCTATTGGATTTCCCAGTGATGACCTACATCTCCTTGTATTACAAAGGCCTAAGTGTCATTTGAAAATTATTTGAAAATATATATATATAATAACATATTGCAGTGTTTGTCGATAAGGTTGTTGCATTCTTTCATATTGTGATATCAGAGTGAAGCCCGATATATTGCTCCACCCGAGATCATATCCCTGTAAAATCTTTTTAAAGTGATTTTACCCCAGGGGTGGCGCAGTGGGCAAGGCGCTCGCCACCAACGCAGGAGATACTGGTATCGAGCCCAGCTCTCTGCGTTGCTTCCGGCTTGGCCGGCCGTCGTACTAACACAATTGGCAGTGTTAGAGGGTGGGAAAGCCGGTGGGTGGGTCCTGGTCGCTGTAAACAGCGACTCCTACAGTTCGGTCGGGGCGCCTGCTCAGCGAGGAAAGGATCTAAGGGGGGTAGTGTGATCCTTCCACACGTTACACCCTCTCAGTGAGAGTCCGCGCTGCCAGGTGAAAAGAAGCGGTTGATTGGCTACACATGTGTCGGAGGAAGCATGTGATAGCCTCCACTCTCCCAGACCGACTGTAAGGGGTAGAGTGCGCAGCGACCAGGAAGGGGATTGGGAATTGGCATAACGACTAACATTGGGATGGGAGAAAAACGGAGGAAAAAGGAGGAGGAAAAAGATTAAAAAAAAAAAAAAAAAAATGATTTTACCCCAATCCTAGGTAGGGTGCATCAAAATACACATTTTCAATGTATTGATTTGTCTGGGTGCTAAAAGTGTTACCATCCATGTAAAAATAATACATGCTAAATATGTTTGCATTACGAGGTGATTTAGAGGTGGAATCAGTTTTTATGGAAAAAGGGGGTAACCGTAACAGGGGGTAATAATAGGTAGGCACTGTGTCCCTTCACTCTGTCCTCCCCCAACATGGCCTGCTGTTAGTATGTGTGTGTGTGTGTGTGTGTGTGTGTGTGTGTGTGTGTGTGTGTGAGTTACACATGCATTAAAGCATTCCGTCTCCAGACGGATTTCCGTCAATTTGATTGGGGAGATCCGTCCATTTGATTCGCAGTCTGACGGAAGTATTTGCATGATTTGTAGATGCATACAGATTGAAACAAAATTGAGCCAATCAGAGGCGCCAAATATGGAAAAGGGCTTTTTTTTCCTATCGCGCCAAGCAGTCATCATCACTCAGCGACTCGAGAGACAGGTCACCTTTTTTGCAGCCTCACGCGTCAACTGCTTGTTTACCAACGTCACAGCCACCACGCTGCTTGCACTCGCTGCTATATACCGATTAGCTAACGTTAGCTTAATAGCGTCTGTTAAATGGAAGGAGTAAGCCGGCCACTAAAAAGAGAACCCACCGCAGGGTTCTCAGATGAAAAGGATCAGCGGGACCACCTAACAAAAAGTTTCGAGAGGAGAGGACGTTTGAAGAGACTGGCTAGGCAGCGCTACTGGGGGCTGTAGTGGTGAGTTAACTTGTTCCGTGTGCCGCAACGATGTCAAAAAGAAAAACAGAAACAACACGTTTGTCATTGTCGTGTTACTTCACAGTACAATATGTGAGTCCCCTGCTGTGGTTGTGAGTATACGTTTATTAGCTTAACTCCGTAGCAACATCACACAGGTGTATCTGTAGACAGTATCCTCCCCACCGTATATATTCTCTCTGTCAGGATCTATGGGTAACATTACTGTATATTTGCATATCGTATATGTCACAAATGTAACAGTACTATATACCTGTAGTATGTCCCTATGCCATAAATGTCATGATGTCAATGTCATGCATGTCATAAATGTCACTGAATTGAAAATGGGGGACCCTGATGATGTAAACAAGACAAACGTCTTTCTCTGGTCTGCACTTCCTTAACAATTGTGTGTATTGAGCCATACTGTATTGTACCCATTCTGCAATCGGTTAAATATTGATTGATTGTTATAACGGATTGCAGAATGGGTACAATACAGTACAGCTCAATACACACAATTGTCAAGGGGTTGCAGACCAGAGAAAGACTTTCCTCTTTACATCAGGGTCCCCCATTTTCAATTCATCATAACATATATGACATACATGACATACAGATAGATAATACTGCTACATCTATACATTTATGAAGTACCAGATTTACACAGTATTGTTTGTGATACAATAAGAGTCTAAAAAAGAGAGCATATACATTTGACGAAGAAACTGTACATTGGAGGAGGTTGGGTGGAGGGGGGCGGGGACTGTACATTGGAGGTGGTTGGGGAGGGAAGGGTTGGGTAGGCGGGGTGGGGGGGTAACTGTACATTGGATTATCGACGAAACCGAAACAAGTAGGCTCCCTTAAAACGCCAACGCTATTAAAAAGAAATACAGTGGAGGTTAAAATAAGAATATGACTTGGCCTGAAAAAAATTTCAGTCAGGAGATTTTTTTTTGCTTTAATCCCTGGTTACAAGCACATGGTTGCAACATTGTTACATTTCAAGAGACCTGTCTGCTCCCATATTCCCCTACATTTTACCCTCTGTTTTGAAAACATTTCCTCGCACCTGTAATTTTTTGGGGGGTGGGCTTTGCCTATAAATAGCTTTGCCTGTGTGGCTCTGCATCGTAGTTTACTCAATTCCCTAACCCTCCTAGGTTTGTGGATGCCTTGGTGAAGATCAGAAACAGGCACAATGACGTGGTGCCGACCATGGCTCAGGGCATCATCGAGTACAAGGAGACCTTCCCACAGGACCATGTAACCAATCAGAACATACAGTACTTCCTGGACCGCTTCTACCTGAGCCGCATATCCATCCGTATGCTCATCAACCAGCACAGTGAGTCCCTTTCTTATGCACAGTTGTGTGATTATAGCATGTACCGTGGTGTAGGGCTGTCCCCGACTAAGGATTTTGATAGTCGACTATGATTGGCCAAAATTTGCCGTTAGTCGACTATTAAGTATAATATATTTTTTTGTATCATTCCATTTGGGCTGTGGGGGGTGTTCATTAGATGGGTGAAATCCTCTTTCAGTGCCTCTGTGCCTGTTTTCGTAGGCAGTTAGCCTCTGGTATGCATGCCATTAGTGTTAGCCACGCTTCTAGGCCTCTTTTCTTTTGGAAAGATGATAAAAAATTATATATATATTATTTTTTTATAAAAAAAAAATATTTGTATTCGACTAAGAGGTTGGCAGTCGACTACGGCTCCTTTCGACCGATTAGTCGACTAATCGACTAATAGGGGTCAGCCTATTGTGAGCCGATTGGCCCTGAATCCTGAAGTTACATCACTGATGATGTGTCTTTAGTACATCATCACAAATTATGTCATTGAATCAAGCAAGTGGAGTGAATCATCTTGAGTCAGTCTGTCTTTGTATATTTTACAGATTTTGAATGAACAGTGTCATGTTAGTATTATGCATAGCCTGTGGGTTAGTCTTGCTAGCTCTAGGCCAGGGAGGGGCAACTGGCGGCCTGCGGGCCGCATGCGGCCCTCACAGACGCTCCATGCGGCCCCAGGCCAATATTTAAAAAAAGTAATAATATTTTTCTATTTTTTATTTTTTTGCATTCGACTAAGAAGAGTTGGCAGTCGACTATGGCTCCTCTCGATCGATTAGTCGACTATTTGACTAATAGGGGTCAGCCCTAGTGTGGACATATTCAACACTGTTGAAAGTGCCGTGCAGCAATATGGGGGGTTTGATAAACTGTCCGCTGTTGTTACCGATGGAGCACTCGCAATGAAAGGAAAACACACAGGATTCACCGGGCTTCTAAGGCAGAGTGGCATTGAGTGTCCAATGCTGCACTGCATTATACATCAGGTAAGTTCGCTAACATAATTTCCATCTATTGTGGGTCACTAATAATCAGGGGTGCAGTGGTCATGCCACGCGGTACCACGCCGTCCCAGCACTTTTCTGAGCAGAAGTACGCACACAAAAATGAAACGTTATTTCATCTGATGCAGATCGCATGCACAAACATTGAAGTTGACATTCCTTCTATTGTGCGCCAACAGGAGAGACCATAAGTGTCTCATTAAAGACAGAACCATTATTGACCCACTGTGGGGGGAAGGTGAATGTCATGCCAGTTTGATAAAGGGTCAATGGGAGGCACTCAGGAATGTTTTGTTTAGTAGCAGGATAAAAGTTTATACATTTAACAAAATCATTTATTATTGCACTTTTGATTTACTGTTGTAGTGAAATGCAGCAGGAATGCTGCTTTGTGTTTGTTGAGCAGTAGGCTTTAAGTTCATACATTTATTTTAATAGAAGCTTTAATTATAATTTGTAATTTTTGTATATATTTGGGTTACACAGCAATACTTTCAAATTCAGCTGTATTTATAAATTCATAAAGTTGAAATTAAGCATTACTAAATGCGTTTGAAATGGAATAAAAACAAAGTTACAACAAATTATAATAATTTATATTAGGTATGCTCGATATTGGCTTTATTTCCGATACCGATATCAACCGATACCGATATATGCAGGGTCCCCCCCCCCCCCCCCCCCCCAAAACGGAATAATTTCAGGTAATTAACATTACATATCTCTTGTTGTGGAATTAACACAACATTATGCATACTTTTGACAATAAATAAAATCTGAATTTGTTCTTACTTGCTTCCCTGGGTAAATAAAGGTTATAGAAATGTAAAAAAAAATATATTGAAAACCGATACAGATATTTTTCGATATCACATTTTAATGCCAATATCGGCCGATAATATCGGTAGGCCGATAATATCGGACATCCCTAGTTTATATTTCAATCAATTTCTTTAATGACCACCCAGCCAGGCTGGTGGAATTTGGTTTCAGTGCATTGCAGTTCCAACATAAAAACATAGAACATATAACATCACTTACAACGTACATACTACATGCAGTTAAAAGAAAACACAATTACATAGATTACAGTTCAGAGTTGTCCATGTCAGCAGAGGTAAGGGGGGGTGTGGGGGGGTACTACAGGGAGGGGGGGGGTACTACAGGGAGTTCAGTGTCCGTATGGCAGTGGGGAAGAAGCTGTTTTTGAACCAGGATGTTTTGGTGGTCAGGGATCTGTAGCGCCTCCCGGAGGGCAGCAGCTGGAAGATGTGGTGTGCTGGGTGAGTGGGGTCAGAGATGATTTTTCTGGCTCTCCTGATTGTGATATGCCTTATTTATCACATCTGTGACTATTATGGGCTACTATGATGGGGTACTACTGGCGGGACTGCCGATAAACAATGCGGCCCCCCAGATTGAGTGGAAATTTAGTGGCTCTCACCATATACAAAGTTGCCCGCCCCTGCTCTAGGCAGTCTAGGGCCATCTTGAAGTTTATAATATATATTATACATATATACATATTATATATATATATATATATATATATATATATATATATATATATATATATATATATATATATATATATATATATATATATATATATATATATATATATATATATATATATATATATATATATATATATATATATATATATGTATACGCATATACAGTAGTACAGTATGTTGTAGAATTCCACAGACCGGTACTTTAACATTTTATTTATTTATTTAACCAGGAAGTCCCATTGAGATACGAGATCTCTTTTGCAAGGGAGACCTGGCCAAGATAACAGCAATAAAATGTGCGATACATCACACAGCAAACAAAATGGCAATACATCACACAGCAATAAAATGTGCGATACATCACACAGCAATAAAATGTGCGATACGTCACACAAGAACACAATAAAAGTGCATGTATACAATATACAATGCATCACATAAAACACAAAAACAGAATAGGCTACAGAAGAAATCAGAAGAAAATGTGAATCAGGATGTCTTGCAAATCCTAGGGACACACTGTGTAATGTTGATCTTGAGTGGGTCCGTTTCTACATTGTTGACTAAAGGCGTTATCAGTTACTCCTAACAAGAAAGCGTCCCTCCATATCCCACTGGCACTGCATTCCCAGGCTCCGGAACTCCCACCCCCAAGACATTAGAGACTCGGTGACTCAGTTCTCCATTATTGTAATTATTATTAAGAAAATTGAAGATAGAAAACAGAACACAGTCTTCTAAACATCTAAAACATAACATGAATAATGAAACAACATTGTCTCCTCTCCTGTCTTTCTGCAGCCATCGTATTTGACGGAGCAACGAACCCAGTTCACCCCAACACCATCGGGAGCATCGATCCTCTCTGTGAAGTCACTGAGGTCGTCCGAGGTAATTACACACCTCCCCCGAGGTTACAAGGACTCTGTGATTTATATTTAATTAATGTATATATATATTTATATTTAAATTATTATTTAATACTATGGTGAGGACCAGTGTTGGTTTTTGACGTGGTAGAATGTGATCCCATAATAGTAAAACCTATACATATATTATTTTTTTACACAAATACTGTAGTGAATTATAGTATTCCTGTGTATTGGGGGCGACAGTGGCTCGGGAGGTAGAGAAGTTGTCTGGTAATCCGGAGGTTCCCAGTTCGATTCCTGCTCCTTCTGGGCAGCGTGTCTAAGTGTCCATGAGCAAGACACTTAACCCCTAATTGCTCCTGGTGAGCAGGTTGGCACCTTGCATGGTTGTCTCCGCTGTCTGTGTGTGAATGTGTGAGTGAGTGGGTAAAATGTGAGGAACGAATTATAAAGCGTTTTGGATAAAAGCGCTATATAAATGCAGCCATTTACCATTTACCACCTACAATCAAAGGTCAAAATATACTGTACGACTTTGAAAAGCCATTACTTGTACACCGTATGTCGCAGCACTTTGTACATGTCCAGCTATCTTTAGTCTACAACACTGGTCTGTGCCACTAGATGACTGCGTAAAGATAAAAGATACAATGCTGAGGTTGAAGCACATATTCATGCAGCAAGAAGCAGTAGAAATGGGGGATTTCCTGCAGCCAAATTGGTGGCAGCTTATCACGGATATCATGCCTGTATGGGATATCTCGTCTCACTGCTATTAAGAAAAAACACTTCATCTTATCATTGTACCACTCTTTAATTACATAAGCTCGTAGATTACCTTTTAATCTTTGTACTTTGGTCTAGTATTGTAATAATTATGTCACTAAATGCTGTTGTTCACTTCAATCTTGCGATGTGATTGTCTTGGAGTAGAAAAAACAAGGTCTATTCAGCATTGCAGCAACAATAACAGTGGAAGCTTTTGAAATGTTAACACTTGGGTCGCTTTCACATATAGTTTGGTGGACTCTGTGCGATTCGTGGGTGAAGTTGCAACATTGTTGCATTCTTCATTTGGTTCGGTTTGCTTTCACACTGCAATTTGTCAAGTGCACCAAACTTTCTGAACAATGTCACGCGATCGAAAAGGGCGCTCGTCTATTGGATATATAGAATCCAAAAAACAGGCTTCGGGGACAGCTCTACAGCGCACATACACACACACCACATTATTCTGCGAAGCAGCCCAGCAAACACACATAGTTACACCACATTATTCTGCGAAGCAGCCCAGCGCACACACATACACACACACACCAAATTATTCTGCGAAGCAGCCCAGCCCAGCGCACACACACATAAACCACATTATTCTGCGAAGCAGCCTAGCCCAGCGCACACACATACACACACACACCACATTATTCTGCGAAGCAGCCCAGCCCAGCGCACACACATACACCACATTATTCTGCGAAGCAGCCCAGCCCAGCCCAGCGCACACACACACACCACATTATTCTGCGAAGCAGCCAAGGCCAGCGCACACACATACACACACACACCACATTATTCCCCGGAGCAGCCCATCGCACACACATTATTCTCATATATTGCTGAAATGCTGACGCAGTTTTTTTACTTTGATGTGACCATGGGCGGCGGGTGTATAAGGCTGGGGCAGGCTGTGCCTTCCCAGACCAGTCGACACATTATTTTTATTTATTTAAAAAAAAAAAACGTTTTTTTTTAGCCTTTATTTTTTCCCCTGTGTACCTGTGTGTGTGTGGGGGGGCTGGGGTCCGTCAATGGATAGGTGTGGTGACACTTAACATTCCAGACGGCCTGAATACACTGAAGACTGGCAGGAGCCCCCACCCACCCCCACTTCAAAACATGGTTAAAAAAGAACTTGTCAACAACATCCCTGCAGAACACCATATGCTTGCCTGTACCTAATATGTAGAATTATTGTTTGTTTGTACATTGTCTGTACATGTCTGATGTAAATATTTAGCATTTATATATAAATAATATTGGGCATACTGCAGAATTAGGCAGCCTGTCTGTGTGTGTGTGTGTGGGGGGGGGGGGGTCGCCCCGACGGAGGTGTCAATGGGTAGGTGTGGTGACACAGTTGACATTCCAGACCGCAATGCATCCAGTACTGTCTGTACCAATCACATCGCACGCACCGAAACATTATAAACATAATTTAGCTGCTGCTGATGCATAATGAATGAATGGTGAGTTGTTTAAAATGACAACATACATGTGTTAATTATTTGATTTGATTGATCCGAGAGACCGAGAGAGATTGCTCCAGAGCATCTCAGATCATTACATTTTCAACTCGACCTATTAACGTGAACTGCGAACCACAAAGCACCGCCGCCACTGTTGAAATGTATATACTATATATGCGCAGGCTGCTGGCTAGTGTGTGTCTTGTGCTGCAGCCGGCTCGCTGGCCGAGGTGTCAACGACGAAGGTGTCAATCTGTGGCAGCGTTTAACATTCCAGGTATACAGGCAGTAACCAATCACGCATAGGCTCAGGTTAAATAATGTGGCCAATCACATCATTCACATGATCATCCTGAATCTGATCCCGCAGGCAGAGTAAAGCAAACATCTGTGTTCTGAATTTCAGCCCGCCGATCGCTTTGTAGAGAAGCGAGGAGGCATAACGTTAGGTTATGACTATAACCAAGTTCTGTTAATTAGGGGTGACGCTTGGCATCACTACTGCACTATCTCGCGTACGTGCACGCGTACTGAATAAACCACAAATGTACCTCTAATACCAGTATTAGTCTGACCACACCCCTCATCAGCTTACCTTCATAAGCAGGTGTGTGGTCACCTGCTCTCCTCCTTCCCAAGCTTTCACCACAAGGTGAGGTCAAGGGCTGCAGCGGCCGTCTGATGCCAAGCGTCACCCCTAATTAACAGAACTTGGTTATAGTCATAACCTAACGTTCTGTTTCATTAGGGGCTCTGCTTGGCATCACTACTGCACAAAGGGAGGCCAAGCGGAGCCGCTGGCTGACAAATACACCCCGCTGACAGCCCCCCAAAACCATCAGAACAGGGAGGGCCGAGCCCCCCCGACCCCCCCTAATGGAGGGTATCCCCCCTATTAGAGGCTTCACGGGAAGGCGACGGACCCGACCGTGCGAAGAGGCACTCAAGCAACTTAACGCACAGGGTGAGCAGACCGTGGCTTGACCCCACGACTACACACACGCACAACCCGCATGCCACCCGGGAACGAACGGAGGAACAACCTCGTTACTGCCCCCAGAATCACGGGGTCAAGGGCAAACCCAACCCCGTGGCAAGGCCGTAGCAGCGGAGCGCGAAGGAAGACCCAGACCCACCAAAAGGACTGGACTCCCTGGAATGGGGGCCCGGAGAAGTCCATGATGCCAGCATCAAGACCCCACCAGGTGGGCACGTAGTGCCCCGCCCCCCACATCGCCAGCGTATTCGGACAAAGGCCCCCCAGTTACTGCACCTGGTAATCCCAGGCGGTATCCCAAGTACTAACCAGGCCAGAACCTGCCTAGCTTCCGAGATCGGACGAGATCGGGCGTGTTCAGGTCGGTATGGCCGTAAACCGAGCGGGCCCCGTCCCCCCAACAGTACACCGCCTGGCACACTAACCCTGCAGAACAGACAGTCAGCATGGCCGTAAGCACACAAAAAAGGTTAACCAACGGAAGCAGGCAGCGCACCGGGGAAAAACCAGGCAACAGGCTGTTAACCCTAGCCTGGAGACTGCGGACGAGACAGGCGCCAGAGGGGACAGCTGAACACAGCCGCCCCGGCGGAAGGAGCGTAAGCTGGCGGTGTTGCATGACCAAGCCTCCATTTAAAAACCCCCACCCAGAGGGGTCGAGGCAGAGAAGGCTGACACGATTGGCAGACGTCATGAACGTGCAGGGGCACCCTCAAACGGTGAACCCGGGAGTTGACACTGCTCCAACACACCAGGGAATCAACCACCTCGGTGTTACCCAATGCGGTGGTTGTTCCTATAACCCCTCAAGAAAAAACTCCAAAACACACCTGCGGGTATACACCGGCTATACCGCAGTACAAGTGTTTCAGTTTCCAAAAAGGGTTAACCCAGGCCTACGGGTCGCAAACATCACTTCGGACCGGGCCTGGCGGTACGGGAAGCACAGGGCCACCAGAGGAGGTCAAAAAACCACCCCCACAGGCCCCTCTTCGCCATGCGTGAGAGAGGAGCGAAAAATAATGGAGAACCAGCCCCTAAGCACACCGTACCTGGTATTCCCCGGCGGTCTCCCAACCAAGTACTAACCAGGACCAACCTGTGTAGCGGCCGAGATCCGACGAGATCGAGCGCGTACAGAATGGCATGGCTGTAAGCCATGACGACAGTGCTGAGTAAAAACATACCCAACCAGGGTCTCCATAGCGCTTAACCCTGTGACACCCAGACCGACCTGGCATTTTTCCCCCTGAAAAAAGCCCAAGTCCCTCAGGGTACCAGAACAGCAGATCTGCATCCCCGGCGGACAACGGGTTCAACTGATCTGGACCAGCGTGACCAGAACCAGTCCCGTGCCCTAACCACGCCGACATGCCTACTCCAGGAGAAGGGCAGATATGCGTGTTGATCTTAACATGAAAAGAAGGCGCCACCCAGACGTTCGGACGAACCGCGCCTGGTGGCCCACCCCAAGGGCGTGAGACCCCACTACATATGTTCAGATCCATCCCGTCATCATCCCCCAGACATGAACGAGAATCCGTCGACAACCCACCCAGGTCATGGGATGTGGTCGTCGGAAGAGGAAAAACCCCCATCTCAGTTGCTTTATAAAAACGCTGTTTCAACCACAAGCAACCAAGGCGTGCCAGTCAATCGCCTGTTTACAGCGAGCTAGCACTATACGTGCGTCGGGACACACCCCCATCAATGAACAGGCTATTTAGACCTGTCATTGAATCCCCAAGGCGCCCAGGGGAACGACAAGAGGGGTGTGACACTCCCTAACTCCAACACTTCTGGAATAGAAAGAAGGAAGCATCAACAGTATGTATCCCAGTCTACACAGCCGGGGTAAACATTTTTCACATTTTTACATCCCACCACCCTCTCATAGGAAAGAGACGGGGATCCCCAGAGAGACTTCCCACGCGAGCTGTACAGATTGAAAAGAATATATTGCACCTTGAGCCATGTAAAAAACTGGTTTTAGGGCCTCCGGGGAAGAGGCACTGAACCCATACACACTCAATAAACGAATTGAGTCGAATATACATACAATAGAAAAGGACCCTTCTAGAGGGTCCACTCACTTTGACAATCTGAGGAGGAAGGCTCTGTACTCTGATGGAGGCTTCCTCACATGGAAGAAGGAGTCCGAACTCACAGAAGGCCTGAATAGGCGCTTGGTGAGGAGGAGCCCTGACCACCCCCCCTGAAAACAGATCCATCACATGGACCTGAACAGCACACGGAAGTCCTACCAACAGAGACGCGCACGGTGACGTACTCTATGGCGGGGGAATTCCTGCGGTGCACACGCCCAATATACCAGGCCGTGGGACCAGGAACTCCCCCCCCCCCCCCCCCCCCCGTAACGTGCCGAACCGCCACGTGACGGGAACCTTGAAGGACAGGGGGTGTACCCCTGACCGACAGAACAATGGGGAGAGGAAAGGTTACCAGTTCACCCCTTTACGACCCCACACCCATGATACGACGTAACGACAAAAAGAGAATATGACACAGTCATAGTCAGCTCTATGAAGCGTTTCACAGCTCCACACAGCGCATGAGCTAACCTGCTATCTGATTTTTACTAAGGAAAAACACAGAATAGAGAGGGCTCTAAGAACCCCGGTCCAACATACACATGTGCTTCTGTGGCCAGTACAACCCAGTTGTAGGTCACATGACACACACAACCCATCATCACCTACAAAAAATGGCAAAAACACTCAACAGAGGAACGCCGTTTTTTTTCACAATGAGAGAATACATCATTCTTGATTAGTATCGACCACAGGCCTTGCTAAGCACACATGACAGCAACCAAACCAATTTCCCTTTAGGAAATAAGTTTCTCCAGCAGATTTAGCACAACCTCAGCAATCAAGCTAAGAGTTACATCGTATCCCTACCACACAAAAGACACAATTAATGCACAACATGTCTGATAGGAGGTGATAAAGTCCCCAGGGAACCGGGGGGGAAAACACAATCCTCCTATTTTACCCTCAATACGGCCAGTTAAAACAGGAAAACCTGTTAATGTGTGAACACACTGTTCATTGTCATTACAGTCTGAGAAAGAACATTCTTTTACTCACTTGTCACCAAGCATAGCTTCATAGGTTAGTTACCTTAGTTGTGAGTACACGGCCGTGTTACTCACACAACAACCAGATCATTACATCCCGTTTGCACGGAGAAGCTAACTGCCAGTGACAAAAACAGCTCACACATAACCCGCAACGTATCCTAAATGCATTGTAGCAACACACGTTTTGGGAAAAACACCGTTATTCACAATACATTTAGCAAAGTAAAACCAGAAGACGTGTTATGAGGTCTGGTCAACCCCGTTCCTACCCGGAACGCAGATCAGCGAAGTGCAGTCACAAGACACCGTAGAACACAGCCGTCCTGTGTTGTTCGATCCGGGCAGCGTCGCCGCTCCAACCAGTCGCTACAGTCCTCTTTGTTGACGCAATCCCCGTCCAGGCTCAGGGCAGGGTCGACGAACATCCCCTGTCAAGGATGACGTCGTGGTCAAGAGTGTAAAACATGTTAAAATCAAAGCACGTTCAACAGAATAGCATCAAGCTAACGGCTGCTCCAACCGTTCGGGTGCTATTGCTTCTGCTCGCGAGACGCCGATCTAACGACGCACGCGATCAGAAGCGAGCTCACGGCGGCGCGCGAGAAGCTAAGCTACCCCGCGCCAGGCCATGGCCATAGCAGCAAGCTAACGTTACCTAGCGACCACGACATGCTAGCCCCGCAGCTAACAGCTGACTGGCTAATAGTAGGCCTTAAGCAGGCCATGCAGCGATCCAGCAGGCTAACGCAGCAGTTAACAGCTGACCGGCTAACCGTAAGCTATGAACATGTAAACAATGACATAACACTCACCCAGACAGGCCGCCGTTCTGAACCTCTCCTCACTTTTTAAGAGAAAAGAGAAAACAAGATGTCAACACCGCTTCACAACGGTGACATTACCACATCCGACGGAATCAGCACAGTACCAACTGGCCTGTGTAGCTGACTTTGAACATGAATCTGCCGCTATCGCACATTACATGCACATATCCCCTCGTGAAGGAATACTCTCATTTGGATATGAAAGATGGGGCCTTAACACGGTGACAGAGAGAATCCACTCGTCCAGAACACACAGGGATCACCAGTGTCAATGGTCGCGGCCCACTAGTTAAAACTATAATGGTCTCCAGACCAAGGCCTTCTGTCGCCTAGGTGGCTGAACAAAGGACCCTAGTCTGGGGCCGGTTTCCATAAACTTTGTCAAGTAGCCCCCATAGCACTAACAGACAAGTGGAGCCCGCCAGCAAACACTACTCACCCAACCTGGAACGCACCGCTTCTCACAACAGCGGCATGTCCGACAGTTCAGCTGTGGCCTGACAGGTTTCACCCCAACAAACACAGCAAGGAACTGCAGTTGAGAAGCATGCAGCGGCGTGCTCCCAATACGAAAACCGGTGGAGGGTTTTTAAAATGATCATCATCTTCCAGACACTCCAGTACGAAGACAATATCGCCGTATTTTCTCGAAAATAGTGAGAGAGAAAATAAAGATATGATGTCAACGTATCCTTGTTTCCCAAAGCTGCTCCTAAACCTTTCTTCCATCATGGTGTCAAGTGTGGGGATCTACCGAGGCACTTCTTCCTTGTGGTGAAAGCGAGAAGGAGGAGAGCAGGTGACCACACACCTGCTTATGAAGGTAAGCTGATGAGGGGTGTGGTCAGACTAATACTGGTATTAGAGGTACATTTGTGGTTTATTCAGTACGCGTGCACGTACGCGAGATAGTGCAGTAGTGATGCCAAGCAGAGCCCCTAATGAAACAGAACTAGCGATCACCTGAGGCTGTATGTTGTTTTATCTTGGCAAACAAGGGGTTGCTCTAAGAGGACATGATGAGAGTCCGAGTTCATCAAATCGTGGAAACTTTTTAGAGCTACTGTATGTACATTGTTTTCAAAGCATGATGAGATCTAAATTACGAAAAACTTTCACTTCATTGCAACTTGTGATTCAATTCTCACCAAGACGAAACGTCGCATTTATCTGCATTAAGGTAAGACAATGGTTCATATATTATTGGATGCCTTCATTTGAACACTTAATTTGCACTATATATAAATGAGTGGGGCTCGCTGTAGTATAGCCTAGTAGTGTGTGTGTATATGAAATCAGAACCTGGACAGTTTGCGTGAAACCAAAAATAAAAGGTCAAATTTTTCTCGCGCTACACACGAGGGGGCGTTCCCAATACAGCCTACCTAGACAATAAGCCCATCCGCCGCCTATGGATGTGACATTGGTCGATTGTTCGATTGAAGCTCATTGCCATCATTCTCTCGCTAAACAACTTGTACACCTCGTTGTTTTTGTGAGTGGCCTCCACAAGCAGCTCTTTAATTAGCTCGTCTGACCATATTTCTATCAGGGCTTTTACCTTGCGTTTGGTCCGAGCATTCACACCACAAAAGTACGCACCAGGGTTCACTTGGAAGCGAACCGAGACCTACGTTTTCAGGCGGACCAGAGTTAGCTTTTTTGGTCCACACCAGAGTTTGAATGAGCTTTCACACTACCCCAAACCAAGCGACTATCCGAGGAAACGAACTCTGGTGCGTTTAAAGCGGACCAAACAACTCTGGTGTGAATGCGACCTAATTCATGGGACCAGTGAGGTAATCTGTTAGGGGGGGGGGGGGGGTTAACATTGGCCATTTATGCTGGCAGGTGATGAAACAACTGTCTCTCACCCACCCACCCCTCCTACCCAACCCCCACCCCACCCACCCAACCACCTCCAATGTACAGTCCCCCCCCAACCCCACCCCACCTACCAAACCTCCTCCAATGTACAGTTTCTACGTCAAATGTATATACTCTCTTTTCTGGACTCTTTTTGTATCACAAACAGTACTGTATTTGCAAATCTGGTATGTCATAAATGTATAGATGTAGCAGTACTGTCTATCTGTATGTCGTGTATGTCATATATGTTATGATGAATTGAAAATGGGAGACCCTGATGTAAACAAGACGAAAGTCTTTCTCTGGTCTGCATCCCCTTAACAATTGTATGTATTGAGTTGTACTGTACTGTACCCATTCTGCAATCTCTTAATAAAGTTTTCAATCAATCAAGGTGGCTATAGGATGTTTTTGAACCGTTAAAATAAACTGTACATAGTAGCAATCACACTTCATTACTTTTTCAATTAATTAATTTTCATTACGGATGTTGAGATTTTTCACTTTGATGTTGGAGTTTATGTGTCTGTGGCTAATTGACTGGCATTAATTTTAACAGATGCCTACAAGAGCGCCAAGATGCTGTGTGACCAGTACTATCTCAACACCCCAGACCTGCTTCTACAAGAGAATAACAGTAAGACAACCTGAATTATCAACCCTTTTTCTATGTGTGTGTGTGTTCCTAGAAAGAGGCACGGTAGATAGTGCCAGGAAGTGTGTGTGTGTGTGTGTGTGTGTGTGTGTGTGTGTGTGTGTGCGCGTGTGTCTATACGACTCAGCCATGTGGACCTGAGGAGCATCTCATTACAGCAGTCAGGCTGAAGTAACAACTAAGTGCTGAAGGCAAAGTGATGCATCAGACAATATTGACACAGGGACTCATTTCCCAGACGCACTCCCCACTGATGAAAAACACATCTGAAAAGGAACAATGATGTCCAGACTATTGATATATCATAATTAATTCATGCATTCATTCATTCATTCTCACACGGTTAGCCACTCTGCCCCTAGTGGTGGCTCATAGGCATGGCGCCATTTATCCATGCGATTAAATTCTGCACCAAATGAGTTTACAACCAGGAAATGACTCTCAGTGGAATTGCGTTGCCAGGGGACAGCTTGCACTACAGTTGATTGCCCTGTTGCAGTGTTTGCTAATATGACATAATAACGTGTAATATGTGTATGTGTAATATCTTTTATATTTGTTATATTATAAAACAAATTTAGTTCATTTATGTTGTCGACTTAAAACCGTCTATATTTTTCAAGGGATATCTTTAGTTTACACAAAACTCACACTTACATTTATGAGTGACGGATTTGTAAATTATATGCATGATACCTAACCCTATAACCTTAACCTTAACCCTTTCTCTGCCACGCTTATATCCATCCTTATACCGTCCTCTGCCAGCTCTATTTGTCTATGGAGATGTTCCCCTTCTTTGCAGGGCTATAACTTTTTTAATTGTATTGCTAAATTGACATTACTATGGCCCATTCAACGTCAAGTATCTATCGTTTAGGATGTAGCAACGTTCTACTTTTTCATTCACATATTCATACTAAAATACGGTCTAAAGTATAAATATGTTTTTATCGTTTTCTGCAGCATTCTGCAGAATGTGAGTTATAGCCCTAAATACATATATTAGATCATCAAATGTAGTTTGATACCGATTGATGTCAGATAAAAAATTTCAATTGTACAAGGTCCTACACGTCATGCCTCATCATCTGCTGGTGACCGGAGGGGGGGGGGGGGGGGGGGTTATAAGTCTGTGGCCGACGTTAAATCATTTATTTAGTATGGGTGATATGTTGATCGGAGCAGTGTGTATGTTTAATAATAATCAAACACGCTGAAACTCACCGCGGCTTCCTCTGACCGTTGGGTGATCAGCGTGGAGCAGAAATATCGCTATTATGGGATGTTGTTATATGCGATCCATTTCCAGGTTGTATAATGCTATATACGTCCAAATCATGTTGTTTATCGAGTTATTGGCAACGGTGTATCAAGCTGGAGTCCCGCTATCGATAGCGAGTGGCCGGACGAAATATGGCTGAGCACCACTTCCAGCGCGTCACTTCCGGTTTTGGCGATTCGCAGATCGGCCACCAGATGGCGGTCTTGAACCGTTGGAGAGTTGAGAGGAGATCAACAGCAAATCTCAAGTCTCCGTGGGTGAAATATGATTGCCATGACAGATTTTTGAAATATTGATCTCAAAGACGCTGTACGACGTCATTGGCAGATTACGCATGGCGGAGAATGACGTGTTAAGTCGTCCTTGGCGATTAAAGGGTTAATGGAGACCTGACACATACAGTACTGTAACTATAACCTCAACTAGCAGTAAAAAAAAAAAATAATAATAATAATAATAATAATAATAATAATAATAATAATAATAATAATAATAATAATAATAATAATAATAATAATAATAATAATAATAATAATAATAATAAAAAATACAAATACAAATAAAAGAGGTTACTTACTGGTAGTCCTTGCAAAACCATGACAAATGCCATGGAAATAGGGAGTCCCGTAGCAGCATACATCTAAGACTCTGTTTTCTTGTTTCTCCTGTATAGGCAATAAGAAGAACCAGCCAATCAGCATGGTTTATGTGCCCTCCCATCTGTACCACATGCTGTTTGAGCTCTTCAAGGTATGATACACTACAACATGGATTTTCCATCCCCATATCAAATAGAGGCCTTTCACACATTCATGTTTAGAATGCCCATTTGTCCTCCACGTTAGAAGGAACATCATTTGGTGTTTTATTACGGGATCTTGTAAACAGGTTGCAGTGGACCAGTAATTTCATGTTTTTCTAATGCTTTACCTACTTTAACATTGCGCAACAATTGTGTGAAAGCCTTCTATGGGTTTGGTTGATCCATCTTTTACTTGCAATGCAATTCAATCAGAGTATCAGTCAAATGTTTTACTATTGGCTTTTCATGCCTAAAAAAAAATAAAACGATTGTATAATCTATGTATATCTATTCCACACTTTTAGAATGCCATGCGGGCCACTATTGAGTACCAAGCCAGCAACAATCTGCCCCCCGTTCAAGTCATAGTGTCGCTGGGAGGAGAGGACATGTCCATTAAGGTAAATTGGTCACTACTGTTCAGAAGTGACCCTTACTGGCCCAAAGGGAGACTTAATTTGAGTGCCCCTCCCCCCTCCCCTTCTCCCCCAAGTGTTCCTTTATTAATCCTCTTGGGGAAGATTCAGGTGTCATAGCAGCATGGGGGGGGGGGGGGGGGGGTACAGGCAGGACAAAATTATCAGTGAAATAATAATAATTTAATAGAACATCATAATAATAATAGAAGGGCAATATATTCTATCGATAATAGTAAACATGGTATACATGGTAGTAGCACACTGCACCAGAGTCCGTGAAGTGTTTAGTAATTATGAGTCAGACAGTCCTAACAGTTCTCAAGTTCTCCAGCCATTAGTTCTCCAGCCGTTAGTTCTCCAACTATTGGCAGCAGTCCATGCCCACGGTTGTGGAGCCAGATGGCTACTGGCACGAAGGACTGGCAGAGGCGATTTGTTTTAACACAGTATCGACAAATGAAGACTATTATCCATTTCTTGATTATCTGTTCATCCATTTTATATAATCAATGAATGTATTTCTTTATACCTTTGTCCCCTTTGCCCATTAGTAGTGGCATCCAAGAGGGAGGAGGGGGCCCTAGGCTGGGTCGGCTCTGCCATCACTCACCGCTGAATATTGCTCTAAAATTGCAGTGAACGTTGCAATAACAATGAAAAAAAATGAATTTGTTTCCTTTTTCTTTCTCTTCCCCATCCAAATCCTCATTTAACCCTGTTATGTAAGGCCTTGATTCACTCTTTGATGTTAAACAGGGCCACTAAGCTTTGATAAGATTAACCCGATTAGCAAAGCATTGGCTGAGCTCCATATCCAGAGCCCCTGTATCCTAGTCTTACTGTAACCTGATCACCAGAACACTCCTTGTTCTAAGAATGTGGGGGGGGGGGGGGGGGGTTCATTGACGCTCTTGCCCCGCTACCATGGCAATATGCATATTAGATCAATAGAAAGCCACTTGGCTCCTACCCCTTGTGTCAACCGGCACCCACCTGTCTGCCTTGAACCATCTGTGGCCGTTTACGACCGAGTGTTGTTCCAATATCTCACTTCATACTCTCTCTCTCTCTCTCTCTCTCTCTCTCTCTCTCTCTCTCTCTCTCTCTCTCTCTCTCTCTCTCTCTCTCTCTCTCTCTTTCTCTGTCTCTCTCTCTGTCTCTTTCTCTCTATTTCCCTTCCCTTACCTCATTCCCAATGTCTGCCCATCTAGGTGAGTGACAGGGGTGGTGGAGTCCCCTTCCGGAGGATTGAGAATCTCTTCAGCTACATGTACTCGACAGCTCCTGCTCCACAAATAGGCAATCACGCACGCACGCCACTGGTGAGTTTACAGTAGAGTACGGTAGATAAACACAATCTAAACCAGGTACTAAACGAGTATTTGTATTGACCAGTTATGATGTCACTATGCTGCCTCTAACATGTTTGGCTGTCAATGCCATTAGGAGGCTATAAAATAGTTAATAACTTTGTAATGTTAGCAGACATACTGCCCAGAACATGCAGCACCACAAGACAATTAACCTTAACCTTAACCTAAGTATGTACAGTTTATTTAGTATAGCACCTTTCACAGAGCAGTCATAAAGTGCTTCACATAGAATAAAACATGAAAACAAATACAAATTTAAATAAGACCATAAAATAGTAGAAATCAAACATAAGCAACAAAGACCTTAACACATTGAGCGCCGGCCATTAGCCCCATCCTGTTCTAGCTAGGCCACGCTTTAAAAGATAGGAGTGCGTCACCTTGTTTGTAGAGCTATATCTATATTCTATATTATAGCTATGGATACAATACTATGGTCATTTGACAGTAACTATCTTCTGTCCAAGATGCAAAAAAGAATGCATTTTTTCATGAATATGTTCGTGCGTTATCCCGTGGTGAATATAAGTATAGTTTCGGAGTGATGGTAAATGGTAAATGGCTGCTTTTTTATATAGCACTTTTATCCAAAGCGCTTTACAATTTGTTACTCACATTGTACCCATTCACTCACACATTTACTCACACATTCACACACCGACGGCGGAGGCAACCATGCAAGGTGCCAACATGCTCATCGGGAGCAATTAGGGGTTAAGTGTCTTGCTCAAGGACACATCGACATGCTGCCCAGGAGGAGCGGGAATCAAACCGGGAACCTCCAGATTGCCAGACGACTGCTCTACCTCCTGAGCCACTGTCGCCCCCTATCCTGGCTAATTCCCGGAGAGCTGAGTTATAGGGTGCAACGTGAATTCTACTAAAAGCATTTGCGTTTCATCCCTGGACACGCTACTATTTCCAAATCAAATGTATATAATAGGTATTATGTTTCATCATGAATGCATGAAAGGGGGGGGGGGTAGTTTCTGATGTTTTGATTGCCAGTAACGGCATTCGTTGTGAACCCCACACACGCTGATCAGCTGGATCAGAATGAAAACATTGTTGGATCAAGCTGAAATTGACGTCAGATAGTCCTTACCTGTGGCCGGGCTTATTCCAAAAAGAATATTCCAATAGTTTGATCGCCATCTGGTTCATCTGATGTCCATTTGACATTGAATAGAATATTAAAATCAGATTGTATGTCTATAGGAAGAGCGTTCCACAATGTTTCAAAATTCAAGAGATTTATTAGTCACATACATACACGAGACATGTAGTGAAATGAAGGTGGCCATGCCGCCTTGATTGTGCAATAAAATACAAATAATAATAGAATAAAATAGAATAGATAATAGATAGACATGATAAAAGGTACTAAAATAAAATACTATACAATGCTAAGCTTCCGAATGAAAGGTAATGAGTCCTATATACACTACTATAAAATATGCTATACAATATACAGTTATGCTATTATGTAACTATACTAGGAAGGAAGGAAGTTCTAAGTCAGTCAGAAGATCCTTAAGAACTTCTACTCATGTACAATAGAGAGCATCCTGACTGGCAACATCACCTCCTGGTTTGGGAATAGCACTGCACAAGACCAAAGCAGACTACAGAGAGTGACACGTTCAGTCGAACGCACAATTGGAGGGGGGCTTCCCACCCTCCAGAACATTTACAACAAGCGGTGCAGGGGTAAGGCTAAGAGAATCATCAAGGACTCCAGCCACCCCGAACAACTGCCTCTTTGAACTGCTGCGGTCAGGCAAGCGATACCGGAGTCTCAAGGCGAGCACAGAAAGACTCAGAAGAAGTTTCTATCCCCAGGCCATGATTGATTGATTGATTGAAAAGTTTATTAACAGATTGCAGAATGGGTACAGTACAGTACAGCTCAATACATACAATTGTTAAGGGGATGCAGACCAGAGAAAGACTTTCGTCTTGTTTACATCAGGGTCCCCCATTTGAAATTCATCATAACATATATGACATACATGACATACAGATAGACAGTACTGCTACATCTATACATTTATGACATATCAGATTTGAAAATACAGTACTGTTTGTGATACAAAAGTGTCCAGAAAAAGAGTGTATATACATTTGGCGTAGAAACTGTACATTGGAGGAGGTTGGGTGGGTGGGGTGGGGTTGGGTGGGTTGGGTGAGGGCTGTACATTGGAGGTGGGGGGGGGGGGTTGGGTAGGGGACACACACACATTTTACACTGTACATTGGAATACTGACAAAGCCTTACTTGGTCATTTACTGTACAACTAGGTTAGGACATTTGTAGGGGCCAGTTTCGAATTGCAGTCTCACGTAGGTGTTTTTTGAGAGTGTTTTTGAAAGTGGGTAGTGATTCACATTCCTTTACAGCTTTAGGTAGGGCGTTCCACATTGATGTGGCATAATTGCGAAATGTGTTTAGTCCCTTGTTTGAGCCGAATCTGGGTTTTACATGATTTGTGGAGCTCCCTCTGGTGTTGTGATCGTGGTATTCACTGACCTTTGGGAAGTATTTTGACATGTACATGGGTACCTTGGTCGCGTAGTGTATCTTGTAGACCAGGCCCATTGCAAGTTGCTGTACTCTGTCGTCTACTCTAAGCCATCCTAGGTTGTCAAAGTGGGCAGGGGTGAGGTGGGTTCTAGGAGTTAGGTCAAGCAGTAGTCTGACTAGCTTGTTTTGAGATGTTTGTAATTTGTTTTTTAGTGCCTTTGAGGTGCTTTGGTACCATGAGGTGCAAGCATAGTCGTAGTACCCTTGAATGAGTGCTCCTGCTAGAGTCTTCAGGGTATTCTTGTTTACCAGAGAGGAGATCCGGTACAAGAATCGCGTTCGTTGGTTGACTTTTTTTTATTACATTGGATGCCATTTTGTCACAGGAAAGATTAGCCTCTAGGATGGAACCCAGGTAGGTAATTTCATCTTTCCTTGTGATAATATTGTCACCCACTGCAACCGAGAAGCCGTCGGTCTTGCTGAGTTTGTTATTTGAACCGAAGAGAATGGACTCTGTTTTGCCCATGTGTAATGATAGTTTGTTGTCGGCGAGCCATATGCAGATTTTGCCTAGTTCCGAGCTGAGGGCTTTTTCAACCTGTAACTTGTTCTTGTCAGAGACCAGCAGGGCTGAGTCGTCCGCAAACAGGAACAAGTTGCAGTCACAAGCTGACGACATGTCATTTGCATAAATTAGGCTGCTCAACGAACAATAAACACTATGCAACAACCATCAAATGCACACAGCACACACATACACACGCACACACTCACTTTAAACAAACAACACACTGCAGCACCCACTCTCCACACTTTAGATCACCTAAACACACTTTATATTTATTGGTAAAGGATTTGCACTACAACTCGTACACCTTACTGTAAATTGTACCTAAATTGTACCTCATCCCATTTCTGCTTTGCACTATATAGTATTGTATATTAGTACATTGCATAGTATATTGTATATTGTATGGTAACTCAGTTACTTCTATTCTGCATCGAACATTGTACATATGTCTATACTGAACACTGTGACCTCTATTTTTACTTCTATTTTACATGCTATACTATTTTATTTCATACTTATCTTGTCTAGCACAGTCTCTGGAGCGTAACAGTAAGAAGCATTTTGTATAAAAGTATTCTGTACTTCTGTATGACAACTATTAAAGAAACTTGAACTTGAAACTATACTAACTATATACTATACAAAAACATACATTTATGTTTTTTAAAGTGACCTTTGTGTTTGTGTGTGAGAGAGTGCAGGATGTGTGGTGTGTGTGTGTGTTCGTGTCCATGTGTGCTTGTGTGTGGAGAGATCAGTGTTCAGTGTTCTGATTGCCTGGGGGAAGAAGCTGAGTCTGCGTCTCTCTGTTCTTGCTGCATGTGTGCGGAGGCGCTTGCCTGACTGCAGCAGCTTGAACAAGCTATTGTTGGGGTGGTGAGGGTCCTTCATTATTCTGCAGGCTCCTTGATTTGCACCTCCTGTTGTATAAGTCCTGCAGGGGTGGTAGTGCAATACCCGTAGTACGCTCTGCTGAGCACACTACTCTCTGTAGAGCCTTCCTGTCCTGGGCAGTGCAGTTGCCAAACCAGGCAGTGATGTTCCCAGTCAGGATGCTCTCCACAGCCCCAGAGTAGAAGGACTGGAGTATCTTCCCTGATTTCCTGCGTTGTCTCAGGTGGTAGAGCCACAACTTCAAAGGCACCATCACCTTTTGTTTTAAGTCGAGAGCAAGGGACAGCCAGTAAGCCCTGGTCAGAAGACCTAAGTGACCTACTGGTGATATATGGATTAATCAGGTCACAGATGTACACAGGTGCCTGACCATGCATGGCTCTATCTGAAAACAAGTACCATAAAATGAATCCTATACTTAATGGGAAGCCAGTGTAAAGAATATAGGATGGGAGTTGACCTGCTGGACCTGGTCAATAGCCTTGAAGCAGCGTTCTGGACCATTTGTAGACGGTTCAGACCGACTTGCTGAGGCAGGTGAAAAGGGAATTGCAGTAGTCCATCAACTCTAGCTCAGGTTGTGATACAACATACCTAAGTTTGGCAATGTTTCTTAAATGGAAGAAAGATGTACATCTCAATGATTTGATATGTTGATCAAAGTACATAGCCTGGTTAGACCGTATAGGTGAAGAAAGGGACCCAATACACTGAGCAACTTTGGAAGCTATGCTATCTACGTTTAGCTGTAAAAAGAAATGTTCTTAACCATCCAGTCCTTAATGGCAGTCAGACAATTGTGCAAAGTATTTGTCAGTATCCTCAAGTTTAAAAGAGATATACAGCTGAATATCATCAGTGATATGAGATACCTTTAAAATTGCTAATAATATGACCTAAGAGAAGCATATACAAGGCAAATAATATAGGACCCAAGACAGAACCCTGAGGAACAGCACAAGAAAAAACAGCAGTTTCAGACATGTATGGACCAAGCGACACAGAAAAACTCAGTTAACCAGTCCAAGGTACACCCAGAGACACCCACCCACAGGATGCTGTGATGATAGTCAGAAGTCAGAAGATCCTTAAGAACTTCTACTCATGTACAATAGAGAGCATCCTGACTGGCAACATCACCTCCTGGTTTGGGAATAGCACTGCACAAGACCGAAGCAGACTACAAAGAGTGACACGTTCAGCCGAACGCACAATTGGAGGGGGGCTCCCCACCCTCCAGAACATTTACAACAAGCGTTGCAGGGGCAAGGCTAAGAGAATCATTAAAGACTCCAGTCACCCGAACAACTGCCTCTTTGAACTGCTGCGGTCAGGCAAGCGATACCGGAGTCTCAAGGCGAGCACAGAAAGACTCAGAAGAAGCTTCTATCCCCAGGCCATCAGGCTGCTAAACGAACAATGAACACTACACAACAACAACCATCAAACGCACATAGCACACACATCCACACGCACACACTCACTTTAAACAAACACACTGTAGCACCCACTCCACACACTTTATAGCACACACCCACTTTAAACAAACACACTGTAGCACCCACTCCCCACACTTTATATTTATTGATGAAGGATTGCACTACAACTCGTACACCTTACTGTAAATTGTACCTAAATTGTACCTCATCCCATTTCTGCTTTGCACTATATAGTACTGTACATTAGTACACTGCATAGTATTGTATATTATATGGTAACTCAGTTACGTCTATTCTGCATCGAACATTGTACATATGTCTATACTGAACACTGTGACCTCATTTTCTACTTCTAAATTACATGCTATACTATGTTATTTGATACTATCTTGTCTAGCACAGTCTCTGGAGCGTAACAGTAAGAAGCATTTTGTATGAAAGTATTCTGTACTTCTGTATGACAACTATTAAAGAAACTTGAAACTTGAAACTTGAAAACTTGATATACAGTATCAAAAGCTGCGCTAAGATCCAGAAGCACCAAAACAGAGCATTCATTCACATCAGAAGCCATCATTATCATAACCTAACCCTAACCTTGCAACATGCCCATCCCTTTCAATAAGCCTCCTGCTTTCAGCCCACCCAGTGTAATTATTATTATTATTATAATTTTTAATAAAAAAAAATGTCTCCCCGTCCCAATTTAGTCGCCGTGCCAATTCCCCCCCTCCCCTACCTGGCTGCTGTATGCATGTTCTCCTACGAGTCGGTACAAGGGCGTCCCGAAGCCGACCGCACGCTTCCTCCGATACATGCGGCGACTGCCAGTGACGTCTTTTCACTTGCCAGCGAGGACTCTCATTGGTGAAGTGTAACGCGGGGGAGGGCACGCTATCTCCACCAAGTCCTGCCCCCGCTGAGCAAGTGCCGAGACCTGACCTGTAGGCGTCGCTGTCCACAACGCCAGATTCCCACCCACCAGCTTCCCACCCCCTAATACTGCCAATTGTATTAGTATGAACGACCAGCCAAGCTGGTAGCAACGCCGAGAGCTGGGCTCAAACCCAGCATCTCCTGCGTTGGTGACGAGCGCAATCTCCGCTACGCCACCTGACTGCCCCTGTGCCAGACAGTGTACTTTTTAAGTGCAACTAGCACCATGTATGCAACTAGCTACAGTACAGCCTACTGTAAAAACAATCTACAGTACAGGTGTACAGCCTACTGTAAAGACGACCCACAGTACAGCCTACTGCCGCCCATAAGTAGAGATGTGCTGTATGTGCATATTGTCCTATTATCCTCTATTAATCTTTTTTAAATCCCTTGTGTAAATTATATATTATATAAAAAATAAATAAAAACTTGAAAAAGATCCCATAACAGATGTGCCTCATATCATATCAGGCCTGTCCTGTATAATGGAGAACAAAGCTTTGTGTAATCCTTGATCTCATCTCTCCCTGCAGGCTGGCTTTGGCTATGGTCTGCCCATCTCTCGTCTCTACGCCAAGTACTTCCAGGGGGATCTGCAACTCTACTCCATGGAGGGTTATGGCACAGACGCTGTCCTCTACCTGAAGGTGAGCTATGGCACAGACACTGTCCTGTACTTGAAGGTTGAAGGTTAGGGTTAGGGTTAAGACAGAGACGCTGTCCTCTACCTGAAGGTGAGCTATGGCACAGACGCTGTCCTCTACTTGAGGGTTAGGGTTAAGACACAGACGCTGTCCTCTACTTGAGGGTTAGGGTTAAGACACAGACGCTGTCCTCTACTTGAGGGTTAGGGTTAAGACACAGACGCTGTCCTCTACTTGAGGGTTAGGGTTAAGACACAGACGCTGTCCTCTACTTGAGGGTTAGGGTTAAGACACAGACGCTGTCCTTTACTTGAGGGTTAGGGTTAAGCAGTGATGCCGGTAACGCGTTACTAAGTAACGCGTTATTGTAATCTGATTACTTTTCCCCGAAAATAGTAATCTAACGCGTTAATCTTTAAAAGCCAGTAATCTGATTGCAGTTACTTGTCCAAGTGGCTGTGCGTTACTATTTCATTACTATCTCATCATAAATTCATAATGCAGGCGGAATGCAGTATTTTATTTCGTTTTCGACAGTCAAAAATACATTTTGAGCTGTTTTTCTTATTATTATTATGGAGTGACGTGGTGTGGCAGTGAAAGGGTTACACAAGAATGTGTCCCGCGGCGTGACTGGACTCTCTGTCTGTGAGTGACTCTGCTTTGGCCCAATCACATTCCCCATCCACAGTCTGCGAATCAGAGGCAGAGTAGGGCGGGTCTTCACAGCACGTCATGTGACATATGCGCCAATCGTGTGACAGCAGGGCTCCGTTGTTATGTTCGTCTGAGAATTCCACCCCAAAACGCTTGTCTAAACGAAGTGAAACCTCTTCTTGCGGTTTCTGTTCAGACTTCCACCCCAAAACGCTCGTTTAAACGTAGCCTCAGTCAAAATACTGTCTACCGCTAAAAACAGCACATCCAATTGCATTGAAAGCATCTGGAATCACAACACTAGCCGACGCTTCGACTAGGTACAGGAGGACTCGGAGGCCAGCCAAACAGCAAAAGAGAGAGATTGTTTCATTCCCTATTGATTAATGTATATTTGATGGTGGCAGAGCAAAAGCTCTTATTTGCCAGATTTACAGTTAATTTACATGTTAAAGAGAGACTGATTGTATGTTTATAGAGAGACATTTATAAAAACAATTTAATAGTTACAGTTGATATAATTGAATAGTTCAGCCTGCATTTGTTAGATGTGAATAGATACACTGGTTTTGTACAACCACTGGCTGGCTGCTCTAATGCTGTGAGCATCATAGACTGTTGCTTTACCATACTTGATGGTACAGAAGCTGAAGCACTAGTTTAACAATTTACGTTATGTGCAGAGAAACAAGTTAAAAACAATTTATGCACTTTCAATAAAGCGTTTAAAAAAACTGTTGGGGGAACGACGACGACTTCGTAACCTAGTTACTTTCAAAGTAACTAAGTTACTCTGATAATCAAGTAATCAGTAAAGTAACTTGGATTACTTTTTAAAGGAGTAATCAGTAATCAGTAATCGGATTACTTTTACAAGTAATCTGTGGCATCACTGGGGTTAAGACACAGACGCTGTCCTCTACTTGAGGGTTAGGGTTAAGACACAGATGCTGTCCTCTACTTGAGGGTTAGGGCAGAGGCGCTGTCCTCTACTTTAACTCATTCTGCGCCACGGGTCGGGGTGCCAGAGGGCGCTATTACGCCAGCACTGTAAGTCAATGGGGCGCTTTGTTCACTTGCGAGTTAATACACCCGTCGATTGTCAGTGAGTTGCTTCCAGTCAACATGTACAAAACGGATAGTTTTTTCATCCGTACATTTCCGTTTTATACCGTTTTGAATATGAATATAGTTTTGGTGATTCTTAATAATCCCAGGAAAAGACGCGATAATAGCCCTTTAGTGGAATACACTAAACACGTTGTCATTTTTCGCCTGATTATCGAATCTTCCTGAAATCAACACTAGATTATCATTATTATCCTTCCTCATGCAAGAATGAAATGGCCCTCATAGCGCGAGGCTCCCCCAGTCCCCTCCTGCACCCAACGGCACACAGCCACACACACACACACAGCCGCGATCGCGGTAGAAAGAAATATCAGATCAACGCAAGATTTTATATATAGAGTCCTTACCTGGTATCTGATGTAATGCAAAAGAAATAATCCAATTATCTGATCGCCATTCCAAATACTGCTCGTGGAGGTCAATCCCACATTACAGAGCGTTACACATGAATGGGCGGGCGGGGTTACTGTTCCATGCCATCGTTGTATACCTCGCCTGAGTATTTAAACCCCGCCCGCACGGCTCGGATCGTCCCAGAAACTACACAATTTCTAATGGAGTGCAATACCAGCTGGAAGGCGTAGGCGGCGGTATTTTCCCTTTTGCGAGCTCAGACCCATTCCCAATGATAACATCAGGCCGGATGGATGAAAATGAATGGATATCGTTAATAAAAGAAATAACGATTGAAACCCGACTATACTCGTGATTGGCGCTGAACGGTCTGCGAGTTAACCCGACTATCATCGGGTCTGGCGTTGAATGAGTTAAGGTGAGCCATACGTACCCAGTGATCACACATGAAAGACATTAATACAGCACAAAAGTTAAAGAGGTGTAATTATCGCACAATACACCTTGGGTAAAAACACAAGTTGAAATCATTCTTACTAAGTTGACCTGATTTACACTGCAGAGCTGTTAGACACCAGCACATTATAATATAATCCATGACTCCTCTTTCTCTAGGCGCTGTCGACGGACTCCATAGAGAGACTGCCGGTGTACAACAAGACGGCTCTGAAGCACTACAAAGTCAGCCAGGAGGCTGACGACTGGTGCGTGCCCAGCAAAGAGCCCCTGGACCTTGCCAACTATAGGATGGTCAAGTAAAGATGCTCTCCTCATCCAGTGCTTCAGTTCTCTGAGGCTTCCCTACCCGTCTGTCTGACTGCCAGTCTGCAAAGCCCAGTGCCCACACCTGCCAAGGCAGACAGGCACCTAACCCCCGGCCACTGAGAGGGTCATCCTAGAAAGGGCAAGGTGTTTAGTTTAGTTTTGTTATAATCCTGGTTTTAGCAGTAGCATGTTTTTGACACCAGTATTCCGATGCCTGTTGTCTTTTGGGTTATTTATATATATGACGACATGTCACACTGGGGGACTAATACAGAACACTACCAATGTTTTAGTGACGTTTTGTTATTAGAATCTATACATCCCACCTCTTGTGAGTTAAGGGAGCTCTGACGCTTGGGAAAAACATAAAATAAGGATAAACTACACCCAGGGTCCACAGGAGGAGAGTGTTTAGATATGCTGCCCAGAAACATGCCTCATTTCGGAGCACAGTGAGAAGGGAGAGTGGGTGGGGGAGACCCAGAGATGACACCCCAGTATGTACAGTAACTAAGATGTGGTGGTGCAACTGAATATGGGAGGGTGCGATATGGTGTGGACAGATGGAGAATGATATTAAAGACAAATGTCCCAGACCAGTTCTCTATCGTATCGAGACTATCTCGCCCACCAGATACATATCCCATATGTATGGGGGAATGAACCTCCAGCTGACAGACGTGGATGATTAACACCACAGTAGCACTGGCATGCCCGGTATATAAGGCACATACTCTCTGATTTATTTTATCTCCACTGATGTGGGTCTAAGCAGAAGTGTGTAGATAGCATTAAAAAGCAATGATTTAGAAGGAAAAACTAAATATTGAGCCCATCAGCTTAGTTATATGATTGGTGAGTGGTGGTTTTTGGATTAGGAGACTGCTTCGCTTCCTTGTAGAGTGTCTCACAGAGTCCCCATACATATGGAATTATGTATCTGGTGGAGAGATACAGTAGTCTTGATACAATAGGGAACTATGGGTTACCGTTGTTCTCTGAGTGAAGAGACTATCTCTCCAGTCCACTCAGAAGCAGGTTTGTATCTGGTGGAGAGAAACATTGCTCATTCACATTATAGTTCACTTTATGTACCAAAAAATGTTGTTGAGGCAAATGTTTGGGAAGGTGTTAAATGCTCTTATGGGGAAGCGGTGAAGAGTGCTGTTGTTGAATAATTGGAAGAAACTGAAATGCTGACTGCCAGAGAAATTTCACTTGCAGCCTTAAAGTAGCAAGAAGGGTCATTGAAGTTCCTTTACTTGAATTTTTTTTTTTAAGTATTGTTGATTGTGCAATTCTTGAGATGTGAGAACTAACAAAGTATTGCCATGCATTATTATTATTAGGGTCTATCGATGCAAGTTAAGATATAAGCTTTGAATTTGAGTGCTGTAGTTTGCATGAATATTTGTCTAGGTCGAGGAGATTTCAGCCTTTAACGTTTAACCACATTGTTCAAGCCAACAGATACAATGTTTTATCGGACCATGTTCAACTTGATCGACTACTGTTGCCAGTGTTCTGAAATGGCCATACATTTCTGTGTATTAATTATCTACAATGTAATATACGGTATTAAGAGCATCTCATTAAGTTGTCTCTGAAGATGCATTGCATAACCCAACAGCGGACGCGGTCTACATGTGCGCTAGAGTCCTTGGTGCCTCGGTTACAGATTCCAATGCCTTTGGGTGGAATAGAAAGATTTGCTATTGGAGATCCCAGAAGGCAAAGCATGTATTATTAGATTCAACCTTTGCTAGTCTGTAAAGGCCCCGTGCAAGACCAGTCCCATCGATATGTTGTACACAGTGAGAGGGACAAAATGCCCTGGGTCCATTTGTGTTGGATTATATGAACAGTTTCCTTTTGTATAAAACAAAATCCATCTTAGTCATATTTTTTAAGTTATTTTTATAATTAAACTATTTTTGCCACTGAAATTATTGTAAATAAACTGAATCTCGTGAATAAAACCATTTCAGTGAAAAATGCCTGACTTGTGTTGTTTTTACACTACAATGTGGATTGCCTGAGGACGGAGAGATGACAAAGTAGTGCAATGATTTATGTTTACTGTACGGAGCATTTATTGAGCAAACATAAGGCCTGTGTACCAGTCTATATGTTGTGCTTTGGATGTTTATTGCAGTTGTGTGTAGGAAATAAAGGGAGAGGGGCAATTAGACGCTTTCCCATGTGCTGCAGGGAGGTACTCTAGTGGTAACAGAGCACCAGACAGGAGATCAGGTTCAGTCAATCTAGCCTGCAGCCATTACACCCCCCAGTAGGCAGATAACATGCTACTCTGCTCGAGGACCTGCCAGTGAAAGTCTCTTTTCCTGTGTTTTTTTCCCCCTGACTTCTGGTTAACACTGTAAGAAGAGCTGAAGCCACAATGATGTAAGGCCAATGACAACTGGCTGATCTATAAAAGATGGCCGACAGTCGGGATACAGTTAGCAGACCTGTTCCGAGGGGCATGTGCTCAAAGTGAAAAACGGGGGCAGCTGTGTTAAGTCTTGTTGTCTGTGTTGACTGCCAAAGGTGATTGTGTGATGTTAAGAAACTATCCTATACTTACTGAGCAGGTACAAGAGCAGGTTCCCCTCTTTTTTTTTACTTCTTACCATTTCTTGATTGAATAGGCACACAAATTATGTCATTCATTCTTTGGATAGCCCATGTATTTGCAGTTTAAAAAATCAATAAAAATTTCCCTTGGAGTGTGAATGTGCTATATCACCAGAAAGTACTCAGCCTCTACTATCTTTAACTACGAATGAACACAATAGTCTTACCATCTTTAGATGATAACGTTTGAAAACATTGTTCCTCTGAAAACGGACTCAGATGGTTCTTCGTCTGAGGTAGTCAATTATCACATTATATATCATTATGTTATATGATAATTATATATAATTCAAATGGGTACATCAGGCTTGCACAGGGCACACAAAAGGAAAGGCAAGTGCGTCGGGCACCCAGAGCCCCCCTCCTGTACCCGTGCCTGTGGTATAGTGCCAAGTGAGGCAGAGGCTACAAGTGGCTGTTGGTCAGGGGAACATGGGGATGTTTCCCGGTCGGTCAAAGCAGATAATTTACAACATGAGATTCTAATAATAGAGGCCCTCTGACGTATTTTGTATATGTCAGACACAGCATTTGTCCCTAGATGGAATTCATTCCTACTAACCTACTGGAAGCAGACATGGTGATCAGTTTGTTCCTTTATATGTTCTTTTCTTTTCTGTTTTGATTGATTGATTGAAAAGTTTATTAACAGATTGCAGAATGGGTACAGTACAGTACAGCTCAATACATACAATTGTTAAGGGGATGCAGACCAGAGAAAGACTTTCGTCTTGTTTACATCAGGGTCCCCCATTTTCAATTCATCATAACATATATGACATACATGACATACAGATAGACAGTACTGCTACATCTATACATTTATGACATATCAGATTTGCAAATACAGTACTGTTTTTGATACAAAAGTGTCCAGAAAAGGAGTGTATATACATTTGGCGTAGAAACTGTACATTGGAGGAGGTTGGTTGGGTGGGGTGGGGTTGGGTGAGGGCTGTACATTGGAGGTGGGGGGGGGGGGGGGGGGGGGGGGGTTGGGTAGGGGACACACACACATTTTACACTGTACATTGGAATATTGACAAAGCCTTTCTTGGTCATTTACTGTACAACTAGGTTAGGACATTTGTAGGGGCCAGTTTCGAATTGCAGTCTCACGTAGGTGTTTTTTGAGAGTGTTTTTGAAAGTGGGTAGTGATTCGCATTCCTTTACAGCTTTAGGCAGGGCGTTCCACATTGATGTGGCATAATTGCGAAACGTGTTTAGTCCCTTGTTTGAGCCGAATCTGGGTTTTACATGATTTGTGGAGCTCCCTCTGGTGTTGTGATCGTGGTATTCACTGACCTTTGGGAAGTATTTTGACATGTACATGGGTACCTTGGTCGCGTAGTGTATCTTGTAGACCAGGCCCATTGCAAGTTGCTGTACTCTGTCGTCTACTCTAAGCCATCCTAGGTTGTCAAAGTGGGCAGGGGTGAGGTGGGTTCTAGGAGTCAGGTCAAGTAGTAGTCTGACTAGCTTGTTTTGAGATGTTTGTAATTTGTTTTTTAGTGCCTTTGAGGTGCTTTGGTACCATGAGGTGCAAGCATAGTCGTAGTACCCTTGAATGAGTGCTCCTGCTAGAGTCTTCAGGGTATTCTTGTTTACCAGAGAGGAGATCCGGTACAAGAATCGCGTTCGTTGGTTGACTTTTTTTATTACATTGGATGCCATTTTGTCACAGGAAAGATTAGCCTCTAGGATGGAACCCAGGTAGGTAATTTCATCTTTCCTTGTGATAATATTGTCACCCACTGTAACCGAGAAGCCGTCGGTTACTGTCATGTATTTATTGAAATGACTGGAACAAGTAAATAGATTTGAATGCTAAAGTTGATGCAGATTCAAGTGTCCATTAACCCACTCACTACCACACTACAGTAGGTTAACCCTTTCACTACCACACTACAGAATGTTAACCCTTTCACTACCACACTACAGAAGGTTAACTCTTTCACTACCACACTACAGAAGGTTCACCCTTTCACTAGAACACTACAGAAGTTTAACCATTTCACTACCACACTATAAAGGGTTAACGCTTTCACTACCACACTACAAGGGGTAAGGCTTTCACTACCACACTATAGAAGGTTGACCCTTTCACTACACACTACAAAGGGTTAACGCTTTCACTACCACACTACAAAGCGTTAACGCTTTCACTACCACACTGGTAGTGAAAGGGTTAATGACTATGGGGAACAAGTGCCCCAATTGGCAGCATACTTTTGCTTAGCATTCACATTTAAGTATCAATACGATTGTGAACTCAATGGAATTTATATCAGTTGTGGAAAATCAATTTGCCTCCTGTCACTTTGATAAAACTGTATGATCAAAACCTGAGATTGATCACAGCAGTTTCTTTTAAGTCTGTCTTTTTCTTTGTTTCTTTTATTATTATTTATTTTAATCATGCCAGGTTTGATAGTATCATACAGTATCATACGGTATCATACAGTATCATACGGTATCATACAGTATGATAGCCCCTGAAGGTGACATTTTACAGTTTGTGTGTCAGTCAATGTGTTCATATACGTCATATGCCCACAGCAGTAGGCCCATATAAGGCCGGCCAGCAAGCCAGAGTGTGTGTGGTGTGTGTCTGTGTGTTTGTGTGTGTGTTATGCCGTTTGATACGACGCTGACCTAAATGCCTCACCAGTGTCTACGATCTGACATCAAACCTCTGAACGCACGCCAGCAATCTACATAGACTCACAATGGACACAAAGGTGTCACACAGGTGGTGGTCGTTTCATATTGCTGTCATGTGTGTGTGTGTGTGTGTGTGTGTGTGTGTGTGTGTGTGTGTGTGTGTGTGTGTGTGTGTGTGTGTGTGTGTGTGTGTGTGTGTGTGTGTGTGTGTGTGTGTGTGTGTGTGTGTGTGTGTGTGTGTGTGTGTGTGAGTTACAAGCACATGGTTGCAACATTGTTACATTTCAAGAGACCTGTCTGCTCCCATATTCCCCCACATTTTACCCTCTGTTTTGAAAACATTTCCTCGCACCTGTAATTTTTTGGGGGGTGGGCTTTGCCTATAAATAGCTTTGCCTGTGTGGCTCTGCATCGTAGTTTACTCAATTCCCTAACCCTCCTAGGTTTGTGGATGCCTTGGTGAAGATCAGAAACAGTATGTGTTCCTAAGACAGCTCTGATGAGAGGCTGGAAGAATCCATCTCTAATGACCTGCGCTCCATGTCAGAAAAACAAAAACAACAACAACTGACCAGCTTCACATGACAACCATAGCTACTGTTATATTATATTAATATACACAGCATATTCAATAGTCAGACAATATTGTTTATTGTATGTCTGTCCTTTCGTTGGGGTGGGGGTTTATATTGTGAATCATGATGTTGTCGTCTAATTTAATGACAATCAGAATGATTAAAGGAGCATGCCAACATTATGGGAAATGCGTTTTCCGCATTCTCCAGAGTCAGACAAGGAGATAGATATCAATTTCCTGCGTTCAGTAGAAAGCTATCCGTAATATATTCGTAAGCACATTTCCCATAATGTTGACGTGTTCCTTTAAGTCAGATTTCCCACAACATGATTCCTAAAATATTTGAGTATTAATTGAAAATGCAGTCCAGTACTAACAGTATCATGTTATTGATTTAATCAGTTTAAAACTGTGCATCTTCAAAAAGTAAATGTTGGTTTTCTCCATTGAAGCCCATGTATTTCAGACATCTCATAATATATAGTGGTGTGGTTTGGTCCCAGGTGAGTTATGAAACATTTCCCATTCAATATCAGCTTATCAGTTATGCTGGAAATTTTAAACTTGGGAAATGTGAGGTCTCTGTATGATACATATTATAATGTATGTGCACACACTAGGTCTCTGTATGATACATATTATAATTCAAACCTTTATTTATTCACGAAAAGACAATTGAGGTCACCCTCATTTTCAATGTCGTCGAGACTTTACAGACATTTCAATGCACACATTTCTACAATATAATAATAATAAATATTAATAACTATCTATATAGTACTTTTTTTCACACATGGACCACAGTCCAGAGTGCCCCACAGCAATTAGTATAAAATTAACATAGGCATAAAATCAGCACACAATTGACCAAATAAAAAACAATGCATAAATTGCAGACATAAGAATAGGTAGGGGAGAGGGAGTTCCATAGCCTGGGGGCAGCTACAGAAAAAGCTTGTCTCCCAGTCTGGAACACCTGGTGCGGGGGATGGTAAGGAGGTCAGAGTTGGAGGAGCGGAGGCCTTGTGCTGGAGTGTAGGGGTGGAGTAGGTCGGTCAGGTAGGAAGGAGCCAACCCGTGCAGGGATTTGTAGGTGAGGAGGAGGATCTTGTAGGCCTGTAGGGGATTCGGTAGTTGATGGGGAGCCAGTGGAGTTTTTGCAGGGTGGGGGTGATGTGCTGCCAGGGTTTGGTGTGCGTGAGGACCCCGTCCTGAGTTTTGGACGTACTGTAAGCGAGCCAGAACCTTCTTGGAGGCACCAAGAAGAATTCCATTACAGTAGTCGAGACGGGAAGTGATGAAGGCATGAATAAGTGTTTCCACTGAGGTGTCAGAGAGTGAGGGGCGGAGGCGGGAAATGGGAGGGAGGGGAGCAGAGGGTTTTGTGTGGAGGTAAAGCTGCGTGTCGTCTGCATAAGAGTGGAAGTGGAGGCTGTGTTTCCTTATGATCTCACTGAGTGGGAGGAAGTAGATGGTAAAAAGGAGCGGACCTAGCACAGAACCCTGGGGAACACCCTGGTTAACAGGTGCTGGAGCTGACCTGGACCCCTCTAGGGAAACATACTGCCACCTGTTGGTCAGGTAGGATGTAAACCAGGACAGGGAGGTACCAGTGATGCCAAGGACACTTTCCAGACGGTCTAGGAGGATTGAATGGGAGATGGAGTCAAAAGCAGGTGAAAGGTCCAGGAGGATGAGGATGTTGATGTTGCCAGCATCAGCAGCCATGAGGAGGTCATTTGTTACATTGATCAGAGCGGTCTCTATGCTATGTTTAGCCCTGAACCCAGACTGGAGTGGTTCAAACAGGTCATGGTGTGCCATCTGACTCTGGAGCTGGGCGGCTTGAGGACCTTACTGAGAAAGGGTAGGTTGTAAATGGGGCGGAAGTTGTTGAGGTCCAGACCTAGTTTCTTGAGAATTGGGGTGACTGCTGCCACCTTCAAGTCAGCAGGGACGGAGCAAGTGGACAGGGAGGAGTTGATGATGTCTACCATGAGAGGACAGAGGGCAGGCCTTCACCAGGGTGGTGCATGGGCATGGGGTCCAGAGAGCAGGTAGAGGGCTTAAAGCCTGACACCAACTATTATGGAGTCAGTGTCCACCAGGGAGAAGGATGAAAAGGAGTGGGTGAGATGGGGCAGGGGGTCATGTTTGACACCCGGAGGTGTGGGGGACACAGGAATAGACTGGAGCTGCTGGTAGATGGCATCGATCTTGGTTTGGAAGAATTCCGTGAATCTGTTGCAGAGATCAGAGGAGGTGGTCTGGAGGGGGTTGTCAGGGGGCTTGAGGAGTTTGGTGATGGTGGAGAAGAAGGCTTTGGAATTCCCTTGGCCTTTAGAGATGACGTCAGAGTAGAAGGAGGATTTGGTTTGTGTGAGGGCGAGTCTGTAGGATGTGGTCAGAGTAGGCCTGGGTGTGAACAGTGAGACCTGTTTTCCTGCAGCGCCTCTCCAACTGGCGGCCCTTGGCTTTCATGGAGCGAAGCTCGGGGGTGTACCAGGGGGTGGAGCGTGTAAAGGTAATAGTGCGGGTTTTAAGGGGTGCGAGGAAGTCCAGGGTGGCAGCTAGGGCTGTGTTGTAGGTGTTCACCAACTCAGTGGTTGAGAGCAGCTGGGAGTCATGAGCAAGGTGGGAGCTCAGGGCGTTTGTGAGGTCAGTGGTGGTGATGTTTTGTGTTCCTGTACGTCATGGAGCGCTGTGGGCGGCCAGAGGTGGAGGGGACAGGAACTAAGAATTGAATTGCAAGATGATCAGCAACATTGAGGTCCACACCACTGAGATTGGAGGGTCAAGGAGGGTGATGGTCTTGGTGGAACACACCAGGTCCAGTATGTGGCCTCTGGTGTGGGTGGGGAAATCTACATACTGGGTGAGATTGTGGCAGTCAAGGAGGGACAGGAAGTCGTCGGAGGCGGTGATGTTGTCAACATGAATGTTGAAGTCGCCAAGGAGGAGAATTAAGGAGGTGGATGAGCTGACGGAGGTGAGTAGATCAGATAATTCTGAAATAAACACGGGGGAGGGAGGAGGGGAACGGTAGATCAGGATGACAAGCACAGGCTGGGGGCCGAGCAGTTTGAAGGCAAGGCATTCAAATGATGTAGCAGGAGGGGTGGGGACAGCCTTTACCTTGAAACAGGTACGATGGAGAACAGCAAGCCCACCACCCGCCTTCCAACACGGGGTTGTTGTAGGTAAGTGTAGCCTGGTGGTGTGGCCTGGTTGAGTGTTAAAAACTAATTTTGTATCTGCCATGTCTCAACAAGGCACATGAAATCGAATTTATGGTCCAAAATAATGTCATTAATGTAATGAGACTTGTTATTGAGGGAGGGGTGTTGAGGAGAGCAAAACTGGTCATGTGAACAGGGACAGGAGTGCTGGAAGTGTGTAGCTGGAGGGGGCAGAGATTAAATGTACACACTAGGTCTCTGTATGATACATATTATAATGTATGTGTACACACTAGGTCTCTGTTGATACATATTATAATGTATGTGTACACACACTAGGGCTGGGCTACGTCTGTTATCAACAACATTGTATGAGTCAAATCCAATAGTGACCTATGCCCCCATTGAGTTGAGCATCCCATCATAAACAAATTATGACCAGGCCTATTTGTGTGATAGTGGCCTGTCAACACGATGACTGCCAATAGAGATTACAGAGCCATGGCAAATATTCACCATTTAAAGGACCACACCCGTCTTTTTCACAAGTGGGTTTCAAGTCATTCTTGCCTTGATATCAAAAAATTCCTGTGCTGTTCTTTTTTCATAATCTTTACCGTTACTGAAAAGTTTGGTAGTTATTTTCTGCCGATTCACCACCGCCATACTGTAAGCTTCCCTTGTATCTGAAACTGTGTCTTAAAGGAACACACCACCATTATCGGAAATTCACTTACCATCTTCTCCAGAGTCAGACAAGAAGATAGATACCAATTTCCTCAATAGCTTTCTACTGAACGCTGAATGAGAGGAAATTTGTATCTATCATCTTGTCTTGACTCGGTACGGTAAGCGCATTTCCGGTAATGTTGGCATGTCCCTTTAAGGAGAAGCTATGGGATCAACAAAGTTTGTTAGAGTTCCCTAACCGGTACATCATCTGGTGTGCTGGAGAATATCATGGCTACTTGCCCTGGGCTAATTGCCCAATTTCAAACATCTTGGGCAGTGGTGGGTACAATGCTCTAGTGTTTACTGTCTTCCTATCACTCCTGTCATGGAAGCAGAATGAATCCTGAAAGACTGCTCACTTTGTCATGAAAAGCAACACACAAATCAGTTGGATACCAGTGGTTGGATGACAAGCTAAAGGATGATAGCAAACTACAGCTGTAGGAGCCAAGTTGTATTGCTGCTGCTATTACTACTACCTCCCCCTAGTGGTTTCTTGTAATGATGGAAGCAACACGAAGCTGCTGTATTCTCTCTCCAGTTCAGAAAATATGTACTGTATGTCACCGCTCCAATTAGTGGAGATTCCTGTTTTAATGCCTTCACTTTATTATTCTCTGCTTAAAAAAAAAATTACATCCCTGGTGATCTTGAAGATATCTGCACACCTGAATCGTTTTGGCAGGTGCAACCAGAATCAGGATCAGGTTTATTATTATTAGGCCTATGAAGTATGTTTGCACGGTACAATGAATTTGTCTTGGTACATTAGTGCATACAATAAACATAGAGGGAAAAGTAAGAAGTAGAATTGTAAACAATTACTGCATGTCAAACAAGTAAAATATAGAAAATAGGAATAAAATAGACTACAAAATACAAGTGAAGAAATGTGCAATATATATATTATTTTAACCACTGGAACTAATACCATCAGGAGTTGTGGAAATCCTGTGCAGTGCATACTAAACACTGCAGTTATTTGCTGAGCTTCTGGTCCTTTGGGCCCATCGGTTCTCAAACCTTTTCACATCAAGGACCCCTAAACTGACATAAATAAGACCACAGACCCCATTTGATAAGACTTTTGCTTTTATAAAAAAGTACATGCGTAATAATCCTTGCAGTTATGTTGCAGCTCTTGTGTGCTGATGTTGGCAGAAATATTCTGCCTACCTCATGCTTTCAGCCAATCACAACTCTGTGATGTAACATGTACTGAGCTCTGGGTCACTAGAGCTGCTTACCAAAGCAAAATGTCTTCAACACTAATGATCAAATATGGACTTAAATATTTTATGCGTGAAGTGAATGTTGAATCTGAATCTTTTAACCTTTATTTTACTAGGAAAGCTTGGTAATGGTTTGTAAAGGAGTCGGGAGTGTTATACATACCAGGGTTGTTTCGTGCAATAAGTGCCAACTTCATTGGGGGGCAGTTTTGGGTTTATGTGCTTTGCTCAAGAGCACAGTTGTAGCAGCGTAATCTTCTTTGTTTTATACCTCTACAGGAGGTAGGGTGGTCCTTAGGGATTAGAAGGTTCCCGGTTCGATTCTGGCTCCTCCCGGCAGTGTGTCGAAGTGTCCTTGAGCAAGACACTTAATTTAACCCCTAACTGCTCCTGATGAGCATGTTGGCACCTTGCATGGGTGAATGTCAGGCATAAGTTGTAGCGCTTTGGATAATAGCACTACATAAATGCAGTCCATTTACCATTTAGAAACTCTAAACTCTAACTGTGGGTGTATATATATATATATAATTTTTTATATAAAATGTATTTATTTATTATTTTTGTATGTTTAAAGGGGAACTATCTTATAAATGGCCGTTTTGAGTGTTTAGCATTGTTTCCTAGCTATGTGAACTTATATTAATATGATCTATGTCTCTAATTCTCATATTGGCGCATTCTTCCAATTCTCCTCTCACAATATTCACCCTCACTGAACTGAGTCATTTCAAAATGTGATGATTTGTGATGTCAGAGAGACACCGCTGCATGATAATGTGGCTGTGTGGCATCAGGCTCATGATGAGCTGCACACAGTGGTTGGAACCCAGCCTCAAAACGGCTTAAGATCTTGAGGTAGAAAAATGCTGTTTTTGAGGACTTGATTAGAAATACAAAACAATGAATAAAAGAAATTAAAAAAATTACAGAGGTGTTCCATAGACTCACAGGAATTGTGTAAAAGTGCCCAAATAGTGAAAGAAATAGTAAAATAGTTCCCCTTTAAGATTACTCTACATAAATGTTTTATCTGTAGCACCTTTAATTTAATAAGATGAAGACATAAGACGAATAGCTCCCAATTCCACTCTATAGTCTTCAAAGATAAGGCTGCCCTGATATGTCTGTGTGTCCAATAGCATCAGTAAAGAACGTTATTTGCTAGTTAAAAATGCAAAAAAGATTATGAATGCTAGTTATTAAAAAAAAATAATAAAAAAAAATAATAAAAAATATTTCACTAAAAAAACACAATCACTGGAACCAGACTTCCTACTTTTTTTTTTATAAAACGGTGCGTCTATTCTGAGTTCCTAGTCACAAACTTGGCTAAGCCTCAGTGTCATTTGACGTAATTTTAACATTACCACTCACATGGTATAAATGTTAATGTTGCTATTAGCTGTTTTAAGAGTAAATTTTTAAGTATATTAGCTATACAGTATGTCTATGTAAACTGTCTTTGTGAGTTGTAGTTCATGCAAGAGAAGTTGTAAGAAAAAATTGCCCAAAAGGTTTAGCATGAGCATCCATGTTAATAATAATAATAATACCTTTTATTTATAAAGCGCTTTTCAGGAACCCAAAGACGCTGACAATGAGCAAAACAAATGAACAAAAAAACAAAGAACCACAGGGAATAAGCAACAGTATAAAAACGCAGGACATACAACCACGGGTAAAAAATAACAAATACAGAGTCCAGTAGGGGAACAGTCAGGGAAGTAAGGAAACCGAGGGGAGGGGGGTGGGGGTTCTTCCGACTTCGCATTTCCCACTTCCAATGTCCTCTGACCACAAACGAATGCAGCATTATTTTAAGTGTTATCTTCAAAAGTGATGTTCTGCCTCTGACTGGCATAAAAACGAATTTTAAGTCTCGTTCAGCCTGTCATCTCAACCTAGAGATAAGATGTTATTCATTAGTGGGATGTCTACAGTTGGTTTACTGCAAAATAAATAAAATACTTTTCTTTTGTTCCCAGGCAGGCTTATGCTGACCACACTTGATTCAAGAACTGCCTATACAGTGTAATAATTGTATGTACTGTGTACGTCTGCATCTTGTCTGAGGAAAAGTAACACATTAACAATGTGGATGAATATACTATTACAACTATAGAGTTCATAACTTCCCTCAAAGACGTTGCGTCATTGTTTCACCTGTGGATGAGGTCACTGACTACTACTTTTTTCAACATGCTTATGTATCCTATATTCATTCAATATTTATTTCAACTCCAGCGACGTCCAACATACATTTACATATAATAAATACATAAAGAAATTCAATAAATGCAAAACATAATAGAGTATGTACAATAAATTAAAACAACTGCAGATTATGGTGGTATGGTTGGTTATTAAGGATTTAAACTGGTCAGGATACTGGCCAAGGATACCAAAATATTGAGTTTTAGAGTTTGTTGTATGATGTTCCATGTGTCAGGAGCGCAGAAGCTAAAAGCAGATGTCCCTATTTCAGTACAAACTCTATGGTGCTTTAAGTGTAAGCCAATCATTGGATTGTGTACCATACTGTAGGGTCCGAGATGTCCACTCCAGTAGCAAATCTCCAATTTGAAAGTACAAAATTATGTTCATGAAAGTTAAACATTATGAAAGTGGGCCAATTCTTCAATTCCTCTTTTTTCGCCTCCTAAATTATTTCAAAAGACTGCACTATGTGTTGGTCTTGAATGAAATTGCAAATGATATACAGGCTATCATTCTGTTTTAGTGTTTATTTCTGGTTAACCACTCTGGTCACTCTGATCCTAGCTGCACGTTTGTTAAAATAAATCCATGCAACGGCCTACATGTGGGCCCTCTTGAGGACAATTTTCCCACCTGCACTTTGTCGACCTCTAGTGGCTCGGGTGTACATTTTTTTTTTACAATATATATATCGAATTAAAGCCTTATTTGTTGCCTGTCGATAGCCGTTGGTGACAGGTGACAAAATCCGTTCAGCGGTTATGTGAGGCGTGCGCCGAAGTACACGGTATTGCGCAAATACCACTCCCGACTCTCGAGCCTCTATCTCCGTCAATCATTTGGCGATCTCGAAAATAATTGGACAGGGTAGCCAATGAGTGTGGCTCTCCAATGATACCCCACGTGGGGATGTACGAATCAGGGATCTATAGGTGAAAAGTCACGAGCGAAAACAGGAAGAGAAAAAACGCAGAATTAATTGAAGTCTAAGAGTAAAAGGAAACCAGGAACGCTACACAGTTTACCAAAATCGCTCCTAATCACTCATTTCTGAATGAATTTTTATGAAATTTGGACATGTACTACACTTTTCAGCCATACCAATTTTGGGGGAAATACTACTTCTGGACTAACTACAGAAAAACGTGAGTAACTAGTTTTTCTACAACTCAAGTTCAGACCTATGTTACTCTATTTCATTAGCACTAAAAGTGAGCTTTAATGTATCAGAACCTTCAGAATGTCATTTTTCAAAAGAGACCAGGCTCATGCATGTGCTATAAGTATAAAGTATAGTATTTTGGTTTGCAAAAAAGAAAACGAAAACTAAAATGGCCAATTTTGGGGGTGCAAGGTTAATAGACATATTGACATACCCTTTCATATATATTTCATGTGTAATTCAAATAAAATATTATCCCCAGGGAATTTGAATGCTCTTCTTGTCATACATCTAGAATAATATCTGGACATAAATTATATATCCCCAAAATACATAATAATGAATATATGGAGCATACAGTCATCTTATATAATTACTGTGCAACTGCTGTCCCTGGGTGGTTGTGTTAGCAGCTGCATTTGCCATGTTGTCACGCTGTGTAGTTGGCTCATCAGGGATCACAGATTCTGTGAATATCAGCTTTGCGTACCGATGCTCATAAGCTGTGGAGGGCAGACGGAATATACAGTAAGATTCATACATTATGCATCAAACATATTCTTGTGTTTCCAAATGTTACATGTACAAAGGCATAACTTTATTTTATTTATTTATTTATTTTAAATAGGGACAGTACTTTGATGAACACTTCAAATAAATATTCCAGATTATAGCCAGAGGCAAATTTCCACCTGTAGTCCCTTTGCAGGTTGATGTTAACAGAGCAGATAAATTACAAATGTCCACAAACTTCATAACCACAAGCAACAGACAATAGTACATATAAGTTACTAAACTACACAAACTTCACAAGCATAAAAAACAGACAATAGATGAAACAGACAATATATGCGATGTGGCTAGACAAACTGGGAAATAGGAAGACTATATATTTAAAGTGCTTTAGGTACCAAGTGTTAACGTGACTGGTGCTTGTGCCAAAGTACTAATGAATTGTAAAGTGCTGGAATAGATTGTATACACAGATTGTAATCGTATACATGCTATTGTAGAAAATTGGACACATATCAGGTTTGTCCAAGCCTGACTGGAAGAGTGTAACATCAACAAATATGTAGCAAAAACATAGATCAAGAAAGGGAACATTGGAATATATTGCATATATATTGAATAGCCTACATGTCTAAAATAAATAAATATGTTTAATTTAGCTGAAGCCTTGGAGCATATAGATCAAGTAGCTGTGCCACTTGTTGCTGTGTAATGTTCATTTACAGAATATGTTACAAGTACAACATCATATTTGCGCACTGCAAGCAAGTGGGATGGAGGGGAAGATTGAGGTCCATGGTGGTGCAGGTTGCTTATATAAATGTGATACTTAATACGTACTTGCAGGTTGATTGATTGATTGAAAACTTTATTAACAGATTGCAGAATGGGTACAATACAGTACAGCTCAATACACACAATTGTTAAGGGGATGCAGACCAGAGAAAGACTTTCGTCTTGTTTACATCAGGGTCCCCCATTTTCAATTCATCATAACATATATGACATACATGACATACAGATAGACAGTACTTCTTACATCTATACATTTATGACATACCAGATTTACAAATACAGTACTGTTTTTGATACAAGAATAGTCTAAAAAAGAGAGTATATACATTTGACGAAGAAACTGTACATTGGAGGAGGTTGGTAGGAGGGGTGGAGGGGGGGGGTTGGGTAGGTGGGGGGGGGGGGGGGGGGAACTGTACATTGGAGGTGGTGGGGTGGGGGGGTAACTGTACATTGGATTATCGACTAAACCTTACTTGGTCCCAAGAAGAGGGTCTCGTGTATTATTCAGCAACTCGAGAAGGTAAAACGATATGACACTTTTAACCTATTGCTAAACTAACGTATTGATGATAATATACATTCTACATGCTTTTGTGACATGTTAGGGATGTAAATACTTGAAAACGTTTGATTTTAAAATCGCAAATTTATTGCATCACTCAAAAAAAGATCATAATGTCAAAAGGGGTCGGTACCGACCCCGTGGGGGGGGAACAGGTTAATAGGACATTTATTGTACATTGGAGGGGGTTGCGTTAGGACATTTACAGGGGCCAGTTTAGAATTGGAGTCTCTCGTAGGTGCTCTTTGAGAGTGGTTTTGAAAGTGGATAGTGATTCACATTCCTTTACAGCTGTGGGTAGGGCGTTCCGCATTGATAATTTTGCGAAATTGCTAAACGTGTGTAGTCCCTTGTTTGAGCCGAATCTGGGTTTGACATGATTTGTGGAGCTCCCTCTGGTGTTGTGATTGTGGTATTCACTGACCTTTGGGAAGTATTTTGACATGTACATGGGTACCATAGTCGTGTGGTGTATCTTGTAGACCAGCCCCATTGCAAGTTGCTGTACTCTGTCGTCTACTCTAAGCCATCCTAGGTTGTCAAAGTGGGCAGGGGTGAGGTGGGTTCTAGGAGTAAGGTCAAGCAGTAGTCTGACCAGTTTGTTTTGAGATGTTTGTAATTTTGTTTTTAGCGCTTTTGAGGTGCTTTGGTACCATGAGGTGCAAGTATAGTCGTAGTACCCTTGAATGAGTGCCCCTGCCAGAGTATTCAGGGTATTCTTGTTTACCAGAGAGGAGATCCGGTACAAGAATCGAGTTCGTTGGTTGACTTTTTTTTATTACATTGGATGCCATTTTGTCACAGGAAAGATTTGCCTCTAGGATGGAACCAGGTATGTAATTTCATCTTTCCTTGTGACAATATTGTCACCCACTGTAACTGAGAAGCCGTCGGTCTTGCTGAGTTTGTTATTTGAACCGAAGAGAATGGACTCTGTTTTACCCAGGTGTAATGATAGTTTGTTATCAGCGAGCCAGATGCAGATTTTGCCTAGTTCCAAGCTGAGGGTTTTTTCAACCTGTAACTTGTTTTTGTCAGAGACCAGCAGGGTGAGGTGTTATGGATAAATGTAGTGCAGTAAAAAGTATATGGTTTTCTTTGAAAAGGAGTGGAGTAAAATTTCCCTAGATGGAAATACCTGTAGTTAAGTTTGGCAACAGCACTTCTTTCTTCTTACCACATTTTGTCTTTGCCCTAGAATTCATAGCAGCACACCTTCCCGTTTTAAACATGATCAATCAATCATAGATGTTACTTTCCTGTTCTATATATCAATATATGTAATAGTTGTATAGCCAGAGCCCAGATGCAGAAACAAACAGGCAGAGACGATGACGAATCAGAGAAAACCCAAACAGTGGGTATATTTATTATATAAAGGGAAAATACGGTAACCAGGTTCTCAGACAGTCCAGGGAGTAGGCGAGTAGCACGGTAGTAAGACAAGCAGGGGGTCGTAGCCAGGAGCGGGTTCTCAGACAGTTCAGGGAGTACGCGAGTAGCACGGTAGTAAGACAAGCAGGGGGTCGTAGCTGGGAGAAAATATGAAAATATGTGATAGCAATGCAGCAGTTGCCTCCAAATGTGTGCTATCATATCTTTTATAACACTACCAAGCATATTTTTCAGGCCTCCTGTCCGAAATGACATGCCCCAAATGAATCATGATAGCTCCTGAACCATAAGGCCTATAAGCATGTGTCTGGTCTCCTTTGATAGGTAACAAGCTAAGACATATGAATCCAGTGTAAGTAAACCCACATATATTACCATTCCAGAGTAAATGGAGATACAATGAAGGAAAACATCACATTTATATCCTCGCCTGGTACATAATCTTAATTTAAAAGGCAATATGACCATTATTACCAATATCACATGGATAATAATGCAACTGAATGTGTCCTCCTACTCCTTGACTACAAATGTAACTCTGGATCTGATGAAAATACACAAATAATACAACATTTATGATACAATTTATAAAGATATCCCATTTGATCCATGGACATGACTTTTAAAGGCTGTCTAGATCTATAATTATTATTATTATCTGACTCCACCCACCCATATGAACAAACATTTTATTGGATGTCTATAAGCCAACCACTGTTCCACATCATCTAAAGTGGACTGCATTAGAGCCAGACCCCTCTTTCAGCAAGCATGGCCGATCGTGATGCTAGGAGAAAGCGTAAGGAACATTTTAATGTTTACATTTTTAACACAAACCACCTTCTACTTCCTTATGCAGTAAAAACATTGACGGGTAATACTGAGCTCATCCAAACACTGAACAAGCTTGGGGATGGGGTCTATTACTCCCAACTTGAAGAGAAGGACACTGCTCTGTGTATCCAAAAGCTAGCAACAGCCTCAACTCAAAGAGTTGTACTTCCAGCATCAATCTTGCATGGGACAATATTGATAGACTTGAGGGAACTCTCACTGGAAAGGGCACATCACATAGAGTCAATGGTATAGTTGTACAGGCCAATGTCTATGGACCACAACTACCAAGAGCTGAGCTTCCACACATTGAGAAACTGAAGCAGAGATCGGTCACCATTGAGGACCAATAACTGGGAGTATATGTAGCAGGTGCACGTGTGGGCCCACAGCCTCTCCCAACCAGGGAACACTGTGTCCAGGAAACCAAGGAAGCTGCTCTTCTTGCCTGCAAGAAGAACCTGGTGTGGGCACTTGCAAGGCAAACAGATACAGAGAATCAGACAATCCCAAGCTGGACTGGTTTTAATATCAGCACCAGGGACCAAGAACCAATCTCACAAGATATAGTTGAGTATCTGCCAACCATCAATTCACCAGCCACACAGTTGACCAGTGTTTGAAATCCTGAATCAATCAGAGATAGCAACTGCATCTAGAATCAATTGTGGTAGTCATGGATCAAGCACTATATGTGAAAGCCACTGAAATTGCCTGGAAGCACAAAGAGCGCTTCTCCAACATTCTTCTCAGAATGGGGACATTCCATACCATATGTCCTTGATGGTAAACACTATAACCGTGCTGTCAGGGTCCACAAGTACATCTATGAAGCACTGATGAGACTCGCATGGGCAGAGTTCACACAGTGGGTTGAGGACAGCATTCCAGAGAAGAGTGGGATGATCAAATCATTCTTGGACAATGTGAAAGACATGGCCAGTGACTTGAACCAACAGATGGCGAACAATCTGCTGCAAAGTCCTCTCTTAGCTGAGCTGATAACCCTGTGGACAGACTTTCTGGAAATTTTCAGTCACAACAATGGAGAGCTTTCTGCATTCTGGATGTCATACATTGACATGGTAGATAACGTAATACTTGGCCTTCTGCGTGCCTCTCGTGAGGGGGACTGGGAGTTGCACCTCCATGCTATAAGAAGCATGATCCCATGGTGCTTTGCTTATGATAAGATAAATTATGCCAGGTACCTGTCCCCTTACTTCTCTCAGATGAAAAACCGCCCAGAGAAGCATCCTGCTGTGTATGAGGCCTTCAAGACAGGCCTATTCTTGGTGCAGCTGTCAAATAACAACCCCTTTACCCCTTTGGATGGATCCCTGTGGACCAGGCTACTGAAGTCACAGTTAACAAAGACACACAGACTCCTGGAGGCACAACATGGTTCAGCCTGAATGCTGGTGCTGTCAAGCGTTACTACATAACAGCTGAGCACCGCAGTGCATTCCTGGGACAGTTAAGGGAGATGGTGCAAGGTAACAAATCAGAGGTTTGTCATGCGGAGCTACAGCGGCCAAGAATCCAGAAAGATGAGGAAGCAGTTTCAGCAGTGGTTAGCCTCATACAGGAATGGGTCAACCCATTTGCAGAGAAGCGGGACCTCATTATAATCTCTACAGCAAAGACAGCCCCCAAGGAGATTGACTCTGATGAAGGCATATGAGATTGGTGAGCAATACAATCTTCAAGGATGAGAGACTGGAGAAAGACCCACCAGCAAAGAAATTCCATGACCCAATGAAAACCAACAGGCTAAACACATTCAGTGATATGTGTAAGAAGAGAGAAGTGAAATCAAGTGGGAGGGCAATCATCTTAAAAGCAAACAGGTCTTTGTTTGGACACATTAAAGTGATGGCACAAGGGCGCAGTCTACATATGGAAGATATCCTTTCTCATCCCCTTGGGCGATTTTGCTGGGCCCTGTCCACAGTCCACACCAGGCAGATTGCTGAGAAAGACAAATAAAGCTACTTTGGCCACGACCTTGCAGAAAAATTTAGCATTAGCATAGCAACTCCCAGGGAACTCTGCTACAGTGGTTGATGGAATGAACTTGGTCCAAAGAGTGAAAGGTGATCAAGTTACTTTCAGAGATGCTGCCACAACAGTTCTGGGTATGGCTCTGAGGGAAGGCAGTCAGAGTAGCAGAATAGATGTTGTGTTTGACACATAAGGAGAACTCTATCAAGAACAGTGAAAGATCTCTACGGGGTGAAGAGACTGGTCATGAGTTGCAAGGTATCACAGGTACACAGATGGTGAGGCAGTGGAGGAGCTTCCTGACCAAAGTCAGTAACAAAACTAGTCTCATTAGCTGTATAGTCGATGAATGGAGGAAGGCAGAGTACAGAGCAATGCTACAAGACAAGATTATCTATGCAACTGTGAATGACAAATGTTACAGAATCTCATCTCAGGACAGTGAGTAGGTGTCAGCTCTTCAATGCCAACAAGAAGCAGATGGCCGCCTACTTCTCCATGCTGCCCATGCCACAAAGAGAGGGATACCCATCTGTAGTTATCTGCTCAGAAGACACAGATGTCTTTATCATGTCTTTAGCGTTCTGTGACAAGATTGAGGCCCCATTGTTCCAGATGTGTGGCATCCCACCCTCTAACACTGCCAATTGTGTTAGTATGACGACCGGCCAAGCCGGTAGCAACGCCGAGAGCCAGGCTCGATACCAGCATCTCCTGCGTTAGTGGCGAGCGCCTTGCCCACTGCGCCACTCAGCCGTCCTGAGTATACCTTTTTAAACGGTATCATAAATGTTGTATTTCTAATGTATTGTCATCACATTTACAGTTACATTTGTAGTCAAGGAGTAGGAGAACACATTCAGTTGCATTATTATCCATGGGATATTGGTTATAATGGTCATATTGCCTTTTAAATTAAGATTATGTTCCAGGTGAGGGTAAAAATATGATGTTTTCCTTCATTGTATCTCCATTTACTCTGGAATGGTAATATATGTTGGTTTACTTACACTGGATTCATATGGATTCATGTGTCCTAGCTTGTTACCTATCAATGGAGACCAGAAACATGCATATAGGCCTTATGGTTCAGGAGCTATCATGATTAATTTGGGGCATGTAATTTCAGACAGGAGGCCTGAAAAATATGCTTGGTAGTGTTATAAAAGATGTGATAGCACACATTTGGAGGCAACTGCTACATTTGTTATGGTTTGACACCGACCCCAAACGCAAACGGCACAGAGAGAGTTGTTTCAGAGTTAGCCAAAATCAAGGGCGTGTTAATTTACTGAGTAACAAGAATGAATTTGGTGGTGAACAGAACAAACAGGGAAACAGGCATGTGAGGAATGTTTGCTGCTCTGTAGCTTCTCCCGGAAGGTTACGTTGTGGAACTTGTCCGTGACGTCTGAACCGCTCTGCAGATCCTCCCAGCATATACTCCGGATGGAGGCGGAGAGGGAGAGAGAGAGTCCGAGTTAGCTCAGCGCACAATTGAAAACTGACAGGTGACTGGTGAGGTGAATTGTCCAAACAATAAATCCAAGTGACAGATCTTCGGTGTGAAACACACAGTGAGCAGTGTCCAGAGTGAAAACAATTAGGTAATCCAAAAGTGAAAATCCAACAGACAAAAAGGTGAGAACAGTCTGAACAAAAACAGGATCTCTTCAGTGCTTTACAAACACACAAAAAACGATAGATCCAAAAGACTGTTTACAAAAACTCACCAGAGCGCAGCGCGTAAAGCGGGCAGATCAAACAAGGCGACCGCTTCGTAACGGGGAAGCAGGTTCTCCAAACGGAATATTTCTCGAGAGTCCTGGGAGGCAAAAGAACAGGGAAAGCAGCGACGGGAAGGAACAGGCAAATGCAAGGAATGTTTCAGAACGATCCAACATCAATATTAGGGAGATCAGGGTATTTAAAGCCACGGGGTGCTTAATGACAAGCTGTGACAGCTGCGGGATGAAATTGATCATTGCTCCAGAAGCGTGTGGTTGGGAGAGCACCAATCAAACGGCATCTACAGGAAGAAGCGTGTGGAGAGGAGAATGCAATTAATTAACCGAAATACCTTAAAGGAACAGAGCGAGTGGGTGGGCAGCGGACAAAACCTCACAGTACCCCCCCCTCCACGGGAGCCACCCGGCGACCAGGCCGACCCGGCTCGCCCGGATGGGCACGATGGAAGTCTGTGATCAGGCCGGGATCCACGATGAGCTGGCGGGAGACCCAGCTCCGTTCCTCCGGGCCATAACCCTCCCAGTCCACCAGGTACTGGAACCCCCGACCCCGCCGTCGAGCGCCCATCAACCGGCGGACCTGCCACTGGGGGTGACCGTCCACCATCTTGGGAGGAGGTGGATCCGGAGCAGGAGGCATCAGGGGACTGAGAGAGACAGGCTTAACCCGGGACACATGGAAAACGGGGTGAATGTGCATGGATGCAGGAAGCTTAAGACGCACCGCCGCCGGACTGAGTACCTTCAGAACCTCGAAAGGTCCGACGAACCGGGGGTTAAGTTTCTTGGCCGAGGACCGAAGCGGGAGGTCCCTCGCGGAAAGCCACACCCTCTGCCCAGGGTGGTACGTCGGCGCAGGAACCCGGCGCCGGTCAGCCCCACGACAGGCGCGCTCTGATGACCGGAGCAGCGCGGTCCTGGCGATCTCCCAGACCCGACGGCACCGGTCGAGGTGGTCCTGCACAGAGGGAACTGCCACCTCCGTCTCCTGTGCAGGGAAAAGAGGGGGTTGGTAGCCCAGGGATACCTCAAAGGGTGAGAGGCCGGTGGCGGAACTGACCATGGAGTTGATGGAGTACTCGACCCAGGGAAGGAAACGGCTCCAAGAAGCTGGTCTCTCGGCAGCCACACACCGAAGAGCAGACTCCACGCTCTGGTTCATCCTCTCCGTTTGTCCGTTAGTCTGGGGATGATAACCAGAGGAAAGACTGACCGTCGCCCCCAATCCCTTGCAAAAGGCCCGCCATACCTGGGAAGTGAACTGGGGCCCCCGGTCCGAGACGATGTCCTGGGGAAAACCATGGAGGCGAAACACGTGGTGTGTCAGGAGGTCCGCCGTCTCGGCCGCCGAGGGAAGCTTGGGAAGGGCCACGAGGTGAACCCCCTTGCTGAACCGATCCACCACGGTCAGAAGGCACGTGTTCCCCTGGGAGGAGGGAAGACCTGTGACGAAGTCCAGCGCCACATGTGACCAAGGACGGCTCGGAATGGGAAGTGGCTGTAACAGCCCGGAGGGTGCCTGGTGGGAGGCCTTGCTGCGGGCGCAGACCGCGCAGGCCAGTACGAACTCCTTGACGTCGTTCCTCATGGTGGGACACCAGAATCGACGAGCCAGGAAGGAGAACGTGCGATGAACGCCCGGGTGGCAGGCGAACCGGCTGGTATGGCCCCACTGGAGGACCCGGGACCGGACTGAGTCGGGGACGAAGAGACGATGAACCGGTACATTGCCAGGAGCGCGATGGAAGCGTAGGGCACGCCTTACCACCCCCTCGATGCCCAAGGTGACGACTCCTACCACCCTGGCCTCCGGGAGGATGGGAGTCGGGTCCTCAGTGGTTGGAGCCTCCTTGGAGTGTAACCGGGACAGGGAGTCGGCCTTCGTGTTGCGGGAACCAGGGCGAAACGTCAGCGAGAAGTCGAACCGACTGAGGAAGCTGGCCCATCTTGCCTGCCGGCCGTTGAGGCGCTTGGAAGCACGGATGTACGTCAGGTTCTTGTGGTCCGTCCAAATGGTAAACGGCTCCTCGGCCTCCTCTAGCCAATGACGTCACTCCTCCAAGGCAGCCACGACCGCCAGCAGCTCCCGATTGCCGATGTCATAGTTCCTCTCGGCAGGGAGGAACCGACGCGAGTAGAAGGCGCACGGATGTACCTTCTGGTCCGTTGCCGATCGCTGGGATAAAATAGCTCCCAGTCCAGTATCCGAGGCGTCCACCTCGACGATGAACTGTCTCTTGGGGTCCGGATGGAGCAAGATCGGGGCGGAAGTGAACCTCTTCTTGAGGGAGCGGAACGCAGCACACGCCGCTGGGGACCAGTCGAACGGCAGGGCGGGAGAGGTCAGTCTGGTAAGCGGTTCCGCCACTTGACTGTAGTTCCGGATGAACCTTCGGTAGAAGTTGGCGAACCCGAGGAAGCTCTGTAACTCCTTCCGAGAGGTGGGTTCAGACCAATCCTCCACTGCCTGGATCTTGCGAGGATCAGCTCGGGTCAAGCCCTTCTCCACGATGAAGCCCAGGTAATCGACGGAGTCGGAGTGGAATCGGCACTTCTCCGCCTTGACGAAGAGCCGATTGTGGAGGAGGCGCTCCAGCACACGGCGGACATGCTGGATGTGTTCCTCGAGGGTCTTGGAGAAGATGAGGATGTCGTCCAGGTACACTACCACAAACTCCTCCAGCATGTCACGAAGGACGTCGTTCATGAGCGCCTGGAATACCGCCGGAGCGTTGGTGAGGCCGAACGGCATCACCAGGTACTCGTAGTGGCCCCTGGGAGTCTTGAAGGCGGTCTTCCATTCATCGCCCTCACGGATACGGACTAGATGGTAGGCACTCCGGAGGTCCAGCTTGGTAAAGACGGTAGCCTGGGTGAGAGGCTCGAAAGTGGAGTTCATGAGAGGTAGAGGATACTTGTTCTTAATGGTGATCTCGTTGAGCTGGCGATAGTCGATGCAGGGTCGAAGGTCCCCATCCTTCTTCCCAACAAAGAAGAAACCGGCCGCCACAGGGGAGGAGGAAGGCCGAATGAGTCCTGCTTTCAAGGACTCAGAGATGTAATGATCCATCGCCGCCTTCTCCGGAACGGTCAGACTGTAGAGGCGGCTGCCGGGAAGGGGAGCCCCCGAGCGGAGGTCGATGGCACAGTCGTAAGGCCGGTGGGGTGGAAGGGCCTGAGCCCTGGACTTACTGAAAACCTCCATGAGGTCGTGGTACTCGGGGGGTCGAAAGGTCCGGAGGCGGCTCACCAACGGACCTCCGGGGCGGGGGACAGGACGCCGCCTGAAGACACTGGGCATGACAGGAGGAGCTCCAGCCCTTGATGGTACCGGAGGACCAGGCGATGTGGGGCTCGTGCAGCGCGAGCCAGGGCCAGCCCAGGACTACTGGGACAAGAGGGGATCTGGTGATAAGGAACTGGAGTCTCTCAACGTGGTTACCAGCAATGGTCAGCAAGACAGGGCAGGTGCGTTGAGAGATGTCAGCCAGGCGGTGTTGGTCCAATGCGAATATCTCCAATGGCCTCACTAGGTCCTCAAGTGGAATGTTGGCCCGGGTAGCAAACTCGAAGTCGAGGAAACTCTCGTCTGCCCCCGAGTCAATGAGTGCCTCCACCGTGGCCCGTTGGTCCGCCCAGGCCAGGGTGACGCTCATCAGATGGCCAGGTGGTGCACGGCTCTGGGAATGAGAAAAACGGCTCACCAGGATCTCCCGGGGTCCCGGCGAGCCTGGTCTTTTGGCCGGGTGGGGCAGTTGGCGATTCGGTGTCCCTCCCGACCGCAGTAGAGGCAAAGGCCGGACCTGAACCTCGCCTCCCGTTCAGCTTGGCTCAGATGAGAACGTCCCAGCTGCATGGGTTCCTCCTCGGGTACCGAACGGGAGGGAAAAAACCACCAGTCGTGTTGGGAGCAGGGCGACCAGCAGTACCGTCACAAGTACGGGGGGTCCGGAGTACCTCAGGAGGTCCCTGTCGGGTTCTCTCACGTCTTCTCTCCTGGAGGCGTCCGTCGATGCGAATGGCGAGGCTGAACAGGTCCTCGAGGGACTCAGGTTCCTCACGGGTCGCGAGCTGGTCCCTGACTGCGTCGTTGAGCCCCCTCATGAAGGTAAGACGAAGTGCTTGGTCGTTCCAACCGCTCTCCGTAGCCGCCAGTCTGAACTCCAGCACGTAGTCGGTAACCCCGCCGCTGCCCTGCCGGAAGGTACCCAACCGGGCTCCAGGGTCCAGACCACGGGCTGGATGGTGGAACACCCTGCGGAGCTCAGCCACGAAGTCTGGGTAGGAGAAACAGAAGTCTGCCTCCATTGCCCAGGAGGAAGTGACCCACTGGGCTGCCCGGCCTGAGAGCAAGTTAGTCATATACTGTAGGCCACTTGGGCTCCCCTTGAAGTGAAACGACTGGGTTGATGACGAAAAACCAACTCACATTGCATGATGAATGTGGCACAATCCTCGAAGTTGCCGTCGAACAGCCGTGGTTCGGAGAGACGGGGCTCCCGAGGTGCGGGATCGGGAGGCGCAGGGCCTGCCAGGGCTGCGGGTGATGCTCCGGCCAAGGCTCCTGAAGGAAGTGGGGGTACAAGCAAGGTGTTAACGGTGTCACTCAGCGTGTGTAGGTGGAGGAGAATACTTGACTGCTGGCTTGCCAGAGCGCCCAGGGAACCCTGAATAGGCAGGACCTGCTCTCGGAGTTCCTGTACTGCAGCCGCAGCCCTGTCTAGCTGTTGGCTGTGTTCCTTGGTTAACTCAATCTGGCCTGCTAATGCTGTTCTGACTCTCTCTGTGTCGGCTGGGGTCGTCATGTTGGTTGGATCGTAATGTTATGGTTTGACACCGACCCCAAACGCAAACGGCACAGAGAGAGTTGTTTCAGAGTGTTTATTTACTGAGTAACAAGAATGAATTTGGTGGTGAACAGAACAAACAGGGAAACAGGCATGTGAGGAATGTTTGCTGCTCTGCAGCTTCTCCCGGAAGGTTACGTTGTGGAACTTGTCCGTGACGTCTGAGCCGCTCTGCAGATCCTCCCAGCATATACTCCGGATGGAGGCGGAGAGGGAGAGAGAGAGTCCAAGTTAGCTCAGCGCACAATTGAAAACTGACAGGTGACTGGTGAGGTGAATTGTCCAAACAATAAATCCAAGTGACAGATCTTCGGTGTGAAACACACAGTGAGCAGTGTCCAGAGTGAAAACAATTAGGTAATCCAAAAGTGAAAATCCAACAGACAAAAAGGTGAGAACAGTCTGAACAAAAACAGGATCTCTTCAGTGCTTTACAAACACACAAAAAACGATAGATCCAAAAGACTGTTTACAAAAACTCACCAGAGCGCAGCGCGTAAAGCGGGCAGATCAAACAAGGCGACCGCTTCGTAACGGGGAAGCAGGTTCTCCAAACGGAATATTTCTCGAGAGTCCTGGGAGGCAAAAGAACAGGGAAAGCAGCAACGGGAAGGAACAGGCAAATGCAGGGAATGTTTCAGAACGATCCAACATCAATATTAGGGAGATCAGGGTATTTAAAGCCACGGGGTGCTTAATGACAAGCTGTGACAGCTGCGGGATGAAATTGATCATTGCTCCAGAAGCGTGTGGTTGGGAGAGCACCAATCAAACGGCATCTACAGGAAGAAGCGTGTGGAGAGGAGAATGCAATTAATTAACCGAAATACCTTAAAGGAACAGAGCAAGTGGGTGGGCAGCGGACAAAACCTCACAACATTGCTATCACATCTTTTCTAGCAGTAGGGGTGTATACCTTCCCAAAAATCACTATGAAAGTTTGTCCCCCAAGATGGTAACGACCAACCCTACTGGCTCACGGCCTAATATGTACATCCTGCACTTGAGAGAGAGAGAGCGGGACAGAGTGGGGGAAACCATGGGGGTGCAGGAGATGGGAAGCCTGGAGGTGCATGACAATATAATTATAATATGTGTAACCGGTCTCATCTGACATGCCCCGAGTGGGAGTTGAACCCCGGTCTCCCGCGCCGCAGGCAGCATCACAGACCACTGTACCAAGAGATGAACTCACCTCTTGGTAATGGGTCTGGATGCCTCTGGGGAGTGAGTTTACTTGCAGTACCGCTTAACGTCCACAGCCACTTCACTACACTGTCCATCGTGACTGTGTGGATAGACACGCGGTACTTCCGTTACATATGCTCATAATGCTGCAATTTGCAGGAAGGCCTGAGGTGGGGCTGGGAGATATGTCCAAAATATCATATCACAATATGTTACGGTATAACAGTTTTTTTCTTTTACAATATTATATCATACATTTTACAGTACATTCACATTTACATTTAGTCATTTAGCTGATGCTTTTATCCAAAGCAATTTACAAGTTCTGTACGACAAGTAAGGTTAGTTGGGTTTTTTATTATTATTATTATTTTGTTTAGATATTGGTTGAAGAAGTGTGTCTTTAGTCAACGGCGAAAGGTTTGAGATCAGGCGGGTGGCTGCATTCTAAATGAGTTGAAGAGGCTTGATGGCAGTGGTCAGAAGGCCAGCAAGCAGTGCGTTGCAGTAGTCGAGGCGGGAGATGACTGTTGATTGGACGAGGAGTTGGGTGGCTTCTTTTGTCACGAAGGGGCGGATCCTTCTGACGTTGCTCAGGAGGAATCTGCAGGTTCTGGTTGTCGCTGCGATGTGAGTGGAGAACTTCAACTGGTCGTCAAGGACAACACCAAGGTTCTTGGCAGTCGGGGACGCGGTCACAGCTGCATTCTCGACTGTGATGGAAAGGTCGGTCAGGGGGGAGGATTTGGCCGGCAGGTGGAGCAATTCTGTTTTGCTTAGGTTCAGTTTGAGGTGGTTGGTCGTCATCCAGGCAGAGATGTCGGACAGACAGGCCAAGATCCGCTCAGAGACGTGGATATCTGAGGGAGGAAAGGAGAGGAAGAGTTGAGTATCATCGGCATGGTGATGGTGACTTGGTAGGAGCGGTCATTGAGGTATGATGTCAGCCATGTCAGCGCAGAGCCAGCCACTCCCATTCCTGCGAGGGACGCGAGGAGGATCTGATGGTTGACTGTGTCTGTAACTGAGGGGTACAATTCCCTGACTGTATTAATCAAGTATTGGTATCATTAAACCACTACCGTGTTATGTACATTACTGGCCAGACCGTACACAGGTATATCAGATTAGAACACTTCCACAATGAAACGGTTTCCACACAAATACTCGTTTTGAATATTTATTACATCAAAGGATACAAATATACTTTATATTGAATGCGCTTATAAGGCAAAGAATGTGCGTAGGCAAGTCAATACTGAATATTAGGGATTATCTAGGGAATAATGGTAGGGGAGTTACTACCGGTTGTAAGCCAGCAGGGGGAGGCAATGCTCTATGCAAGTCAATGGTTCCACAGGGCTTCAGCAAGGCACCTGGAGACGGTATATTACTCCCTGCTCCGCGGGGAAAAGCAGCCGCTGTAATTCCCGTATGCAGCAGCACAGGTGGAAGCCGTGGAGTCTCTGCTCCGACAGAGACGGGCTCGAGTGATGTCCTCACGGGCATGTGTAGATCCCACAGCAGTGGGTGTAGACGGTTCTCTGCTCCAGCAGCTTGGTGAAGAATGAAGAATAATAATAGTAATCCTGCCGGAAAGTGGCTCTGCAGTCACCGGTGTAGGTATCCTCCGTGGTGCGCGGTGGTTCACAATTGAACTTGACGTTACTACTATCCTATTTGCACGCGGCTATAAGTGCTCTATGTAGACGCACAATTACTCACTCCACGTGGTCTTTGACTCGTAATGAAGGCTTTTACTAGCAAGGAGCGAACGATACGTTGAACAAATGTATTAGGATAAACACGACTCTATTTGGGGCAATACGAGCCCTCCGTCACCACACGTTGCGTAGTGGGTGAGGCTTTACTTGGTAACTGAACAGGACTGAACTCCAACTCGAACTGAAAGGGAACTGAAAAAAGGGGTTCTGTATTCGCCGCGCCATATTTATATGTACGGTGGACAAATAGTGCCGCTCTGCTTTCGGTAGCCGTATTCCTGCGCGGAGCTGGGGCTAGTAAGGGCATGTCTCGTCGGTACCTTCCAAGTCGGCTCTAGGGGGTAAGTCACTGGCGCCTGGTGGCACGCCATCCAATAGGAGAATGAAATATTATGGGCTGTAGGCTAAAGGGACATTCCGTGTATATGTACAGAGAATATACAAGGGATATCAAACGATATACAAATACTATTCAATATATATCAATCAATAAATATATATATTCGGTTTAATCTGACCCTTTGTAACAGCCGCCCCCTAATTAGTCCCACCTAATTAGCTAAGCAGAGACAGATTAACCGCACTGTCCACTACTCAATGTCCGTTGTGAGGGGTCGGTCAGTTCACAAAGTCAGGGGTCATGGTCGTCATTAAGCGAGTCAGGGAGCCTTGGCGACTCTATCAGCCTCGCCACGGGTCGGTTGTAGGTCCGCCCTTGGCCGAGCACTTCTGCCACTCTGACCCTTCCGTCGGCACCAGTGGTCACTTTGCTTACGCGGCCGGCCGGCCACGCAGCTCGGGGTAGTGACTGGTCTATGGTCATGACGACTGGACGGGATGAAGGGGGGCTTAGGAGGAAGCGGGCCTGAGACTGCTTTGATCTGTGCTTGGCTGTGCTTTCTCCTCCTCCGTCTGTTTCTCTTGTTTGCTCTGTACCCCATCTGAGGAGGGGCCGGTCCCGGCCGCCCCGTCAAGGAGTCGCTTGGGGTGCTGGGTTCGAGGTCAGCTACGTCTGGAGCGCAGCTGAGGGGGGTGGAGTTCCGAACTCCCTCTGGTGCCCACGGTTCTCTCACGGGCCTCTCGCTTAATGTCAATAGCCTCTGCTGTACGGGGGAGAGGCCGGTGTCGCTCGCCTCTGTGTGTAGGCAGCGTGTAGACGTGGGTTGACTGTCAAGTCCGTAGAGGGGGCCCTGGAGCGTCCATCCCAGTCGGGTCTGAACCGCGACTGGGCATCCTTTAGGTCCGACGTGGGCCGCCTCAATTGGGAGAATGAGGTCCGCGTGGTCGGAGCCGATGAGCAGGGTCGGTGTGGCGCCGTCGATAAGCGGTATAGGTAGTTGACGTAGGTGCACATACTTAGCCATCAGCTGTGGGATGGGGTAGGTGTACTGAGACAAGCCTATGTCGTGGCTAGTGAAGACGTTAGTTATACTATACTGCTTCTCGGGCTGGTCCACCGCTGCTATCTTGAAGGAGACCTTTTCACCCTTTATGGTCTTCTGGTCCCTTCTGATGGTGCGTATGGTCATTGTATCTTTGACACCTCGCAGGCCCAACTGGGCTGCTGCGGAAGCGAGGAGGAGAGTCTTTTCAGACCCATCGTCCAGGACGGCGTAAGTGTCCAGGACCTTGTCCTCGTAGCTCAGGAGCACTCTGACCACTTTGAGGAGCACACGGGGGGTCCCGCTATGCTGGTCAATGTGGAGCACTCCTGTGGGTGGTGACGTAGAATCTATATGGTGCGAATCGCACCGTGGCTCCCAGTGTCTGCCGTAGCAGTCGGGACACCAGGGAGCGGTCTGGTGGAACTTTGGTGCTGGTGCCACCGCCTCGGCATGGTACATTACCGCGACGGGCCCACTCTGTTGTCCTGGCTGACGCCTGTTGAGGTCATGCAGGACCTCCAAGTGGGTGCCACCGCACCTGCTGCACTTCTTTTTCAGGCGGCACTCAGCTGCTAGGTGGCTGCGCGCGCAGCGGAAGCAGCGGCGGTGGTCCTTGGTCCACTGACTCACATCATCCGTGGTCAGCTTCTTGAAATCTTCGCACTGATACAGCCGATGTTCTCCCTCACAGTACTGGCACTCAATCTTCCACTGGTCCTCTTTCGTCGAGGGGGTGTTGTGGTTCTTGTGTGGTACTGATTCGGCTTGGTGCATAATGGTCACCAACCGGCGGTTATCCGTTTGTCCCCGAGGTCCGAGTCTTGGGCTTGGTCCACTCCATACGAACGTGTCGAGTCGTAGGCTACTGACCTCCCTGGCGAGGAACTCAGATAGGTCTAGGAGGGATGCCTCTGGACCGTTGGGGTCGCGGTAGTCTCTCTGCCGCCTGAAGCGCTCTTGTCGGGCGGGAGGGAGCTTCTCTAATATCCTCTCTACGTTGGAGTTAGCGTACAGTTCGTAGATACCCTTTTCCTTTTGGGACCCCAGCATCCCTACCAGGGACTGTACCTTGATAGACAGGTCATCTAATGCTCTGTTGTCTCTGGCTGGGGGGAGACGGTCAATGTCTCTTATCTCCTGTATCACGTAGTCCCATACGCGTCCATACCGTTGGTCGAGTGCTGCTAGAGCCGCTGTGTATGGGGTAGTAGAGTTGGCATAGGCCAGCGCTATATTGTGCGCTCGGGGCACCTTGAGGTGCTTCAATAGGGTAGCATACTTGTGGCGTTCATCAGCTACATCAACCATCATTGTCTCTAAGCACATCCGTAGCTCCGTGTACTGTGCTCGGTTCTCATGGGTGAAGTCTGGAAACGTCGGTGCTCCAAGGTACGATGCCATGGATGACTGGCACATCGGTGAGCGTTGGGGAAGAGGCCTCCTAGGCGAGTCTCCCCGTGCGTGTCGTCTTGGGCTGGTACTTGGTGGGTACCGAAGGTCGGGTACCCAGGTGCTGTCCCTCGGGGCTGGCGGTGCGTCAAACTCACCCGTGAGTGGAGTCGGGGGTTTGTAGCGCAGGGCCTCGGGGCTGACTTCTGGGCTGTACTGGACCTCCTGGTCCAGAGTGCGTTGCTGCTGGTCGGGGCTGTACTGGGCCTCCTGGGCCAGAGTACGTTGCTGCTGGTCGGCTTGACATTCCTCCTCTTCCTCCTCCTCTCCCTCTGCTAGGACCTGGAGTCTTCTGTTCAGTCTCTCGGCGTGGTCCGATTCTTCCCGGTTGCTGGGTCTCGTATGGACCGGCCGGGAAGGGGGTTCGGAGACGTGGACAGGATCCTCCTGTTGGCGGAGTCCCGGGTCGCTTCGTCGGGTAGGGGAATGTGTCCTAGACCCATGTCTTGACGATCTCTGAGAGCTCCGTGCGGAGTGAGGGGGTGTCGCCATGGCAACCAGTTTGTCCATCAGCTCCGCCTGCAGCCGGTCGCGCTCTGCCTCGCGCTGGGCATGGGCTGCGTCGCGCGCTGCTTCGCGCTGGGCATTGGCGGCGTCGCGCTGCGCATTGGCGCTGGCCTGGGCGGCGTCGCGCTGTGCGTTGGCGGCGTCGCGCTGGGCATTGGCGCTGGCATGGGCGGCGTGGAGCTGTGCATTTGCGACGTCGCGCTGTGCATTGGCGGCGGCGTGCTGTGCATCGGCGCGGCTTCTCTCAATGTTCTCTTCTGTCTGGAGGCGTCTGGTCTCCAGTCTTATGCGGTCGTCTTCACTCCTTTGTTGCGCCTGGAAGCGCTCTCGCTCGCCTGCAAACTGTTCGCGCTCGCGCGTCTGTTGCGCTTGAAGTCGATCGCGTTCGGTGGAGGCTGCCAGGGTGGCGATGAGTGCTTGCGCCAGCATCTTGTCCGCCGCGCTGGGGGAAGACGCCGTTCGGGGCGATCGGCTCCCGGCAGTACTTGTTGGAGATCCGTTCTCCTGTTGCGTACCGAGGAGATCCATCTCCTGGGTGCGCGTCTCTTCTTGTGGTGGGTCGGGTTCCATCCCGGGAGGGCTTTCTTTATCCTGGAGCGCTCCGGGGACTACCTCGTCGGCGTTGTCTGGGGATAAAGTCGTGTCAGTTCCCTCCTGGTCCCCACCGTGAGCTTGGTCAGTTACATTAGAACCCACTAGGGCCTCTGTGGTCGGGGTATCCTGGTTGATAGGGTCGGGCATAATTTTACTATCCGCTTTAGTTATTTTATCCGTATTTAATGTCCCTTTAAAGCTAGGTATTGGACTGACAGCGTATGCCTCTAGATAGGGAGGTGGCTGCCGTCTGCGCTGCGGGCGATCTAGCTTAGGAGAACCGTTTGTGGAGTGTTCGTCATCGGCCATGTCAATATTAATATTATATTAATATTACGCGAATTATTATCCGGGGCTCGAAGGACCAATTGTAACTGAGGGGTACAATTCCCTGACTGTATTAATCAAGTATTGGTATCATTAAACCACTACCGTGTTATGTACATTACTGGCCAGACCGTACACAGGTATATCAGATTAGAACACTTCCACAATGAAACGGTTTCCACACAAATACTTGTTTAGAATATTTATTACATCAAAGGATACAAATATACTTTATATTGAATGCGCTTATAAGGCAAAGAATGTGCGTAGGCAAGTCAATACTGAATATTAGGGATTATCTAGGGAATAATGGTAGGGGAGTTACTACCGGTTGTAAGCCAGCAGGGGGAGGCAATGCTCTATGCAAGTCAATGGTTCCACAGGGCTTCAGCAAGGCACCTGGAGACGGTATATTACTCCCTGCTCCGCGGGGAAAAGCAGCCGCTGTAATTCCCGTATGCAGCAGCACAGGTGGAAGCCGTGGAGTCTCTGCTCCAACAGAGACGGGCTCGAGTGATGTCCTCACGGGCATGTGTAGATCCCACAGCAGTGGGTGTAGACGGTTCTCTGCTCCAGCAGCTTGGTGAAGAATGAAGAATAATAATAGTAATCCTGCCGGAAAGTGGCTCTGCAGTCACCGGTGTAGGTATCCTCCGTGGTGCGCGGTGGTTCACAATTGAACTTGACGTTACTACTATCCTATTTGCACGCGGCTATAAGTGCTCTATGTAGACGCACAATTACTCACTCCACGTGGTCTTTGACTCGTAATGAAGGCTTTTACTAGCAAGGAGCGAACGATACGTTGAACAAACGTATTAGGATAAACACGACTCTATTTGGGGCAATACGAGCCCTCCGTCACCACACGTTGCGTAGTGGGTGAGGCTTTACTTGGTAACTGAACAGGACTGAACTCCAACTCGAACTGAAAGGGAACTGAAAAAAGGGGTTCTGTATTCGCCGCGCCATATTTATATGTACGGTGGACAAATAGTGCCGCTCTGCTTTCGGTAGCCGTATTCCTGCGCGGAGCTGGGGCTAGTAAGGGCATGTCTCGTCGGTACCTTCCAAGTCGGCTCTAGGGGGTAAGTCACTGGCGCCTGGTGGCACGCCATCCAATAGGAGAATGAAATATTATGGGCTGTAGGCTAAAGGGACATTCCGTGTATATGTACAGAGAATATACAAGGGATATCAAACGATATACAAATACTATTCAATATATCAATCAATAAATATATATATTCGGTTTAATCTGACCCTTTGTAACAGTGTCGAAGGCTGCAGACAGGTCTAGGAGAATCAGGACAGAGGAGAGGCCCTTCGCTTTTGCTAAGTGAAGAGCCTCTGTGAACGCTATGAGGGCCGCCTCTGTGGAGTGACCAGTCCTGAAGCCTGACTGATTAGGGTCTAGGAGATCATTCTGTAAGAGATAATCAGTAAGTTGGATGGATACAGCACATTCAAGTGTTTTAGAAAGGAAGGAGAGAAGAGAGACAGGACGATAGTTGTCTATGACGGTGGGGTTCATGGTTTTTTTTTTTTTGTATTTTATTTTTTTATAATTTTTTAAACAAACATATAAACAAACATGACAACACACGATAAGATATACAAGCATTAATTAACAGTGCATATCCAATGAAATCACCATTTAGTTAAATGTCTTATACAGGATATACCCCTAATACCTGTTATCTAGTACCCTACACGCATTATTATTATTTAAATAGTTTTTATTGGTTTTTTAAAGGTTCAACAACATTATATACATACGTACAAACATACATACAATACATGACTACATATAACTGCACAATACCTAAAATAAATGAAAAATAAAGTAGACAAAAATAAAATAAAAATAAAAAATACAAATAGTAATAATAATCAAAGAAAATTGCATTGTTCCCATACAGGTTGTCACTTGCCATATAGAAATTGCCTATCTAATAGATCACCGTCCTATGCCGAAGCATCCTCAGCCGGGAATTTTAGATTAAAATAATCCAGAAATGGCTGCCAAACTTGGAAGAATCTCTGGGTAGAGCCCCTGGTGGGGTATTTAAGTCTCTCAAGTTTTAGGTGTGCCATCACATCTTCGACCCAGCGTCGATGTGATGGAGGAATGGCTGACTTCCAATTAAGCAAAATAAGGCGTCTAGCCAACAAAGAGGAGAAGGCCACAGCATCTGTTTGAGCGATAGATACCCTGATTTCGCCAGGGAGCACTCCAAAAACTGCAACCAAGTGGTTGGGGCTGATCTCCCTGTCACACATGAAGGAAAATGTTTCAAAAACAGAAAGCCAGAATCGGGATAGTGATGAGCATGACCAGAACATATGGCAGAGAGTGGCTGGAGCCTGATGGCACCTGGGGCAGGTCGGATCCACATCCGGGTAGATCTCGGCAAGTCTGCTCTTAGAGAGGTGTAGTCTATGAAATACCTTGAATTGGAGTAATCCATGTCTGATGCAGACAGATGATGAGTGTATTCTTTTAATTGCCAATTGCCAAGAATCGTCAGGGATTTCAAGTCCCATATCCTTACCCCATGACTCCCTGATACGGTCCAGTGATGGGGATGCCATCTCTTGGATATCACTGTATAGTGAACTCACTATCCTCTTTTGTTTTGGGTCTCCCTCCAGCCACTTATCCAGCCACCTGTCTGGTTGAAGTACAGGAAAAGAAGCTAAATATTTCTTTACAAAACCCAGCACCTGTAAATATCTAAAAAAATGTGAGCGGGGAATGTCATACCCGCCTACCAACTGTTCAAAGGACATAAAAAGCCCTTCTTTAAACAGGTCCTTCACCTTCTTTAGCCCCTTTCCGGCCCATGTTTTGAATGCTGCATCCATGAGTGAGGGCGTAAAAAGTGCATTAGATGCAATTGGGAGATAGGGTGAGGCTTGTTTATATTTAAAGTGAGTCCTAAACTGTGCCCATATACGGAGTGAGCCAATCACCATGGGGTTATTTGTGAGGCGCTTTTTACTGAGTGGCAGTGGAGCACACACTAGTGAGGATAGCGATACCGGGTGGGCGGAGTGTTGTTCCATGTCAACCCACACCATTCCGCCTCCCCCATGTGATGCAGCCATCCAATATGTCAGTTTATGGATGTTTGCCGCCCAATAGAATTGTAAAAAATTTGGGAGTGCTAATCCTCCATCCTCTTTCGGTCTTTCCAGGAATGCCCTTCTAATACGTGGGGTGGTCTTATTCCAGATAAAGGTTGTAATAAATGTGTCTAATTCTTTGAAAAAGGATTTGGGGATAAAGACGGGCACTGTTTGAAACAAAAATAGGAACCTGGGCATAATTGTCATCTTGATTGAGTTAATCCTGCCGGCTAGTGATAGGGGAAGTGTTGACCAGCGAGCAAGATCTTGTTTAGCCTTATCAAGGGCTGGTTTAAGGTTCAGCTTAAATAAGTCCCTATACTTGTGTGTCACAGTCACTCCCAGGTATGTGAAAGACTCAGATATTATCTTCAGTGGGTATGCCCCGAACGACATCTTTCGAGCGAAATCATTAACCGGAAACAACAAGCTCTTAGAGACGTTAATTTTGTATCCTGAGAACTTGCCAAAGTTTGAGATAATATCCAGTGCCTTCGGGATGGAAACATGGGGATCGGACAGGTACAGAATCAGGTCATCTGCATTTAGTGATAGTATATGTGTTTGGCCGCCCCTAGAGATACCTGCGAGGCCTGCATCACTCCTCAGAGCGACCGCCAGTGGTTCAATGGCGAGATCGAACAATAAGGGACTCAATCCGCAACCCTGTCTAGTGCCCCTCCCTATCTGAAAGTATTTGGAAATAGTCTTATTGGTTCGGACCGAGGCCTGTGGTGAAAGATACAAGACCCTAATCCAAGCGCGGAAAATGGGCCCAAACCCAAACCTCTCTAGAGTTGTGAAAAGGTATTCATATTCAATGCGATCAAATGCTTTCTGAGCATCGAGAGATAACAGAACCTCTGCTGTGGGCGGGGCTTCAGGAGAGTATATGATATTGAACAGCCTACGTATGTTACCAAAGAGCTGACGCTCCAGAATAAAGCCCGTTTGATCCGGGTGTACCACTGTATGGATAACTGACTCCAGTCTACTGGCTAAAACTTTGGTTAAAATCTTATAATCGCAGCAAAGCAAACTGATTGGCCGATATGATTCACACTTCAGAGGGTCTTTTCCTTTTTTAAAAAGGACTGAAATTGTGGCCTGAGTCATTGTGGGTGGGAGTGACTCCCGTTCCAGTGCCTCTGCATATACATCTTTTAAAATAGGAATTAGTTTGAGAGAGAATGTTTTAAAAAATTCTATTGGGAAGCCGTCCGGCCCTGGGGCTTTGCCACCCTTCATCTTCCTGATAGCTTGATCAATTTCAGCCACAGAGATATTGCGGTCAAGATCAGACCTATCCTGGTCACTTAAGGTCTGCAAATCAAGATCATCGAGAAACTGCGCCATCTGTATATCCTCCCTCTTCTCAGAGGTGTAAAGGGTCTCATATAACTCCTTAAATTGGTTATTGATGATTTTTTGATCGGTAGCTATTCCATCTGAAGTGTCAATCTCTGCAATAAGTCCAGCCTCTGCAGACTGTCTTAGCTGGTGACATAGCAATTTGCTAGCTCGTTCCCCATGTTCATAAAACTCCTGGCGAGATCTAAGATGAAGCTCCTCCACTGCCACAGTGTACAGGATGTCAAATTCTGTCTGCAGAGTAATTCTCTCCTTGTAGAGGTCAGTGGATGGTGAGGCTGAGTGTTTATGGTCAATATCTTAAGGAAGTCAGTTCATTGAGGCGTGTTGAGCGTCTCTTATTCAGACCGGCATTAAAAGATATTATCTGGCCCGCAAGTATGCTTTCATCGCTTCCCAGAAGTTGCAGTGGCTTGTGTCCGGATGTTTGTTAGTTTCTATGAAAAAATCTATTTGGAAGTTAATAAAATCAACAAACTTTTCATTCGACAATAAGCATGAGTTCAGCCGCCATATTCGTTGTGGGGGTTCATTATTTGGAAATCCCAGTGCCATTGTAACTGGGCCGTGATCTGAGATAACAATACTCTCACAATCGCTTGACTTAATAAATGGGAGGAGCCTTTTATCGAGTAGAAGATAATCAATCCTGCTATAGGACTGATGTGCTGCTGAGAAGAAGCTATATTGTCTGGACCCTGGGTGTTTGTACCTCCATGCGTCAATCACTCCGTAAGCCTGTAAAAAAGCATTAATAGTCTCTGCTGATTTACTCAATGTTCCAGGTGTTGTTCTGGATCTGTCCAGCAGGGGATATAGGACTGTATTTAGATCTCCCCCCAAAATCAAATGATGACTATTCAAGTCTGGAAGCAGAGAAAGCAGAGCGTAGACACATGCCAGTACCACCGGTATATTAAACAGGTGTCCCTGAACGAGAATATAGCGACCATCGCTGCCCGATATCACCTTTGATTGTGTAAACTGCACATCTCTATGAATAAATGAGCCCTGGTGGAGAGCTTCGTGGGGTGGAGCGACAGCAACCATCTCCAACTCAACACCAGTAAGACCAAGGAGCTGGTGGTGGACTTCCGGAGGGGCAAGAAGAGGCCCCCCCCGATTCCCATCTCCATCCGAGGGGTGGATGTGGAGATGGTGGACTCATACAAGTTCCTTGGGGTACACCTGAACAATAAACTGGACTGGTCGGACAACACAGAGGCCCTCTACAGGAAGGGACAGAGCAGGCTGTTCTTCCTGAGGAGACTCAGGTCCTTCAATGTGTGCAACAAACTGCTGCAGTCTTTTTACCAGTCTGTTGTGGCCAGCATCCTCTTCTATGCTGTGGCATGCTGGGGAGGCTACATCAACTCAAGGGACACCAACAAGCTCAACAAGCTGGTGAGGAAGGCTAGCTCCGTGGTGGGAGTCGAGCTACCTAGACTTGAGGTGATGGTAGAGAGGGGGATGATAAGGAAGCTGGATGCCATCATGGAGAACCCCTACCACCCCCTCTACGACGAGCTAGTCAAGATGAGAAGCTCGTTCAGCCACAGACTCATCCCCCCCCGACACTCAACTAACCGCCTCGGACAGTCCTTCATACCAGCGGCCATCAGGCTCCACAACAGTGGGCAGCGACTAGCAGCCTCCAGGCCCCACAACAGGGGGCAGCGACAGCGACTGCTACCAGACATTGACCTGGGACTTATAGGAACCCAAGGGGGACAAAGTAGACTACCCTGGTACTTTGATTAATGTATACTCAGTAGATAGTAAATTATAACACTACCTCATGCATACTGCACCTTATGTGACACTGTGAATAATGTGAATATTCCTCAGCTAGTCAGATAGTAAATTATATTGACCATATTGATCAAATTGTTTACACTGCCTGTGTTGTCTTTTACTACCTGTATACTGTGTTGTTTTACTACCTGTACCCCTCCCCCCTCCCCCCCATGCTGCTATGATGCCTGAATTTCCCCAAGGGGATCAATAAAGGAATATCTTATCTTATCTTATAAGAATGGCTGTACCACGGAATTTGGCATCAAATTTGGAATGAAAAATCTGCGAGAAGCCCCCCCTCTTCAGCATATTGTGATTCTTATTAAGCAAATGTGTTTCAGTTAAAAAGGCTACATCCGTTTGCAAAAAGTGTGCAAATATTTTACTGCGTTTCACTGGGTGGTTCATCCCTTTAGTGTTCCATGTTGTAAATTTTGTAGTTGCCCCCCGCAATTTATTAGGATTAGGTACAGCCATACCGTGGTGTAAAACAAGACATAATTACCTCCTGGTCACAGACAGCCCAAGCACAGAGCAATTTAATTGACAGTAACCCTGTATAAGAACAATGCATCATTAAAGACATGAACAAGAAACACAAAAGAAAACAAGGATACGAACACAAAACACAAAACATCCCAAGACCCCCCTGCCGGCCCCTCCCCAAATGAGAGACTGCAGAAACCTCTACTTGTCTTTCCTCCTCTGACAAGACCATATTCAAAGCTTACCCTGTGGGGCTGAGCCTTACCAGAACCGTGTAATACTAAAACTGAAATAATACTAACCAGTCTAACCACAATCAATCTTTTACCGTCTGTGGTAAACAAAATAAGAAACAAAACAAAACAGAACACCTTGTTAAAATTAAAACACTGGATTTACGGCAGCATGGCGTGCCTATCATTGAAAATAATGATCAAGAATAGAATAGATGGATATCAAAAAGGCACTCTAGAGTCCCTGAAATGCCCTCTTGTGAAGAGCCTCATTGATTTGATCCCGGAAGTGAATGGAATAGGGAACAGTCCTTCAAAATAAAACGCTACGTGCAAGCGTGACAATAGTATGAGCTGACTATATCCACATAACATAGACATGGCCCGCTCTGTTTAACCTCGCACAGACGGACCATATCATAGAAAGAAGAAGAAAAATAAAAAATTAAAGCCACAGCCATTAAAGCAGACCAGTGATCCCGTATTCGCTAAGCGCAACACCATTGTATTATAATGAGGCTGGCTGGCACAGCAAGACATACCATCCAGAACGGGCTTCCTATAACACAAAACGAACACAGCATAGAAATAGAAGCTGAGACGTTAACTTAAAGTGCTTCGTTTAGCAGCAGTTACTGCAAAGTAATATAAAGTCCTCTCATTGGCGTCGATCACTGCAGATTCCCGTGGAATCTACAGTCTACATACAGTCTGTATTATTAACCCAGCCCATAAGACAAAACACCAGACCAAAAATAATTATTAAAACAGTGTCTGTATTATTAACGAAAACATCGCCAGCTCCTAGCTGACCCAGAAAAGCAGATAACAGTACAACAGGTGTGCACCTAAATGCTGTTTGCTGGCGTTCAATTCGAAAAAGAAAATACAAAATAAGCATACAGATATAGTTGTCGGAGCGCCCTTATTGGCGTCGTTCACTGCGTGATTCCGGTGGAATCTACACAGTATTATTAACCCGGCCCATAAGAAAAAAAACAACGAACCAAATTAGATATAGAACAGTGTCTGTATTATTAACGAAAACCTCGCCAGCGCCTATATACTGAGCCCGGGAGGCCGATATAGCAGTACAACAGGTGCGCACCTATAAAATGCCGTTTGCTGGTATTCAATTCGGAAAAAAACACCAAACCAAAAATAGATATTAAAACAGTGTCTGTATTATTAACGAAAACCTCGCCAGCGCCTATATACTGAGCCCAGGAGGCCGATATAGCAGTACAACAGTACAAAGTAAGCAAGCATATAGATACGCACCTTTAGTTGTCGAAGGCGAGAAAGTGTCCACAAAATTTAAGTCTTTCTGTATTGTCCACTGGGTTTATAGTCCGTTGTGCACCTTGTGGAAAGGAAACTATAAATCCACGCAACAAGTCCAATGTTGTCTCGTCTTGCCGTCACTACTTGGGATGCAAATTATTCTCTATGAAGTTCTTTGCCTTTGCGGGATCTTTGAAACTTATGCATTTGCCATCCGATGTTGTTATCTTTAGCTCTGCAGGGTACCACAAGCCAAAGCGTACCCCCTCACAGGACCTGAGCAAGCCCCGTGCTTCGTTGAACTGGGCCCGTTGTTTGGCCACGGTTTGCGTGAAATCTTGATGCGCGCGGATAGTGTCGCCGTCTCCGGTGGTAATTTGTTTCCCCTGCTGTCTGGTTCTCCGTAGAATTTCCTCCCTCTCCTCGTCATCCGGCTTCAACATGGACGGTCGCATTTTACGCAGCTCCCGTAACCAACGCAACAGATCAACAACAAAAAAGTATTTTGCGCATTTTATACTTTCCCTCCTGTGGATTATGGATTTGTACCTGAATTCACAACTCAAGCAGCAACTCCAGACAGAAGTGGAGGGTAGCGAAAACGCAAATCAGCAGTCCCATTGCGACTTCTACTTATTAACGGGCATGGAGAGGAAACATCCAGCCTTCGGAGCCACGACCATCCACACAGTACTTACTGCAAATCCGGAACGAAAGAAATTACCCCTGACAGGCAGGTGTAATAAGAGATCAATGTTTTTATTATATCTGCTCATGTCGGGTGACATACATCAGAACCCTGGTCCCGTAATGACACGGAACCAGAGACTACAGTTAAATCTGCTGACCCAAGAAGCAGCAGCCAGCTTCGCCAGCACAACAGATCAACTGCTACCCACACAGACGGCGGCTAACGACATGATCAACGGCAACATTCCTCCTCTGCCGCCTCTGCAAAAGAACCCACGAGAGGCCACAGCGAGAGGGAAGGAACCGGGGTTCACAACCGAGGCGCCCAGCACGTCGCGGGGACAAAACAGCGAGGCATCGCTCCTCACACCGGCACCGGCCGCAACTGACGCTTCAGCCAGCAGCTGCACCAGCCGACCAGCAAGCGGCGACACACCCTCACCAAAGCCCCAGCAGACTTGGCGAGAGGCTAGAGGGAGAGCGGCGCGGGACATCGAGACCAGCAAGGACCCAACGGTTAGCTTGGCTGGCCCCGCCATGCCAGCTAGTCTACCCGGGCCGGGGCCAGGACAAAAGGCACCCCCCTCCCCCACAATGGAGTACGAACAGACACATCCGTAAACAACCAGCCCCCCCCCCACATCGCGGGCTTTCACACAGAGGAATACAGACTCCAGCAAAGGACAAAGAATCACCCCCTCCCCACTCACGGCACAAACAGCAACAACGCCCCCCCTCCCCCCACCACAGGACAGGACACAAATGAACAGAGTTACCTCAAATGTGACGACATCAATCTGATTACCAGCAAAAATGGACTTCACATATTTCATCTTAATACAAATAGCCTGAGACCTAAACTGGCTGAAATCAAACAGTTGTTTTTAAACGGTAAGGCTAACATATTGTGTTTCACAGAAACAAAATTAGACTAATCTGTACAGGATCCAGAGATTGAAATTGAAAACTACTCAATAGTCAGGAGGGATAGGAACCAGTATGGAGGTGGTGTCTGTGTGTATATACACAAGGATACCAAATACATCAACCGTACTGACCTTAACCATGATGAAATTGAAACTGTTTGGATTGAAATCTTATTAGACAGGGCGAAACCAGTACTAGTAGGCACAATCTATAGACCACCAGAACAGAGTGGCTTTTATGACACACTTGATGGGTGTTTAGTAGGGATGTGCATCTCCATCACGAGGCCGATGCGATGCGCATCTCGATACGGTGCCAACGATACGATACATTAACGATACATTTGAAGCACCGGGCGATGCAATGCGATACGATTCACCCCCTGTTGAGATACGATACGATTCGATACGATTTGATTCAACATAATGCGATTTGGGGCGATACGATGCGATTCAACACGATGCAAAATAATGATACAATTTTATGGTATGACAGAGGATTTGGTTGTATTCCTTATATGCAGCTTATATTATTATTAAAAATAAAATAATCTACTGTAAGACAATTTATATAAAAACTCTTGGGTGCCTAAGAAGACTTTTGCATAAACTGTCTTTTCTATCCACTTTAGCTAAAAACACACACACAATGTACTACTGTGAGACAATAATAATCATACACAAAGGGATAATGGCTTATAGCAGACTTAAATGATTTTATAATATTTCAGATAATGAAATTAAATGTTTATCATCAACTATCCAATTAGTATTTATATTGTAACGTTTGGCCACGTTAAATCATTGAACAGAGAGAGAGAGAGAGAGAGAGAGAGAGAGAGAGAGAGAGAGAGAGAGCCCGTCTGAGTCGCGTAGTTGATGATGTCACACACTACTAGGCTAGGATCGGATGTCAACAGAACACACACGGAGCCAGCCTGGATAGCCTGCTGCATGAAGCGATATAAAGAAACCAATAGCCAATAAATGTGAAGTTATCTTTGAACCTGTTGTCAAGCGTCTTCAATATACCCCCCCCCCCCCCCTCCTCACTAATGGAACTGGTGTTGCGTTAGTTAGTTAGTTAGACACTGTAGTTTAGTTTAGCGTTAGCTGAATGGCTAACTGGCATTAGCCAGAGGAAGCCCAATTCTATTCATGTCCTCGACTTCCACTGTTTGTTGTTGTTAACTGTGACGCGGCTCTCGCCTTCTGTATTAGTAGTATAGTATCAGCTGTGTGCAGTCACAGTGCACTGCTGACAGAAGTGGATGAGAGGAAATTATATTAATGCATCGGTTTTGACCGACGCAAAGACGCTACAACAAGATGCATCGCGAGTTCAACCTGAGTTCTAGCCGGTGCGCACGTATTCCACCGGTGCACGCGCATCGTGAACGTGTATGCCGGCGCACCGATGCAAATCGATGAATCGTCACATCACTAGTGTTTAGCTGGGGTGGAGGGGGTAGAAAAAATTCTTATTGGGGACTGGAACACGGATATGCTGCGTAAAGCAGCACCCGTCTTCAAGGCCTTCAGTAGATTTTCTGATCTGCACGGTTTCAGCCAGCTAATCACCCAACCCACAAGGGTATGCGATTCGACACAAACCACCATTGACCTCATTTTTACCTCTGACAAGTCAATGATCTCCAATAAAGGGGTGATAGCATGCGGGTTAAGTGATCATTATATGATTTTCTGTACCCGCAAAAAGCTAAAACAGAAGGCCGGCTGTCACAAAACAGTCACATCTAGAGACCTCAAAACTTACTCTAGAGAGGCCTTTAACCTAGAACTGGGGAGCTTGGACTGGTCAGATGAACTCAGTGGTACACAGGTTGAAGAAACATGGCTTGGATTCAAAACCAAATTCACAGAAATACTCAACAACATGGCACCTGTTGTGAAGGGCCAGATTAAACTGAATATATATATGTATCGTTTGATATACCTTGTATATTATTTATATATATACACGGAATATCCCTTTACCTGCGTACAAACCAGAGTAATATTCGCTCTCCTATTGGACAGCGGCCCCAGGCGCCAACGACCAAGCCCCCAACGGCAAGTTCAAAGGCAACTCCGGGCATGTCAGTACATGCCCAGAGTCTGCGTAGTAATACGAGACAAGAACTGAGGTTGGGGACTAGATATTCACTTACGTATAAATACGGCGCAGGTGTAAACGGCAGTACCTTACCAAAACCTAGTAAAGCCTTCACCACGAGTCAACGTGCAGTGAAGTGAGCAACTTTGCATCTAAATAGAGCATTGAGAACCGCGTGCAAATAGAATGTTAAAGTGTCAGAGTTTAACGCAGTAACGTTGAGTTCGACTTAATCTAATGTGAAGTAATAGTCGATCATTTATTGTATATCGTGCGGCTACAGTCCTTCCGTGACCAGCATTACCATCGGTTCGTCGTGTCTTTAGCTAGTGCACTTATCCAGGCTGTGCGGCCTAAATCCGTGCCCACACCCGAGGAGTCCTAGGCGAGAACCGTTGGATATGTACACAGGAGAATCGGCACAGGCGAATGCAGAACCATTTCTGGTTGGATTATATTGCTTTGGGACCGTGACCACCGGAGAAGAGCACCGTTGATTCCACTGTCGTTTGGGATTTAACCTCGTGAGGATCACCACTCGGGCCCGCCTCTTGGAAGGGGCTGGCTAGCTGTCGTCAATGCTACCGAGCATATTGGATTACAACTATTGCTTTTGTCTGCTGATCAAGGGAGTACAAGCACCGGCTCCTGTATCTGGAGCCTCTTTATTCCTCGTTGACTCAGACTGGGTACCCGAACATTCCTCTACCCCTCCCGGCTTTACACCCCGGAGGGAACCCAGTGTCTCCAGTTGGTACCGGTGTGGCCCATATAATTGCTATACCACAGGTGGCGTCAGCTTAGACCCATCATAGTATTCCTACTATTCTCATTGACTTATGCTCTTGACTGACTTTACGTATGTTCTTCGCCATACAAGCGCGAGCCTAATTCTCAATCTGTAACCTAACGTTGCTTAATAATAATAAATAACCCTCCAATATAATTTATGTGTCAATGCCGTATTCTTGTGTGGGTGTTCACCATCAATATTTGATGTACTGTTTGGCCAGTAATTAAAGTACATAACTAGTAGTGGTTTAATATATCACAATCTTTAATACAGTCAGGGTTTTGTAACCCCTCAGTTACAATTGGTCCTTCGAGCCGGATGGTATCAGTGTAATATTTAATATAATATTAATATTAACCATGGCCAGCGGTGAACACTCCCCAAGCGGCTCTCCCAAGCTAGAGCGCCCGCAGCGCAAACGTCAGCCACCTCCCTATCTGGAGGAATTCGCTGTCGTTCTACCACCTAGCTTATCAAAACAGACGTTAAATACGGATAAAGCGGATAGTCAAAGCATGTCAAATCCTAACGACCAGGCGACCCTGCCAGTAGAGACCCCAGTGGGTTCTAACGAAACTGACTCAGCTCACGGGGGGGACCAGGTGGGACATGACATGACTATACCTCCGGACAGCGTCACCGGGATAGTCCCTGGAGCGCTCCAGGATAAAGAAAGCGCTCCAGGGACAGAACCCGACACACAACCAAGTGAAGAGAAGCGCGCCAAGGAGATGGACCTCGGGGCGCGCCAGGAGAACAGATCTCCAACGAGCACTGTCAGAAGCCGATCACCTCCGTCAGTGTCATCCCCCAGCGAGGCGGACCAGATACTGGCGCAAGCCTTGATCGCCACCCTGACAGCCTCCACCGAATGCGATCGACTTCAAGCAAAGACGCTTAGTGAGCGCGAACACTCCGCCACGGAAAGAGAGCGCCTCCACGCGCAACTCCAAGCGCAAGCCCTTAGTGAGCGCGAACACTCTGCCGTGGAACGAGAGCGCCTCCGGGCGCAACAATTAAGTGAGCGCGAACACTCTGCCATGGAACGAGAGCGCCTTCAGGCTCAACAGACGAGCGAGCGCGAACAACGAGAGCGCCTCCAGGCGCAACAAGCAAGCGAGCGCGAACACTCTGCAGCGGAGCGAGAGCGCCTTCACGCGCAACTCCAAGCGCAAGCCCTTAGTGAACGCGAACACTCTGCAACCGAACGAGAGCGCTTCCAGGCGCAACAACGGAGTGAAGACGACCGCATAAGACTGGAGGAGAGACGCCTTCAGACGGAAGAGAACATTGAAAGAGACCGCGCCAATGCACAGCGCGACGCCGCCAATGCCCAGCGCGAAGCAGAGCGCGACCGGCTGCAGGCGCAGATGATAGAACAATTGATTGCCAGGGCGACACCCCCTCTCTCCGCACGGAGCTCCCGGAGATCATCACGACAAGGGTCTAGGGCACCTTCCCCTACCCGACAAAGCGACCCGGGACCCGGCCAACAGGAGGATCCTGTCTACGTCTCCGACCCCCCTCCCCGACCGGTCCATACGAGACCCAGCCACCGGGAAGAACCGGCCTACGTCGCCGAGAGACTGACTAGAAGACTTCAGGACCTAGAAGAGGAAGAGGAAGAGGAGGAAAGTCAAGCCCACCAGCAGCAATGTACTCTGGACCAGGAGGCCCAGTACAGCCCAGACTTCAGCCCCGAGTCACTGCACTACAAACCCCCGACTCAACTCACGGGTGAGTTTGACGTACAGTCAGCACCGAGGAACAGCACCTGGGTACCCGGCCTCTGGTACCCACCAAGTACCAACCCACGACAACACGTACGGGGAGACTCGCCCAGGAGGCCTCTTCCCCTACGCTCACCAATGTGCCAGCCATCCATGGCATCGTACCTTGGCACACCGACGTTCCCAGACTTTACGCGCGAGGACAGAGCACAGTACACGGAATTACGGATGTGCTTGGAGACTATGATGTCCGACGTCCCCGACGAGTCGTACAAATATGCCATCCTCCTCAAGCATCTCAAGGTGCCCAGAGCGCATAACATAGCGCTGGCATATTCCAACTCAAGCACCCCATACTCCGCGGCTCTAGTGGCCCTCGACCAGCGTTATGGACGCATATGGGACTACGTGATACAAGAAATAAGAGATATCGACCGCCTCCCCCCAGCCAAAGACAATAGAGCACTGGATGACCTCTCTATCAAGGTACAATCCCTGGTAGGGATGCTGGGGTCCCAAAAGGAGAAAGGGAGATATGAACTATATGCTAACTCTAATGTGGAGCGAATACTGGAGAAGCTCCCTCCAGCCCGCCAAGAGCGCTTTCGGCGGCAGAGAGACCACCGTGATCCCGACGGTCCCGAGCCATCCCTCCTAGACCTGGCCGCCTTCCTCGCAAGGGAAGTCAGCAGCCTACGACTGGACACGTTCGTGTGGAGTGGATCTAGCCCAAGAGATGGACCTCGGAGATCTAACGATAACCGCCGGTCAGTGACCGTTATGCACCAGGCCGAGTCAGTGCCGCAGCACAAGAACCACAGCACCCCCCCGACGAAGGGGAAGTGGAAGATTGTATGCCAGTACTGTGAAAAGGAACATTGGCTGTCTCAATGTGACACTTTCAAGAAGATGACCGCTGACGAGGTGAGTCAGTGGATCAAAGCCAACCGCCGCTGCTTCCGCTGCGCGCGCAGCCATATGGCAGCTGAGTGCCGTTTAAAGAAGAAATGCAGCAAGTGCGACGGCGCCCACTTGGAGGTCCTACACGACAGCAACAAGAAGAAACCCGTACCCCCAAGCAGCTCGAGAGTGAACGTCATGTACATAGACCCTGCGAAGAGTGGGAGCTCCCGAGTGCTCTTGAAGGTGGTCCGAGTGATATTAAGCTACGAGGACAAGGTCATGGACACTTACGCCGTCCTAGACGATGGGTCAGAAAAGACTCTCCTCCTCGCATCCGCCGCAGCCCGGCTGGGTGTGCGGGGGAGCGAAGAAACAATGACAATCCGTACTATTAGAAGAGACCTGAAGACCATAAAGGGTGAAAATGTCTCCTTCACGATAGCAGCGGTCGGGCAGCCCGAGAAGCAGTATAGAATTACTAACGCCTTCACCAGCCAAGACATAGGCCTGTCACAGTACACCTACCCCATCCCAAAGCTGATGGAAAAATACGTGCACCTACGTCAACTACCTATACCGCTCATCGACGGCGCCACCCCGACCCTGCTCATAGGATCCGACCACGCACACCTCATCGTCCCAACGGACCGGGTCCACATCGGGCCCAGAGGCTGTCCAGCAGCGGTCGAGACCCGCCTAGGTTGGACACTACAAGGCCCCCTCTCCGGGTCTTCCAACCAACCAACAGCCACTCGCTGCCTCCACTCAAGGATAAATGATGAAGACACCACCCTCTTACAGCACGTCGAGAGGCTATGGACATTAGACGCGATGCCCTTTAAGAATGAAAAGAAACTCGTTCGCTCAAAGGAAGCCACTTATGCCATAACCCTCCTCGAGCAGAGGACAAAGAGAGTCGAGGTCAATGGAGTGATGAGATACGCAACTCCACTCCTGAGGCGAGAGGGTATGCCCACCCTCCACGCCTCAAAAGAAGCGACAGAGCGATATCTACTGAACACCGAGCGTCTAGCCAAAGACCCCACTCAAGCCACTGTGTACCGCGCTGAGATTGACAAGCTGATCACAGCGGGACACATAAAGAAAATTGACATTCAAGAGGCCGACCAGACGACCGAATCATGGTACGTGCCCCACCACAAGGTCCACCACAACGGCAAGGATCGCATTGTATTCAACTGCAGCTACCAGATCGGACTACAGAATCTGAATAAAGAACTCTTGCCCGGCCCAACACTCGGCCCCTCTCTACTTGGCGTACTACTACGCTTCCGCCAAGACAAGGTGGCCATCAGCGGCGACATCAAAGGGATGTTCCTGCAGGTGCGACTAGTGGAAGAGGACAAGCCCTTGCTGCGGTTCCTATGGAGAGAGAGGATCGGGGATGAGCAACCATCCATCTACCAATGGGAGGTCCTCCCCTTCGGAACCACATGCAGCCCATGCTGTGCTACGTTCGCACTGCAAAAACATGTGACAGAAGACCCTGAAGCTGACGAGGAGGTCAGACAAAGTGTAGAGAGGAGTTTCTACGTGGACAACTGTCTGCAAAGCGTCTCGACGCCAGAAGAAGCCGAAGCCCTCCTACTCAAGCTCCGCGCCTCACTGATCAAAGGCGGCTTTGATCTCCGGCAGTGGGCCAGCAGTGACCCTCAAGTACTTCGCAGCCTCTCCCCAGAGACAAAGGCAGCAAGCAGCGAGACCTGGATGGCGACCATCCCAGGTGAAGCACAAGAAATGACATTAGGCCTAGTCTGGCGCTTCAAAACAGACTCGCTCCATTACAGATACACACCCCTGACCACGGAGCAGGGAAGGTCGACCCCTCTACCGACCACCAGACGGAGCGTATACAGAACACTCGCAAGGCAATACGACCCGCTGGGGTGTATCCTACCTTACACCACCCGGGCGAAAATGATTGTATGAGAGCTGTGGGACAAGGAACAGGGCTGGGACGACCCCATACCCGACCACCTCGTCTCCACCTGGAGAGAGTGGGAGAGAGAACTCAACTCGCTCCAAAATGTGAACATACGCCGAAGCTACTTCCCACCCATAGTGCGGCTGGAGACGTGCCAGATGGACCTGCACGTCTTCAGCGACGCCTCAGAAGTGGCCTACGGCTCGGTGGCTTACTTGCGGGCCCGAGAGGAGGGAGGAGAAATACACACAGCCTTCATCCTGGCTCGCTCAAGGATAGCCCCCCGCAAGCAACAATCGATCCCGCGTCTAGAGCTCTGCGCAGCTCTGGTAGGCGCGCAACTCGCCACGTTAATCCAACGTGAACTCACCATCCCGGTGCAAAGAACAATCTTGTGGTCAGACTCCATGACCGTACTCACATGGATCCAGTCCGATTCGTGTAGATACAAGGTCTTCGTGGGAGTCAGAATCACAGAGATCCAAGACTTAACAGGATCAGCGTGCTGGAGGTACGTGGACACGAAACAGAACCCAGCAGATGTCATCACACGGGGGATGTCCCTAGATGACCTCACACGTCACAATATCTACAGTGACGGTCCTGAGTTCCTCAAGCTCCCGGAAGAAGAGTGGCCTAACCCCACCCCTCGGGAGGCTAGTCAAGAGGAGGCAGAGGTCAAGAAATCTATGTTCTGTGGGTTGACGCACACACCAGTCCCCACTGACCCTAACATAGACGACTGCCCCACCTTTGAGAGTGCGCAGTTAAAGACATTCCTGTGGCACCACCCTGAGGTTCCCCCCACTACCGACATCAACGCAGCTAACTACGAAGAAGCAGAACTCCTTCTGCTACAGCGAGCCCAAAGAGACTCGTTCCCCGACGAGCTAGACTGCCTGCAGGGAACAAAGCCAGTCCCGTCAGACAGCAGACTGCTCCACTTGGCCCCCGAGCGCGACACCCATGGCCTCATCAGGGTGGGTGGTCGTCTGAGACGGGCCCCGGACTTAACGGATGACGTCAAGTTTCCTATAGTCCTCAACAGCCGACACAAGGTCACCGAGCTCATCATAAAGAAATACGATGAGGATGTGCACCACGCTGGGGCAGAGAGAGTCTTCGCTGAGATCCGACGTCGCTATTGGATACTGCAAGGAAGAGAAGCAGTACGACGCTTCCAGTGGACCTGTCTAGACTGTCGCCTGTGGCGAGCACAGCCCAGTATACCCAGGAGGGCCGACCTGCCTCACCGCTACACCCGACCCGTGGCGAGGCTGATAGAATTGCCAAGGCTCCCTGACTCCCTTGATGACGATCATGACCCACTGACTTTGTAGATTGCCCTACTCCCCACAACAGACATTGAGTAGTTGACAGGACTATTAATCTGTCTTCCTCTTAACTAATTAGGTGCGGACTAATTAGGAGGCGGCTGTTGTGAAGGGCCAGATTAAACTGAATATATATATGTATCGTTTGATATACCTTGTATATTATTTAATTTCGGAAGACCGCTGGTTCTCCAACATGTACTTCGCAGCCTCTCCCCAGAGACAAAGGCAGCAAGCAGCGAGACCTGGATGGCGACCATCCCAGGTGAAGCACAAGAAATGACATTAGGCCTAGTCTGGTGCTTCAAAACAGACTCGCTCCATTACAGATACACACCCCTGACCACGGAGCAGGGAAGGTCGACCCCTCTACCGACCACCAGACGGAGCGTATACAGAACACTCGCAAGGCAATACGACCCGTTGGGGTGTATCCTACCTTACACCACCCGGGCGAAAATGATTGTACGAGAGCTGTGGGACAAGGAACAGGGCTGGGACGACCCCATACCCGACCACCTCGTCTCCACCTGGAGAGAGTGGGAGAGAGAACTCAACTCGCTCCAAAATGTGAACATACGCCGAAGCTACTTCCCACCCACAGTGCGGCTGGAAACATGCCAGATGGACCTGCACGTCTTCAGCGACGCCTCAGAAGTGGCCTACGGCTCGGTGGCTTACTTGCGGGCCCGAGAGGAGGGAGGAGAAATACACACAGCCTTCATCCTGGCTCGCTCAAGGATAGCCCCCCGCAAGCAACAATCGATCCCGCGTCTAGAGCTCTGCGCAGCTCTGGTAGGCGCGCAACTCGCCACGTTAATCCAACGTGAACTCACCATCCCGGTGCAAAGAACAATCTTGTGGTCAGACTCCATGACCGTACTCACATGGATCCAGTCCGATTCGTGTAGATACAAGGTCTTCGTGGGAGTCAGAATCACAGAGATCCAAGACTTAACAGGATCAGCGTGCTGGAGGTACGTGGACACGAAACAGAACCCAGCAGATGTCATCACACGGGGGATGTGCCTAGATGACCTCACACGTCACAATATCTACAGTGACGGTCCTGAGTTCCTCAAGCTCCCGGAAGAAGAGTGGCCTAACCCCACCCCTCGGGAGGCTAGTCAAGAGGAGGCAGAGGTCAAGAAATCTATGTTCTGTGGGTTGACGCACACACCAGTCCCCACTGACCCTAACATAGACGACTGCCCCACCTTTGAGAGTGCGCAGTTAAAGACATTCCTGTGGCACCACCCTGAGGTTCCCCCCACTACCGACATCAACGCAGCTAACTACGAAGAAGCAGAACTCCTTCTGCTACAGCGAGCCCAAAGAGACTCGTTCCCCGACGAGCTAGACTGCCTGCAGGGAACAAAGCCAGTCCCGTCAGACAGCAGACTGCTCCACTTGGCCCCCGAGCGCGACACCCATGGCCTCATCAGGGTGGGTGGTCGTCTGAGACGGGCCCCGGACTTAACGGATGACGTCAAGTTTCCTATAGTCCTCAACAGCCGACACAAGGTCACCGAGCTCATCATAAAGAAATACGATGAGGATGTGCACCACGCTGGGGCAGAGAGAGTCTTCGCTGAGATCCGACGTCGCTATTGGATACTGCAAGGAAGAGAAGCAGTACGACGCTTCCAGTGGACCTGTCTAGACTGTCGCCTGTGGCGAGCACAGCCCAGTATACCCAGGAGGGCCGACCTGCCTCACCGCTACACCCGACCCGTGGCGAGGCTGATAGAATTGCCAAGGCTCCCTGACTCCCTTGATGACGATCATGACCCACTGACTTTGTAGATTGCCCTACTCCCCACAACAGACATTGAGTAGTTGACAGGACTATTAATCTGTCTTCCTTTTAACTAATTAGGTGCGGACTAATTAGGAGGCGGCTGTTGTGAAGGGCCAGATTAAACTGAATATATATATGTATCGTTTGATATACCTTGTATATTATTTATATATATACACGGAATATCCCTTTACCTGCGTACAAACCAGAGTAATATTCGCTCTCCTATTGGACAGCGGCCCCAGGCGCCAATGACCAAGCCCCCAATGGCAAGTTCAAAGGCAACTCCGGGCATGTCAGTACATGCCCAGAGTCTGCGTAGTAATACGAGACAAGAACTGAGGTTGGGGACTAGATATTCACTTACGTATAAATACGGCGCAGGTGTAAACGGCAGTACCTTACCAAAACCTAGTAAAGCCTTCACCACGAGTCAATGTGCAGTGAAGTGAGCAACTTTGCATCTAAATAGAGCATTGAGAACCGCGTGCGAATAGAATGTTAAAGTGTCAGAGTTTAACGCAGTAACGTTGAGTTCGACTTAATCTAATGTGAAGTAATAGTCGATCATTTATTGTATATCGTGCGGCTACAGTCCTTCCGTGACCAGCATTACCATCGGTTCGTCGTGTCTTTAGCTAGTGCACTTATCCAGGCTGTGAGGCCTAAATCCGTGCCCACACCCGAGGAGTCCTAGGCGGGAACCGTTGGATATGTACACAGGAGAATCGGCACCGGCGAATGCAGAACCATTTCTGGTTGGATTATATTGCTTTGGGACCGTGACCACCGGAGAAGAGCACCGTTGATTCCACTGTCGTTTGGGATTTAACCTCGTGAGGATCACCACTCGGGCCCGCCTCTTGGAAGGGGCTGGCTAGCTGTCGTCAATGCTACCGAGCATATTGGATTACAACTATTGCTTTTGTCTGCTGATCAAGGGAGTACAAGCACCGGCTCCTGTATCTGGAGCCTCTTTATTCCTCGTTGACTCAGACTGGGTACCCGAACATTCCTCTACCCCTCCCGGCTTTACACCCCGGAGGGAACCCAGTGTCTCCAGTTGGTACCGGTGTGGCCCATATAATTGCTATACCACAGGTGGCGTCAGCTTAGACCCATCATAGTATTCCTACTATTCTCATTGACTTATGCTCTTGACTGACTTTACGTATGTTCTTCGCCATACAAGCGCGAGCCTAATTCTCAATCTGTAACCTAACGTTGCTTAATAATAATAAATAACCCTCCAATATAATTTATGTGTCAATGCCGTATTCTTGTGTGGGTGTTCACCATCAATATTTGATGTACTGTTTGGCCAGTAATTAAAGTACATAACTAGTAGTGGTTTAATATATCACAATCTTTAATACAGTCAGGGTTTTGTAACCCCTCAGTTACAGCACCCATAAGAACCACCAGGGTTAAAAATCGCGCTGAGGCATGGATGCACACTGAAATACTGGCCGCTATGAAAACCAGAGACAAAAAATGCTCTGAACTTCATAAAAGTCAGACAAAGCCCACGTGGTTGAACAAAAAATTCAAAGAAACAGACTAAGAAATGACGTAAACACCATGATCAGAACCGCAAAAAGAAATTTCATCAACGACAAAACTGAGGAAAACAAAAACAAACCCGCAAACTTTGGAAATTACTCAATAATCAACTAGGCTGCAGTAAAAAACTTAAAACCAGATTCTCAAACATAAACATAAAGACGGACAACACGCTCATCACAGACAAGCTGGATGTAGCCAATTACTTAAACATCTTTTTCACAAACATAGCCACAACACTGGTAAACAAACTACCCTCCCACTCAGGGCATTATGGGGTAGAACACATAGTAGCATACTACAAAAACCTAGGGGTCCACAAAGACGTTTTCAAACTTGAAATGGTAACAACCGATGAGGTACTCAAAAGATTGAGCGCCCTCCAACCTAACAAGGCCACTGGCCATGACAACATCCCCTCCAAATTCCTCAGAGACGCAGCAGCCGCCATCACCCCAGTCATCACACACATAATAAACCTCTCTATAAAACAGGGGCACGTCCCCAAGGACTTCAAAATTGCGAGAGTGACCCCTCTGCACAAAAAGGGCAGCAAATTAGACCCAGGCAACTACCGCCCTGTTTCTATTCTTACCTCCATCTCGAAAGTCATGGAGAAAATAGTCTACGAACAGGTCGAAAAGTACCTGGCGGAAAAAAATCTAATCTACGAATTCCAATCTGGCTTCAGAACGTCCCACTCCACTGACACATGCCTCCTCTATTTGAACGACCACATCAAACAAGAGGTGGACGCGGGCAAATACTGCGGCATGGTCATGCTGGACCTACAAAAGGCCTTCGACACTGTCATCACTCCATTCTAATGGACAAGCTAAAAGCAATTGGTTTTGATAGCTTATCAGTGAGCTGGATGCAATCCTACCTGGAGGGGAGAGAACAGATGGTAGAGGTAAACGGTACTCTATCCCCCCCCCTCACAGTGAGCTGTGGTGTTCCACAAGGAAGCATACTAGGACCGCTACTCTTCCTAATTTATGCAAATGACATGTCGTCAGCCTGTGACTGCAACTTGTTCCTGTTTGCGGACGACTCAGCCCTGCTGGTCTCTGACAAGAACAAGTTGCAGGTTGAAAAAACCCTCAGCACGGAACTAGGCAAAATCTGCATATGGCTCGCTGATAACAAACTATCATTACACATGGGCAAAACAGAGTCCATTCTCTTCGGTTCAAATAACAAACTCAGCAAGACCGACGGCTTCTCAGTTACAGTGGGTGACAATATTGTCACAAGGAAAGACGAAATTACCTACCTGGGTTCCATCCTAGAGGCAAATCTTTCCTGTGACAAAATGGCATCCAATGTAATAAAAAAAGTCAACCAACAAACTAGATTCTTGTACCGGATCTCCTCTCTGGTAAACAAGAATACCCTGAAGACTCTGGCAGGAGCACTCATTCAAGGGTACTATGACTATGCGTGCACCTCATGGTACCAAAGCACCTCAAAGGCGCTTAAAACAAAATTACAAACATCACAAAACAAACTGGTCAGACTCCTACTTGACCTGAACCCCAGAACCCACCTCACCCCTGCCCACTTTGACAACCTAGGATGGCTTAGAGTAGACGACAGAGTACAGCAACTTGCAATGGGCCTGGTCTACAAGATACACTATACGACCGGGGTGCCCATGTACATGTCAAAATACTTCCCAAAGGTCAGTGAATACCACAACCACTACACCAGAGGAAGCTCAACAAATCATGTTAAACCCAGATTCGGCTCAAACAAGGGACTAAACACGTTTCGCAATTATGCCACAACAATGTGGAACGCCCTACCCAAAGCTGTAAAGGAATGTGAATCCCTGCCCACATTCAAAACCGCTCTTAAAGAGCACCTACGGGAGGCTGCAATTCGAAACTGGCCACCGTAAATGCCCAAAACCCCCACCACCTCCTAATAGACAGTCTCCTCCCCACCGCATGTATATATTCCCTCCCCGCCGTATGTATATTTCCCTCCCACCCACCCACCCCCTCCTAATGGACAGTCCCCTCCCCATCATATGTATATACTCTGTCAGGATCTAGGGGTAACAGTACTGTATATTTGGATACCGCTTATGTCACAAATGTATCAGTACTAAATACCTATATGTCCCTATGCCATAAATGTCATGTATGTTGTGTATGTCATAAATGTCTATATGAATTGAAAATGGGGGACCCTGATGGAAACAAGACAAACGTCTTTCTCAGGTCTGCATCCCCTTAACAATTGTATGTATTGAGCCGTACTGTATTGTACCCATTATGCAATCTGTTAAATAAAGTTTTCATTCATTCATTCATTCATTCATTCATTCATTCATTCATTCATTCAAAGTAATGACATCTGACGATGAAGGTCCTCGGTGGGCCGCCGTCTTCTCCACTCGATCTCGTGCGAAAGGTACGATGGGCAAAATCCAAAGTGGGTAGTATGGAGAGGCCAAATGCGTCTTTCAGGCACTGAGAGACATAGTCTGACTGTCGCTTCCCGTCCTCTCTTCCTTCTTTTATCCCAGTTATATGCAGATTAAAACGGCGGGACCGAGCTTCCAAATCCTCATTTCGAGCTTTCTGGGTCGCTAGTTCTTTCAGACCCTCAGTCAAATCTCGCTCCAAGGCGGTGATCCTGTCAGACTGGTCGTTGACCGCAGTTTCCAGTTCTACAAACTGTTTCCCCATGGCCTCAATTTTGGCGTTGGCATTATCATTAGCCTGTTTAATTTCCGCCCTGAGATTGTCAACCTGGGTCTTAATCTCAACCGACTGGGCCTCCCCCTTGTCGAGCAGCTCCGTCCTCAGCGCCGCAATAGCTTGTAGGATAGCCTCTTGCCCCGTGTTCTCAGTCGGTGTAGCATTAGCCTCCATAGCTTCCATGTTGGCTTTATTCTGGTGACGAGTACCCTTCATCATCTGCTGCAGGTTGTATTGCGGCGACAAAACTATGCAAACGTTCTCAATATCTCTGTTGGGTGTTCTCAGACACTTTCCATGAACTTTCAGGATCAAACTGGTGAATTAATTTACATAAAACACAATACTGGTAAGGAGCTCAGCCAAAACACGGCCTCACATGGCGCTGCTCCTTTTCCTTTGAAAATCTACCCTACACACATATGCTCTAGCTCGTGGTTGGTTTTTTTATGAGCAGTGTGACTGGCTTGTTTTAGGGAGGTGGGGACCACTCCCAAGTTGAGGGAGGAGTTGATGGTTGCAGTTAGGAATGGGAGAACGTCTGCTGCTATGGTCTGGAGGAGTGGGGAGGGTAACTGGTCCAGGTGGCATGTAGTGGGACGGTTCGACGTTAACAGTGTGAGGGTCTCTGCGTCTGTAATGGGAGAGAAAGATGACAGAGTGCACTATATAGTATTGTATATTAGTACACTGCACAGTATTGTATATTGTATGGTAACTACGTCTATTCTGCATCGAACATTGTACATATGTCTAAACTGAACACTGTGACCTCATTTTTTTTACTTTTTTACTTCTAATTTTACTATGTTATTTTATTTCATACTTATCTTGTCTTGCACAGTCTCTGGAGCGCAACAGTAAGAAGCATTTTGTATAAAAGTATTCTGTACTTCTGTATGACAACTATTAAAGAAATTTGAACTTGAAACTTGAGTGAAGGATGAGGTTCTCGATTCAGTATTTGGAATGGGTGGGGGTTGGGAGAAGGAGCTGCGGATGTTCTCCACTTTTTCTTCAAAGAAGATCACAAAGTCTTCGGCAGAGAGAGATGAGGGGGGAGGGGTGGGGGTGGGAGTGAGGAGGGAAGACATGGTAGCATGCAGTTTGCAAAGGTTCTTGGCAGATGCCTCGATCCTATGATGAAAGAAAGAAGCTTTGGCAGTAGTAATGGTTTTGGAGAATGCTAACAAGAGGTTGTGATAATGTGGTGATGTCAGCAGTGAGGCGTGACTTTCTATACTTCCTCTGGGCCGCTCTAAAGGACCTGTCTTTCTTCTCTCACTGCATTCGTCAGCCATGGACTGGGTGGGGAACGGCGGGCAGGTTTCTCAGCGAGGGGACAGAGCTTATCGAAGGAGGTTGAGAGGGCTGAGAGGAGGGTGGAGGTTTCCGTCTCTGGGGGGAGAGCAGAGAAGGTGACACTCAAAGGTAGAGCGGATAGTATGTCAGAGGAGAGGGTGGAGGAGGATAGGGAGCACAGGTTGCGTCTGACTGAGACGGTTTGAGTTGGAGTGGATGGGTTGGGGTTAAGCATGAGTTAGTGAGAAGGATATGAAGGAATGGTCAGACACATCATAGACGGTATAGTAAAAATCCATACCTTTGTATGGATCTGTGACAATATACCTTCATATATATACCTCTCAACACATCCAACTGCTGAATAGACAACACAGTCTACTCACATGTATTCACGCACTGATGCTGATCACAAGCCATATGAAGAGCAGCATGTAGGAAGTAGGTCAGAGGATGAAATATGAACATCTCTCTTTACATCAAATGGAATGATTTACATCAGTCCCTCTCTCCTCATTCTCCATGCTCTCTATGTGCTCCACTGTAAACTATAGGGTACCATTCTGCCATATATAGTCTTCTGTCTCAGTTAAAGGGTGAGTTTTTGAGTGAGTGAGTTTTTTTTTATCCCTTTTCTTCGAAGTGTAGAGTCCTTTTCCAGCACAAGCCATGCTGTGCTTCATACTCATTACCCAGTGTATCCTTAGTTAGCTACAAACCTAATGTAAAGTAATGGGATCACTGTAAAAAAACAACAACAGATAAACATACCCAAAAGTGCAGGAAAAACAAACTACATTGCATTGGGAGTACTGTGGAGTATATGTTTCAGGACTCTTTATTCAGACTGACCAGTGGCCCAATTTACATTCGTTTTGTGGCAAACGAGCCGGAGCTGCGGTTATAATAATAATACATCAGATTTATATAATTATAATAATAATACATCAGTAATAATAATAATAATAATAATAATAATAATAATAATAATAATAATAATAATAATAATAATAATAATAATAATAATAATAATAATACATCAGATTTATATAATAATAATACATCAGATTTATATAATAATAATAATAATAATAATAATAATAATAATAATAATAATAATAATAATAATAATAATAATAATAATAATAATAATAATAATAATAATAATAATAATAATAATAATAATAATAATACATCAGATTTATATAATAATAATAATAATAATAATAATAATAATAATAATAATAATAATAATAATAATAATAATAATAATAATAATAATAATAATAATAATAATCATAATAATCATAATAATTGTTGTGAAGGGCCAGATTAAACCGAATATATATATTTATTTATATATATATATTTAATTGTATTTGTATATTCTCTAATATTCCCTGATATCCCTTGTATATTCCTTGTACAATATGCATTGAATATCCATTCTAGCCTACTGAACATCCCATAATAGTCTCCATTCTACTATTGGTCGAGACCTTGGTGCCAGGCTGCCATACCCCCCAGACCCAGTTCAAACATACCGCTCAACATGTACGAACAAGTCCTAGTTCCGCGTAGGAATCTGGCTACCGCACCACTAACGGTACTATTTGTTCATAGTGCGTATATATACTGCGCTACTAAAGTAGGACTTCCTTTTTAGTCCAGTTTCTTACCCTCCAATAGAGTGACAGACGTAAAGCCTCCCCGCGACGCCACGTGTGGGAGTAAGGCCAAGTTCGGCCTACCATCGGTATTGAGACATCGTGTATATTAATATTTGAATAGTCATATTTGGCACTATATCGTCGAGTTGGACGTAGTCTATTAAGCTAATAATAGTCTATTCATATGTAGTGCTTCGTGCGGTGAGAATACTATCGTAGTCAGTACCCCATCGTTTCGGGCAGAGAACTGGCTGCTTATCCAGGGTGGCCGACCCCATGTGAGACTGCACCCGAGGAGCCCCAGAGCCGACGAGCGAGTGGACCTGCATACCGGATTATTCTACCGCCTTCCCAGGCACGGATTATGCTTTGTATACAGTGATTATTCTATGGATAAAGACCAACACTGCCGTGTGTTGGAAACCCCCCCCCCGGAGAGGACGACAGGTGAGGAGACGCTCTACACGACGAGGTCGCTTCACGTCTCTCCATCGTGGACCGGAGGAAGCCGGCCCACAGAGAGTCCAACTGCTTTCATCTGTGGATCGAGGATCGCTGAGGCACCGAGCCGCACAACCGTGGGTTCTCCCAGGATACCCTCGGCCAGACGGATACAGCCAGACTCTACCCCCCCCCCCCCCTTCTCCAGTTGTCTTACAAGCGACCGGAATTCCCCCCTAGTGTATCCAGTTCTATAATCATTAAAGTATCATTGCTATTATTCCTTAACTATTCCAGGTCGTATATGTACCACCTGCGCCTTCAGAGATTGGACATTCTCTATTGATATACCGACGAATACTCTTGCCATAAAAGTGCATACTAATTCCCATTCATAAATGTGATTGATTTGATTAAGTGCTTGCTCTACACACCATCGCTGTGTAGAAATAAAGACCTATTTCTAATTCGTACATTTGTGTTGGATCCGTTTCATCTACGTGACAGTGTTCATCATAATATATTTATGCCGAGTACTGGGTGGCCGAATATTAAGTACAAAGGTAGTGGTAGTAAGTATCATATCTAGTAATACAGTCAGGGAATTGTACCCCTCAGTTACAATTGGTCCTTCGAGCCGGAGGGTAATTAGTGTAATATTAATATAGTGTTATTAATATTGAAATGGCCTATGATGAACACTCCACGAAACGATCCTCCTAACCAACGCCCGCAGCGCGAACGACGGCTCCCTCAGTACTTAGAGGCTTACGCTGTCAGTCAACAACCTAGTCTTCTACTAACAGTAAACGCGGTAAAACTAGAAAGTAAAAGTATGTCTAACCCCAACGCCCAGACTACCCCGACCATAGAGGCCCCTACGGGTTCTAATGTAACTGACCAAGTTCACGGTGGGGACCAGTGGGAACCAGACATGACTTCACACCCCGCCAGCACTGAAGAAGTAGTCCCCGATGAGTCCCGGGAGGAATACAACGCTACCGAGAGAGAACTCGGCACGGAAGAAGACGGGGAGAGCACCGTGGAGATAGAGCTCCAAGGCTCCGCAAGGAGTACCCCGAGGGAAGGCTCCCCTATACAACCGCCTTCTCCCAGCGAGGCAGAGAGGACCCTACAGCAGGCCTTCCTCATCAGCCTGAACGCCGCTGCTGAACGCGACCGACTGCAGATCCAGCAGCGGAGCGAAGAAGAGCATATACGTCTAGAAATAAGACGCATTCAGAGGGAAGAGAATGTGGCCCGAGACCGAGCAGACAGCCAGCGAGCAGCTGCTGGTGCTCTACGGGACGCAGAGCGCGACAGACAGCAAGCGCAACTAATAGAACAGCTGATCAGACGGACAACACCCTCTCCCTCCGCCAGAGGCTCCAGGAACTCGTCTAGACACACCTCCAGGGCGGCATCCCCTAGCCGAGTAAACAACCCTGAACTTGACCAACAGACGAGGTCTATACCCCCCACAGACCACCTCCCCCCACCGGTCCAAGCGAGACCTAGCAACCGGGAAGGAGCAGCATATCCTGTGGAGAGGCTAAATCAGAGACTACAAGCCCTGGATGACCTAACGGAAGACGAAGAGGAAGAGGAGGAGAACCACGCCCGACGACAGCACAGTACTCTACCGGACCAGGAGGTCCGGTACAGCCCAGGCTATACTCCCGCGGAGCTGCGCTACAGACCCCCGACTCTATACCCGGGTGAGCACGACGCATGACCCGCACCGAGGAACAGCACCTGGACAAGCGGGCCATGGTACACTGCCGGTACCAGCCCATACCAAGGAGCGGGAGGAGACTCGCCTAGGAGGCCTCTCCCCCAACGCTCGCCGATGTATCCACAGTCAGCGTCATACATTGGCACGCCTATGGTACCCGACTTCACCCAAGAGAACCGGGCCCAGTATACAGAACTCCGCATGTGTCTGGAGACCATGTTGGTGGATGTATTGGATGAACGCCATAAATACGCCATCCTACTGAAGCACTTAAAGGTACCCCGCGCACATAATATAGCGCTCGCCTACGCGACTTCCACCACCCCATACACAGCAGCGCTGGTAGCATTGGACCAGAGGTATGGGCGCATATGGGATTACGTGATCCAGGAGATCCGACACATCGACCGCTTACCCCCAGCAATAGACAATCGAGCACTGGACGACCTGTCCATCAGAGTGCAGTCCCTGGTAGGGATGTTGGGAGCGCAGAGAGAGAAGGGGAGGCATGAACTTTACGCCAACTCAAATGTGGAAAGGATCTTGGAGAAGCTGCCGCCCGCTCGACAGGAGCGTTTTAGGCGGCAGAGAGACCACCGAGACCCGAATGGCCCCGAACCGAACCTCCTCGATCTAGCAGACTTCCTGGCGAGAGAAGTCAGCAGCCTACGGCTAGATACATTCGGACGGAGCACCCCTGGCTCCAGAGAAGGAACCAGACGACTAAATGATGGAAGAAGATCGGTGACTGTGATGCACCAATCGGAGTCAGTACCGAGCAGCAGGAGCCACAGTACCCCCTCCAGAACGGAGAAGTGGAAGATAGTGTGCCCCTACTGTGAGAAAGAACACTGGCTAGCGCAATGTGACTCCTTCCCCAAGCTGAACGCGGAGGAAGCAAGTCAATGGATAAAGTCCAACAAGCGCTGTTTTCGCTGTGCGCGCTCACACATGGCAGCCGAATGCCGCTTAAAGAAAAGGTGCACCAAGTGCGATGGAGCCCATCTGGACATACTTCACGACAGTAACAGACGGCGCCCTTCACCCGCACCATCCAGCAGCAAAGCGAGCGTCATGTACATCGATCCCGCCAGCAGCAGTGGAGCCCGAGTACTCCTAAAAGTAGTGCGTGTGACACTAAGCTACCAGAATAAAGTCCTGGACACTTACGCCGTCCTCGATGACGGGTCAGAGAAGACCCTTCTGCTCGCCTCCGCTGCGGCCCAGCTAGGGCTGCGGGGAAGCGAAACCCAAATGACAATTCGGACAATAAGACGAGATTTGAAGACGATAAAGGGCGAGAATGTCTCATTCTCTATCGCAGCAAGCGGCCAGCCTGAGCGACGGTACCAGATTACAGACGCTTTCACCAGCCAAGAAATAGGACTGTCGCGGTACACATACCCCGTCGCCAAGCTGATGGAGAAATATGCACATCTGCGCAAGTTACCGATCCCGCTCATAGACAATGCTATGCCGACCCTGTTGATAGGCTCCGACCATGCAGACCTCATTGTCCCGATAGACCGGGTTCATACCGGACCCCGAGGCTGTCCTGCAGCAGTCGAGACCCGTTTGGGATGGACTCTCCAAGGCCCGCTCGCCAAATCTCTCAACCGAAGTACAGCCACTAGATGTCTCCACTCCCGAGTCACAGAGGGAGAAACCGCACTCCTGCAACACGTAGAGCGGCTATGGACCTTGGAACAAATGCCCTTTAAGAACGGAAAGAAAGACATTCGCTCTAAAGATGACATTTACGCCATTCACCTCCTCGAGACAGGGACCAAGAGAGTCCCGGTCAACGGCGTGTTGAGATACGCCACGCCACTCCTGCGGCGAGAAGGAATGCCTACTTTCCACGCCAAGACAGACGCCACAGAACGGTACCTGCTGAACACGGAGCGGCGCTTAGCCAAGAACCCCGCCCAAGAGAGTGTATACCGCGCTGAGATTGAGAAGCTCATCACAGCGGGACACGTCACAAAGATGGACATTAAAGAGGCTGACCAGACCACTGAATCGTGGTACGTGCCTCACCACAAGGTCCATCACAACGGTAAAGACCGCATAGTATTTAACTGCAGCTACCAGATCGGATCCCAAAATCTGAATAAAGAGTTACTGCCCGGTCCCACACTCGGCCCCTCCCTACTCGGCGTTCTACTCCGCTTCCGCCAGGAAAAGGTGGCCATCAGCGGGGACATTAAAGGAATGTTCCTGCAGGTGAGATTAGTAGAGGAGGACAAGCCCCTGTTACGGTTCCTATGGAGAGAGAAGCCAGGAGATGAGCACCCAGCCATCTACCAATGGGAAGTCCTCCCCTTCGGAACGACGTGCAGCCCCTGCTGTGCTACATTTGCACTACAGAAACATGTAGCAGAGGACCCAGCAGCGGACGAAGAGGTCCGACACAGCGTAAAGAACAGCTTCTACGTAGACAACTGTCTACAAAGCCTTTCAACCCAGGAAGAAGCCGAGGCTCTCCTGATTAAACTCCGCGCCTCATTGATCAAAGGCGGCTTTGATCTCAGGCAGTGGGCCAGCAGCGATCCGCAAGTACTGCGCAGCCTCTCCTCCGAGGACAAGGCAGCCAGCAGCGAGACCTGGATGGCTACAATCCCGGGAGAAGCCCAGGAGATGACCCTGGGATTGGTGTGGCGATTCAAAACAGATTCGCTTCACTACAGACACAAGCCCCTGACTACGGAGCAGGGAAGGCCGGCGGCGGCGCCGACCACCAGACGGAGTGTGTACACAACACTCGCCCGACAATATGACCCGCTAGGATGTATTCTACCGTACACCACCAGGGCAAAAATGATTGTACGAGCATTGTGGGACAAGGACCAGGGCTGGGACGACCCCATTCCCGCACACCTTGCATCCACCTGGAGAGAGTGGGAGATGGAGCTCCACTCACTCCCCGGCGTTAATATGCACCGAAGCTACTTCCCACCCACGGTGAGGCCAGAGACATGTAAAATGGACTTACACGTCTTCAGTGACGCCTCAGAGGTCGCATACGGATCAGTAGCCTACTTGCGGGCCCAAGAAGAGGGGGGAGAGATCTACACAGCATTTGTCCTCGCCCGCTCGAGAATAGCCCCACGCAAGCAACAATCTATCCCACGCCTAGAGCTCTGCGCAGCCCTAGCCGGAGCGCACCTAGCCACGCTCATCCAACGTGAGCTCACCATACCGGTGTCTAGAACAATCCTGTGGTCAGATTCCACGACAGTACTCGCCTGGATCAAATCGGACTCATGCAAGTACAAAGTCTTCGTGGGAGTCAGAGTCACCGAGATTCAAGACTTAACCGAAGAGTTAACCGGAGAAACAGAGTGGCGCTACGTTGATACAAAACAGAACCCAGCTGACGTCATCACCCGGGGAATGCCCCTAGATGACCTCACCCGTCGCAATGTCTACAGTGACGGCCCAGCATTCCTAAAGCTCCCGGAAGGAGAGTGGCCCACGCCTATCCCGAGGGAAGCCAGTCAGGAGGAGGCTGAGAATAAGAAGCCTGTGTTCTGTGGATTGAGCACTGTTATCTCCGCAGACCCCAACATAGATGATTGCACTACCATAGAGAGTGCACAACAAAGGACATTCCTACTGCACTACCTACCGTCTCTACAGACCCGCCAGAAGTGGGTAAAAGAGAGAGACAATTTGACAGAAGGAACGGTCGTCATGATTATTGATCAATCACTGCCCAGAGCTATGTGGCCGGCCGGCCGCGTAAGCAAGGTGATCACCGGTGCCGACGGCAAGGTCCGAGCAGCTGAAGTGCTTGTCCAGGGTCGCACTTACACCCGTCCCGTGGCGAGGCTCATAGAACTGCCCCGACTCCCAGACACAATCGATGATGACCATGACCCCATAACCCTATGACTTTGTGAAGTTGACTGACCCCTACAGCAAACCCTTATGTGTAAATAGACAACGCGATTAATCTGTCTCTGCTTAACTGATTAGGTCTGGGACCAATCAGGGGGTGGCTGTTGTGAAGGGCCAGATTAAACCGAATATATATATTTATTTATATATATATATTTAATTGTATTTGTATATTCTCTAATATTCCCTGATATCCCTTGTATATTCCTTGTACAATATGCATTGAATATCCATTCTAGCCTACTGAACATCCCATAATAGTCTCCATTCTACTATTGGTCGAGACCTTGGTGCCAGGCTGCCATACCCCCCAGACCCAGTTCAAACGTACCGCTCAACATGTACGAACAAGTCCTAGTTCCGCGTAGGAATCTGGCTACCGCACCACTAACGGTACTATTTGTTCATAGTGCGTATATATACTGCGCTACTAAAGTAGGACTTCCTTTTTAGTCCAGTTTCTTACCCTCCAATAGAGTGACAGACGTAAAGCCTCCCCGCGACGCCACGTGTGGGAGTAAGGCCAAGTTCGGCCTACCATCGGTATTGAGACATCGTGTATATTAATATTTGAAGTCATATTTGGCACTATATCGTCGAGTTGGACGTAGTCTATTAAGCTAATAATAGTCTATTCATATGTAGTGCTTCGTGCGGTGAGAATACTATCGTAGTCAGTACCCCATCGTTTCGGGCAGAGAACTGGCTGCTTATCCAGGGTGGCCGACCCCATGTGAGACTGCACCCGAGGAGCCCCAGAGCCGACGAGCGAGTGGACCTGCATACCGGATTATTCTACCGACGACAGCCCGCCTTCCCAGGCACGGATTATGCTTTGTATACAGTGATTATTCTATGGATAAAGACCAACACTGCCGTGTGTTGGAAACCCCCCCCCCGGAGAGGACGACAGGTGAGGAGACGCTCTACACGACGAGGTCGCTTCACGTCTTTCCATCGTGGACCGGAGGAAGCCGGCCCACAGAGAGTCCAACTGCTTTCATCTGTGGATCGAGGATCGCTGAGGCACCGAGCCGCACAACCGTGGGTTCTCCCAGGATACCCTCGGCCAGACGGATACAGCCAGACTCTACCCCCCCCCCCCCTTCTCCAGTTGTCTTACAAGCGACCGGAATTCCCCCCTAGTGTATCCAGTTCTATAATCATTAAAGTATCATTGCTATTATTCCTTAACTATTCCAGGTCGTATATGTACCACCTGCGCCTTCAGAGATTGGACATTCTCTATTGATATACCGACGAATACTCTTGCCATAAAAGTGCATACTAATTCCCATTCATAAATGTGATTGATTTGATTAAGTGCTTGCTCTACACACCATCGCTGTGTAGAAATAAAGACCTATTTCTAATTCGTACATTTGTGTTGGATCCGTTTCATCTACGTGACAGTGTTCATCATAATATATTTATGCCGAGTACTGGGTGGCCGAATATTAAGTACAAAGGTAGTGGTAGTAAGTATCATATCTAGTAATACAGTCAGGGAATTGTACCCCTCAGTTACAATAATAATAATAACAATAATAATAATAATAATAATAATAATAATAATAATAATAATAATAATAATAATAATAATAATAATAATAATAATAATAATAATAATAATAATAATAATAATAATAATAATAATAATAATAATAATAATAATAATAATAATAATACATCAGATTTATATAGCGCTTTTCCAAATGCTCAAAGACGCTTAAATATAATAATAATAATAATTTAGGACCTGCTCAGAGGTCATTAATCGGCATGCATGCGATTCGTCTCTGCGATTAACCCATCCCGTCGTCCTTCCCCCCCATGGGCAGCCGGGAGCAGACAGGCGCAACGTGAGCTGCGCCAGGGGACCAATCCAAGTGCTCTTGTCCGTCTTCGTCAAGGACGCCACAGCGTTAGCGATCTTGTTGTTGTGCATGTTTTTCCATTGGGTTTATCTTATCGGGGGGGGGGGGCACGGGGAGAACATGCAAACTCCACACAGAAAGGCCTGGGAGATACCCCACCTGGGTACCTGGCATCATGGAAACCTGGTCCCCAAGCAGGAATCGAACCCTGGACCTTCTTGCTGTGAGGCGACAGTGTTTAACCACTACACCACCGTGCTGCGATAAATCCAGTGACAGCATGGATTGTGCTGAGAAAGGACGCTACTGATCAACAACATCGTTGGTAAGTAGGAAATATTTAACATTTAACATGTGTTGCAGGAACCCCTGGTCTCGTCTGTCCTCCAGACCAGGAAGAAGAGGAGAAGAAGGAGTGGTTTTATGGTGGAATATGGTCAATAGTCCAATTAAATTAAAATTAAATGAGATCTACTATTCTGATCACTTCCACTGTTATCTCACCTACAGAATTATGGACTTAAGTACTGTATATACAAGAAAAAAATCTTCTCAGATGGGGACCCTGAGACTTCTTCTTCTTTTTCTTTCGGCTTTTCCCGTCAGGGGTCGCCACAGCGGATCATCCATCTTCATCTGTTCCTGTCCTCTGCGTCGTCCTCCATCACGCCCGCTGCCAGCATGTCCTCCTTCACTGTGTCCATAAACCTCCTCTTGGGCCTTTCCCTCCTCTTTCCTGGCAGCTCCATCTCCAGCATCCTCCTCCCGATGTACCCCACTTCCCTCCTCCTCACATGTCCAAACCATCTCAGTCTTGCCTCTCTCACTTTCTGTCCGAACTGCTCAACATGGGCCGTTCCTCTGATGTAGTCATTTTTTATTTTGTCCAACCTTGTTACTCCCAGAGAGAACCATAGCATCTTCATCTCTGCCACCTCCAGCTCCGCCACCTGCTTATTGGTCAGTGCCACTGTTTCTAATCCATACAGCAAAGCTGGTCTCACTGCCCTGCTGTATACCTTTCCTTTTACTCTCGCTGGTACCCTTCTATCGCAGATCACCCCTGACATCCTGAGACAAGAGAGCCTGCGCTCTCTTCTTCACCTCCCTACCACAGTCCCCATTACTTTGGACAGTTGACCCCAAGTATTTGAACTTGTCCACTTTTGGTACCTCTACTCCTTGCATGTTCACCACCCCTCTGTCTTCCTTCCCATTCATACACATGTACTTGTTCTTACTTCTGCTCACTTTCACCCTGAGACTAAATCTTTCTAAATGGGGTCTGAAGCTTAATTGATATCAATGTGATGGTCCTTGAGATTAAAAAGGTTGAGAACCATTGGACCAGAACACAGTAATGAAGCATTTACCTCTGTCTACCACAAGGTGGCAACCTAAGCTCTGTGCAATCATGGTGAGTAATGAAGTGGCTGGTGTCATTAGTTTGGGGATTTGCTATGAACTCTTCAAAGCACAGTAGGTTACTCAGCTGGGCTTGTACAGTGATGCTCAACCTGGGGTCAAGGCCCAGGGATCCTTGAGGGGGGGGGGGGTCAATGGGGTCCCTAGAAAAATGGAGTGTGAATATTAAAAGGTTACATTTCACAATTAGAAGGTTAGCCCAATTAAATAACAGCCAAGAGTGGCCATTCAGATCATAGGTTTTATTTGCTCCTCAACTACAGTACAGACAGGAATTCTGGAATCATATCTATCAGAAGTCTTCTCAGATGAGGGTCCCTGAGACATAATCTAATTAATTGGGGGTCCACGGACTAATGCGTATATTTGGGGGTCCTTGACATGAAAAAGGTTTCAACCACTGGCCTAGTGCACTGGTTCGCAAAGTGGAGTCCGTCCGGGGCCATCTATCTATCTACGCCATAGCCACAAGTGATCTTGTGTAAAACTTGTATTGTTTTTATTCTAAGAAAATCGCCTTGTGGCTATTGCATATCCAAAAGGTATGCAGTAGGCCAGGCCGAAACAATACTAGTATGCATCTCCTCTTGGAGTGAATCACTGACTGAGGAAATTCCTCTTGTGTTGTCTTTCTGTCAGACCGGTAATTCAGTGTGATCCATTCTGTGCTTGAATGAGGCTCCACCCAAGAAATCACAGTTCTCCAAAAGAAATTTCAGCATCATTCAGAATGCTGCACAGACTAGTCTGCATCAGTTGTGGTCATACCGGGTTGATACACTTCCTACAGCACTTCCCTATGCAGTGGTTCCCAAAATCGGGGTCGCGACCCAAAGGTGGGCCGCGAGCAGCCACGGGTGGGCCGCGAGATGATTAAAAAAAAAAAAAAAAAAAAAATTGTATTTTTTTTTTTTCAGGCCACTGAACTTAGAAGCAGGCCAGGACAGTGTTTCTAGTTGTATTCTAAAATTCTATTCTATTGTATTCTAAAATGTGACTATATGGTTTTATATTAACTTAATAAATAAACAAAAACGAAAAATCTACTTATTTCAACGAACATTTCAAACTAAATAACAGATTATGCACATAAAACGCTGAAAACAACCGAAGCAACAATAGTATTTTAATGAGGCTATTATTATTATCATTATTATTTTGCAACAAGTTAGCCCTCTCATAAATAGCACATATTAAATGAATAACTAACTTGAACTAACTTAATAGGATTGAAGTGATATTTGGCATAAAAAATCGGTTGCCTGGCAAAAAAAAAAAAAAAAAAAGCCAGACGATGTGCATTGGGCCGCGGCTCTCTGACGCCTTATTTTCTGGGCCCTGGCCTGAAAAGTTTGGGAACCTATAGTACTAGGACACACAGCACTTTACATTGGAATGACTGCATACATTTTTCAGTATGGGTGTGTTCTGTGCCCCCCTGGCAGTGTTTGTGTCAGAACCTACTCTTCGAGCTACACAGTACCACACCCATGGCATGCTTGTGAATGAAGGTGGCTGCAGGGGGGCTAGGCTTCTTTAGTGAGCTCTGACCAGAAACCAGCGTCCCCACCTCCTTTCCTAACTATAACCACCAGTGGGTGAAATTGAAAAACTGACCCCGGAGCAGCATGAATGTGGGAGAACTCTAGTCTTCTGCAGCTGTGCCTATAATGTGTGATCCTGTTCCAGCACTTTTGGCAGAGCATGGCATCAACACTGCCAGGGTTAGGGGTTCAATATCCGTAATAAAAGGTCCATGGGGTCCCTAGAAAAATGGAGTGTATAGGCCTAAATATTAAAAGGTTACATTTCACAATTAGAAAGTTAGCCCAATTAAATAATAGCCAAGAGTGGCCATTCTGATCATAGGTTTTATTTTCTCCTCAACTACAGTACAGACAGGAATTATTTAATCATATCTAAAAGTCTTCTCAGATGGGGGGCCCTGAGACATAGTCTAATTAATTGGGGGTCCACGGACTAATGCGTATCAATTTGGGGGTCCTTGACATGAAAAAGTTTTCAACCACTGGCCTAGTGCACTGGTTCTCAAAGTGGAGTCCGTCCGGGGACCCTCTATGGCAGGCATACACATAGAGGCCAAGGGGTGCTTGAGCACCTGCCTTTTTGAGCCTCATCAAAAAAGTGCCCTTTTTGAAAAAAAAAGAAAATAAAATAAAAAAAGATTTTATTTTTATAATTTTTTTTTTACCGTTATGCATATAGACTGCCCTTCCAACTGAAAAAATGTCAGGATAGAATCAAAATATTAGGTAAAGAGAGAGAGATGCCCCATATTCCATTGCAGTTTGCACGGCTTCCTCACCGTGCCTCTCCGCGGACCTATATATTTTATGCATAGCGTGGGTGGTGATGATGATGATAGAAACCGCTGTGGCGCATACAGTTGAATGCTGGTATTACACTCATTGAGGGATTTGATTTGATTTTTATTTAGTACATACAATTTATACAATAGTATAAAAACAAGGGGTACAAGGATAACATGTGAAAGTCTTTCGACTTGTTTCCAACATGGTCCCAAGAAGAATACAATAAATCACAAAGAAAGAGTTAAGAAGATAAGATAGATACAACAAGTAGATAAAATAGACAACACAATTTTCTGAAAGAGCCTCATTACAGCATGTCATGTTCCTGTTCTTCAAGAGTGGTGGCCAAGCACCCTCTGCAACCTATTGTTGCAGATGTCGCTTCACACCCCTCTTGAAGACAGCAATAGTGGGGGAGTTTTGGATGGCCCTGGGCAGAGTGTTCAACGAAGAAGTAAAGTCCGATGGGATTTGGGAATCTCAAATACAAATCGGGATTGGAATAAAAAATGCATTTATATTAAACAATACAGAATATACAGCACTTCTTGGGGTCTGTAGGGTAAGCACTTATTCCCTCCCCCCTGAACATTTATGGAGATGTGTGGGCCTTTTAAGTCAGTGATAAAAGTGTCTTTCAAGGATAAGTGAGCTCCTGCACTGATTATTATAGTTCAATATTCAATATTTGATCACCAAAACCCCCCAAAAAGCATAAAAAGGGGGCCCACCGCCCGAAAGGGGCCCTTAAAAATCGTGCTCGCGCGCTGCGCGCTCTGTTAATATATACACACAAGTATAGTGCCCTTTTCAGCCTCTGAGCACCTGCCCCTCTAAAGTCCTGTGCACGTCCCTGCTCTATGGTCATTGAGGGGGTCTCCATCAGCATCATCATCATCATTTCACAATAGGGACATCTCGACATGGCAAAATGTATCATGTCCATAATATTCTGTTGGCCAAGTAAAGCACTGACAGGTGTTGCAAATAGAGTGAATAACTGTCATTATGTTTAAAAAACAATTGGGTCATTTCAGAATCCGCTGCCCGGTGTTTCTCACCAGTGCATGTGTTACGCCGGTCTACCAGCTACCACAGTTGACACTTCAAATTAAAATCCCATTGCATTGGGAAAATGCTGCTCTTATTTGTCCTTAAATGGTCATAAAAAAACTCAAATGTGTAAAAGTAGCAGATGAATTGAGTAGTGGTCGCGAATAATTTTTTTAATCGTTTTAAAGTTATTAGTGTAAAAGTGACATGCGCGGTAAATGACCAACACCCCGACAGGGCAGGAGGGGCGGGGCCTGCAGGAGGCGGCTAGAATTCTATTGGTCGGTAGGCAGACGGGACGCGAGCAGAGAAATTCAAGGAAAGGAACGAAGGGAGCTATGGATGTGATCTTGTTGTAAGTAACTAACGGGACAAGGATACATTTCGGTGGAAAGCAACACGTTTGTATGGATATCATACGAACATATTTTTGTCAAGTTTACTTTTTCCACCAGAAACCCTTGGAATTTGAGGAGTTGCTATTATCTGACAACATTGGGACAAAAGTAGTTTTTGCCTCTTTTTTTATGTTGCGAGCTAGTAGTATATGTAAATGAGTGAACATAACATTTGATTTTAGGTGTATCTACATGAATACAAACAATGCGAATGGACTATATATCAGCTCACATTTGAAAAGGTGCTCTTGTGCAGCTCGCCGTTGTTTACCTTTGATGTCGTGGAGCACTTCAAAGCAATAAGAAGTTGTCAACGAAAACATTCCCCCCGAACCCGAACAAGAAGAGGATACAGTATGGCAGAACACGAGAGCCTGGAGTTCGGAAAGGCTGACTTTGTCCTTTTGGACAACGTTTCTTTGGAAGACTTCATGGCGAACCTGAAGCTCAGGTAAGCGCGGTCGTTCACCTCGGCGGGTCATCGGGATGACATCAGCTCCTACACACACCACGCTAATGATGAGGTCTGGGAGACAGCACGTCTCAGGGCTCTGTTATGCTCTACTTTACTGACCCCTTCTAACATATGAATCAGAAATGGATTATAGGCTAATGTTCTTCTGATAGTCTGAAGTGTCTTTCTAATGAGGTTATAATTTATATACCACAACAGGTGCTAACTCACTCTGACAGATTGACAGGCTGGAATATTGTTACATTGTATACCGTTTAGACAGCCTACATGCGTTTCCAAGGAGCAGTTGTCATAGTTTTATTTACCCAACCTGGTTTACAAAGGCAAAGCTGATATATAAAAAAAACAATCTTGTTGTGTATATTGAAATTATGTTACATGGATAGATGGAGCATGTCTTATTACACTCAACTCAACACTAGACATTTAAACATTCTAAATTGATGCATGCATTGCTTACTTCCTGTTGGCAGTGTTAGCTAATATCAATAACTGACAGTGACAGGAAATAAACATGGGTCCAAGCTGTTCCCTAGCAACACAATTCCAGCGACGCCATCTATAGCCACAAGTGATCTTGTGTAAAACTTGTATTGTTTTGATTTCTAAGAATATCACCTTGTGGCTATTGCATATCCAAAAGGTATGCAGTAGGCCAGGCCGAAACAATACTAGTATGCATCTCCTCTTGGAGTGAATCACTGACTGAGGAAACTCCTCTTGTCTTGTCTTTCTGTCAGACCGGTAATTCGGTGTGATCCATTCTGTGCTTGAAATCACAGTTCTCCAAAAAAATTCAGCATCATTCAGAATGCTGCACAGACTAGTCTGCATCAGTTGTGGTCATACCGGGTTGATACAATTCCTACAGCACTTCCCTATAGTACTAGGACACCCAGCACTTTACATTGGAATGACTGCATACATTTTTCAGTATGGGTGTGTTCTGTGCCCCCCTGGCAGTGTTTGCGTCAGAACCTACTCCTCGAGCTACACAGTACCACACCCATGGCATGCTTGTGAATGAAGGTGGCTGCAGGGGGGCTAGGCTTCTTTAGTGAGCTCTGACCAGAAACCAGCTTCCCCACCTCCTTTCCTAACTATAACCACCAGTGGGTGAAATTGAAAAACTGACCCCGGAGCAGCATGAATGTGGGAGAACTCTATAGTCTTCTGCAGCTGTGCCTATAATGTGTGATCCTGTTCCAGCACTTTTGGCAGAGCATGGCATCAACACTGCCAGGGTTAGGGGTTCAATATCCGTAATAAAAATGTATGCACAGTCTTATTGTACAGCCACCATATGGCCTATGCTACTTTAGCATGTGGCTGTGAACAGTCATACCTGATGTCAGAGGCAGAGCAGATGTGCCTTCCTCTTGAGAAGCAAATTAGAAACCCTGCAGCAAAATGTGGTATTTTCCGTGTCTGTCTGAATCCCTTCAAGAAGTTACTGAACCTGATATGAACTTTGTATGAAAAGTAGTGGTCGACCGATATATCAGGATAATTATTGGCCCTTAAAAAAATAAAAAATACATATATATATCTGTAACGGCCAATATCAAATTCCCAACACCTTCTTTCGTGGCTCCAGTGGGCTGATTTGAATGCTAAAGCGGAAATGACAAGGAATCTGAATTTAAGATAACTCATGTTTATTAGCCAAGCAGAAAGACTCGCACAAAATACAAGTTTTGCAAGATTAACAAGAGTTTCGCAACCCTAAGTGGTTATACTGTAGCATTGAGAGAGTCACTGAATATGGGATCATCTTGGTGTGTGGCTCGATAAGAAATTTACTATAGAGCTGCCGCGGTATTGATGTTTTCCTTACCGCACAAATTTGCAAAACATTTCAACAAAAAAAAAAAAAAAAAAGTTTGAATGCATTTTCTTTTTTTTTAGTAGTAGTGTTGTGAAGGGCCAGATTAAACCGAATATATATATTTATTTATATATATATATTTAATTGTATTTGTATATTCTCTAATATTCCCTGATATCCCTTGTATATTCCTTGTACAATATGCATTGAATATCCATTCTAGCCTACTGAACATCCCATAATAGTCTCCATTCTACTATTGGTCGAGACCTTGGTGCCAGGCTGCCATACCCCTCAGACCCAGTTCAAACGTACCGCTCGACATGTACGAACAAGTCCTAGTTCCGCGTAGGAATTTGGCTACCGCACCACTAATGGGACTATTTGTTCATAGTGCGTATATATACTGCGCTACTAAAGTAGGACTTTCTTTTCAGTCCAGTTTCTTACCCTCCAATAGAGTCACAGACGTAAAGCCTCCCCGCGATGCCACGTGTGGGAGTAAGGCCAAGTTCGGCCTACCATCGGTATTGAGACATCGTGTATATTAATATTTGAATAGTCATATTTGGCACTATATCGTCGAGTTGGACGTAGTCTATTAAGCTAATAATAGTCTGTTAATATATAGTGCTTCGTGCGGTGAGAATACTACCGTAGTCAGTACCCCATCGTTTCGGGCAGAGAACTGGCTGCTTACCCAGGGTGGTTGACCCTATGTGAAGCTGCACCCGAGGAGCCCCAGAGCCGACGAGCGAGTGGACCTGTATACCGGATTATTCTACCGACGACAGCCCGCCTTCCCAGGCACGGATTATGCTTTGGATACTTTGATTATTCTATGGATAAAGACCCCCGACACTACCGTGTGTTGGAACCCCCCCCTGGAGAGGACGCAAGGTGAGGAGACGCTCTGCAAGACGAGGTCTCTCCACATCTCTCCCCCTCCCCCGTGGACCGGAGAGAGCCGGCCCACAAAGAGTCCACCTGCTTTCATCTGTGGTCCAAGGATCCAGGATCGCATTGAACGGCACTACAGTGGGTTCACCTGGGATACCCTTGGCCGGACGAGGCAGCTGGATTCTACACCCCCCCCCCCCTCCTACTCCTGTCGGCTTACAAGCGACCGGATTAACCCCCTCTAGTGTATCCAGCCTATAATCATTAAAGTATCATTGCTGTTATTCCTTAACTATTCCAGGTCGTATATTTACCACCTGCGCCTTCAGAGATTGGACATTATCTATTGATATACCGACGAATACTCCTTGCCATAAAAGTGCATACTATTTCAATTCATAAATGTAATTAAGTGATTAAGTGTTTATTCTACACACCATCGCTGTGTAGGAAATAAAGACCTGTTTCTAATTCGTACATTTGTGTTGGATCCGTTTCATCTACGTGAGAGTGTTCATGATAATATATTTATGCCGTGTACTGGGTGGCCGAATATTAAGTACAAAGGTAGTGGTAGTAAGTATCATATCTAGTAATACAGTCAGGGAATTGTACCCCTCAGTTACAAGTAGTCTACTCTTTATAGCATATAGCCTGCCTCTAGTCTAAATGTCTATCTTTAGAGGATGACTTTGCAGCATGAATAATATTGTTTGGGATTCGGCAAGCACGCATTAGTTATTGAAAGTGAAACACGGATTCGAAGTTTCCCCTATGGTCGTGCGCCGTTCACTCGGTGTCGCGGGCAGGGGTGGTTACCCCCCCGACCCTTTCTTATTATTATTACTATAAAGTTACTACTTTATAATAAAGGCATTTGTTTTATGGCATTAACATTATATAGTTATACGTTCAATAACATCAGCGTATTTACCGGACCATCTCAGTTCCTTTCTTTGCTCAGAGCGTGCTGAGTTGTCCCATTCTGCGGTCTGTTAATAAAGTTTTCAATCAGACAAGTGTATAGAACGAAGGGCTTTTATTATAACATTCGTTACAGACAGTAAAATCATTATGTCTCGTTTAGTACTCCTGAGGAGCGATGGTAGTCCACTCCGGCGGGGAGCTAAAGCTAACGTTATTAGCCGTATTGTGATGAGCTCTGATCAATGGCTGACATTCAGGACGTAAAAAACTGCAGGACGCTCCCAACGTGTGACGCATCTCTCTTCTGACCAATCAGTGGTCTGCAATGTTTCACGTGACTTTTCTGGTACCCAATAGGGTCGCTTGGAACCTCGATAGAGGAGTAGGGTATATCTGCAGAGCCGCAAGCCCAACGAGAGGAGGGTACTTTATTATTATTATTATCCAGCGGTGATGTGGTATTCAGCCTACTCTGCGGTGGCCGTGATGTAACAGCGATACCGCGGTAATCGCGGCAGCTCTAAGGCTACATTTAAATTCCATGTGGACAACCTTGCTTCCAAGTTGCGACAAGAAATTGGTTTATTTTCTTTTTCTTTTCATAGTCTTATGGGCAATTCCAGCGTTATGGATGTTACATTCAGAGAGAAAATTGGAAACGTAACTTAACATTGACAAGGCATCGATTTGAATTGGAAGTATAATTTACACATTTTAGTTACACTTATTGAGATAAAGATGAGCCTGCAGTAAAAAATAATTGTACCTTTTGGATTTTGAGATGGGTGACAAAATACACAGCGTTATGGATGTTACGGAAATGGACAAGCTTTTCGGACTCACTGAACACATGATGAAAACTCTGTGAATATCTTTTTCAAAGAATAACATGTTTACTATCACTTTGTAGGGAAGGGTTTGAGGAACCCAAAAAGCACATTAAGGAAAACCTGGCATCAACAAAAAAGTGCCGTTATGGATGTTACATTTTTGCGTTATGGATGTTACATGTCTGAAATAGACAAAAAACACTATAAAAAATAGGGCTTTACCCACATGTTTGACTTCGGTGGCCCATTTTGAGGGTCAAACCAGTCTGGATTCATGTTGTAGTCTGAAAAAATGTTAGGAAATGCTTCTTCTTCTTCTTCTTTTGAATTTCCGGCAGAGTAGACGCATCGTGGCGTATTACTGCCCTCCGCACTTCTTTTGATGATCTCTTCTTCTTCTTCTTCTTCTTCTTCTTCTTCTTCTTCTTCTTCTTCTTCTTCTTCTTCTTCTTCTTCTTCTTCTTCTTCTTCTTCTTCTTCTTCTTCTTCTTCTTCTTCTTCTTCTTCTTCTTCTTCTTCTTCTTCTTCTTCTTCTTCTTCTTCTTCTTCTTCTTCTTCTTCTTCTTCTTCTTCTTCTTCTTCTTCTTCTTCTTCTTCTTCTTCTTCTTTCTTGGCGTATTTCTTCCCTCCTCAGTTCTTATACTACACTAGTGGTGTGCCATCTTTAGGCCTCTTCAACTCACACTTTCTCCTTCTTCTCTGCTCCTCTTGCCTGTCCAATACTAATACATACACTAACGCTATATCCTCTGGTACAACTCTGAAGCATGCAGAAATGTCAGCACTGCCTCTGTGATCAGCTGGTTGTTCTCATTATCCATGCCAAAGAATGATTTAAGAGAGAAGGAAGAGACTCCCAGCTCTACCAGACTTTTATAAAAGATTTCCCTCTCTTTCCTATACCTTTCACATTTTAGGAAGACATGCCCGACAGTTTCAGTCTCTCCACATTCACACACCCCATCTGGATGTTTGCCCACAATGCACAAGCTACTGTTCAACCCACAGTGTCCCAGCCTCAGTCTACACATCTTCACCCTATCACTCCTTGACCCATATCCCTCCACCTTGATCTTGACCCGAGGCTGCAGAGAGAAATAGTGCCTTCCCTTGGTCCCCCTTTCCCACTCATCCTGCCACTCAGCCTCAACTCCTTTCTTTATCTTATCTCTGAGTTCTACTCTTCCCATTGAAATGCCTATCTCTTCCTCCCTTCCCAGGCTCTGTTTGGCAAGGGAGTCAGCCATCTCATTCCCCGCAATCCCAGCGTGCCCCGGGACCCAACAAAACTCCACTGACCAGCCTGCCTTCGCAATCCTATATAAAACCAACATTATTTCCTGAATGAGATCAGGACGAGCTTTAGACCCACCTGCACTCAGAGCCATCAGTGCAGCAGCCGAGTCAGAGCATATAATCACCTGGCTTGGTCCCACTTCCTCCACCCACCACAATGCCCAGAGGATGGCAAGCAACTCTGTCACAAATACTGAGCTGCCATCGGATATTCTTTGTCCCTTACCGATGATGTTCGATTATGACATCATACTGTGACATCACAAATGTTCTAGAATGTTCTATTATGACATCATACTGTGACATCACAAATGTTCTAGAATGTTCTATTATGACATCATACTGTGACATCACAAAAAAAAAAGTTTTTATTTTTTTTGGTCTTAAATTGTTTAAAAATATCAGTCATTTATGAAAATAAATTACAAAAAGTTTTTGGAAAATAGCTCTTTATTTGATTAACATAAAAAAGTGTTTTCTATACAGAGATATCGACATCGGTAAATATCGGTATTGGCCAGAACAGCAATATTAATATCGGTTAAATCAGAAAATTTGTTTTGGAGCAATTCCATGAAAATGTCAACCTCACCATGAAAAAGAAAGTTATAAAAAATCATGTCCAATTCACTCTGCCTGGACTGGTTCAGAGAAATGGTATCTCCCTCTGTTATCCATGTGATGATTGAGGTGTTCACGAATCTGATCAAAACTGACCCAGGACTTGTCCTCTTTGGTTGGAAGTGCAAAGACCAGGCCCGATTTGTCATTTTTTCGGAGAAATTTAATTTCAGCCCCTGTGTTGTCTTGCTGCCTGGGTGACCAATCCTACAAATCGCCTGTTCGTTTTGTTTGTTGTCTCAAACTCAACGAGGAGACAATCCCCTGTCTTGATTGTAGGTGGGTGACAGTCGACCTTGTCAGAGGATACAGGTGGTGGACGTCTGGCCTCTTCAATGTGACTACTGGCTTGTGTGCACGAGACAGCTGTTGACAAGAGAAAGGTGGTCTTGTCAGAGGAGACAGGTGGTCTGGCCAATTCAGAGGAGGAGAGAAAAGTGTGATGGTATGATCAGGATGTATCAGCGGTGGAGTACATCTTGTTTGATCTTCCCCCATGATACAACCTTGATGTGATGCACTCCCTGGCCTGTGTGCCATGAAGGGGGGGATCATCTGCCCACTTGGCCTCCAGCTCCTGTTTCTCACTGAAGCTCTTGATCTCCTCAGGTGTCACCTCGTCAACAGATATGTTTGGGCACCTCTGCCCAGCGACTCTGGCGAAGTCAGCAGCAGTGTCGACAACTCCCGCCTGTCGGCTGACCACGGCTGTGCTGACTGCTCGCTTGACCGTGCCTTCTACTCCGTCGACGGCTCCCTTGCCATGGCTGGTGGCAAAAAAGTGCCACTCAACGTGGAGGTTGGGGAACATTTCCCGGAAACTTGATGATAAAAAGACCCACACAAATTTGTTCTTGAACTGGGAGGCAGCTCCATCACTGAATATGTGCAGCTGTGTCATGTGGGGATGTTTCCTCCTGATGTTTTCAACAATCTTTCCCATGAAGGTTGCCACAGCCTTCTTGTCGTGGTCCAGGCTGTCACTCACCACCACATAGGACAAGGGGTCGGCGTCAGACCAGGCAACGGAGGTGAAGATGGAGATTTGCTTCTGATTCCAGTGGGCAGACTGGATCTCATCCTGGTACGCCGCCGTGTAGTTCTCGGCGAAGTCCACTTGCAGAACCATGGAATCTCCATCTGCTTGGGCGGTCGCCTTCTTCTCCTCAAACGCAGCACTTTGTTTCCTTTTTATGAAGCAGTGCTTCAGAAATTGTGGTGCACTGCTCGTCTGCTCGTGAGAAGACGAAGTACATCTCCTAGTACCCCAGTCTTCTGGACCTTCATCTGCACTCCACAGACCGTCTCCCAGGCATACCAGGTGGTCTTCAGTTTTTTTTCCTCATCTGGTATGTGGTCCACAATACTGTTCCGGAACAGTTTTGCATCTCTGCACTCCTCGCAAGTGTTCTTTCAGCATACATTGTGGCTCATCAGCGCTGCAAAACACGGAACTGACTAATTCTGTCGAAGGAACATGGCGCCGCACACATTCCAGGAGAAGGGTAGTGTTTTCATGGTACCTACACAGACACATGTTCCTTGGAGTTTCTGAACAGAGTCAGACATGAGGTGGTCGGAGTTCAGCAAACTTGGATTTGCCAATTACAATGTCGGGATTGTCCTCCTTAAAACAGCGGTAAGCCTCCATAAGGGACATGGACATGTGGCGTTTCTGAACCCTCTGCTTGACTCCTTCTCTTATGGTCACTGCATCCTTCATTCCTGGGGCCTGTCTTGAAATGTCGTCCCTGGAATAATACTCATTTACTTTCTGTTTGGTTTCATTTGGGGTTTCTGTGTTTTTTGGGGTGGGTTTCTTGTCAGGATACTCGGCAAAACAATAACAAATACACATGTAGGCTGAGCAGATGCGAGGGGGAGCTGGCCGACAGCAGCCAATTAGCAGTAGGCTAACGTGGACACTGCTCTGCCTAGACCAACAATGTGTGAAAAAGTTGTGTCTGGAAATATGTTGGATTTTAATCAAACAAGGAGTCATAAAATACTTCTGATTTAAATCAAACAAAGGGGTCATAATCGGACATAACGACACACATTCGCAATGTAACATCCGTCACTCGCAATGTAACATCCGTCACGGTAACATCCATAACACTTGTAAAGAATACAAAAAATAAGACCAGAATGACTAATTGTTGCTAATATGTCATCTTTATAAAAGTTAGCTTAGCTTAGGAAGTTTGGTTGACATTGCATTCCAGATGCATGTTTTATGACAACTTTTCCTGGAAAACGTTATGGATGTTACATTCGCTGTCCCATAAAGGGGCATTATAACAGCATGCTTCACCTGCCAATGGAAAGACACAAAGTACATAATTGATTCACATATTGATACAACAGCCCTTCATGACCAAAGGTGAGGTTAGAAAAATATCAGTTGATTTTTTTATTTTGCCATTCTGGCCATTCAGAAAGTCATACAATTAGGTTAATCGAAAAGATTTTCCTCCTGTAATGTGAAAAAACATGCATTCTCATAAATATTATGATCAAATCTATTTTGTACTTCAAGATATAGACCTTGATGATACATTTGAAATTGGTTTGGTTATGATCATGTTATTAAACATTTTTCATGGTGAGGTTGACATTTGCATGGAATTTAAATCAGTCTTGGACTATGATGATGTAATTTATAGGCATGTTGCGGCCTCAACCCTTAAATCCAAGAACTGTCTCACTCTGCCCTCAGATTCATCACTAATGATATATATACGACACTAATCAATTAAAACTGTGTCCTTTATGAGAAGGTTGTGTCACTGTGTCCTTTATGAGAAGGTTGGCTGACCCTCTCTGACAGAGAAGTGCAACAAACACTGGTATTTGTTAATTTAATGCAAGACCCTTATTGGTATTGTAAGCTATACCTCCTTATACTACATCATTATTGGAATGGAATTTTGCAACCTATGGAACCCGTTCTAGTGACTGGCTGGTCCTTAAGGTCCCCCGAGTTTGCTTGGAAGTTCGGAACTGCGTAAATCTGCATTTTGTTGGAATGAACTCCAAAAGTCCTTAAAGCTTGAGATTCTCCCCTCTGTTGCAAAGTTTAAAACCTCGATCTCCAACCTTTGTCAATCAAGTTGGTACGTGTTTTAATTGATTTGTTATCCTTGCTCTTTGCCTCGTCTTTTTCTTTTGTCTTATTGTTAGGATTTTATATGCTGTGTGATGTTATATGCTCTTTTTGCTTATTTCTGAATACACTCGACATGACTGTCTGTAAATGAGGGAAACCTCAGTTGCCTTTCGAGTTTAAATAAAGGTTTGAAATAAAATGAAGAAAGATGGTTAATAGCAAACTAGAATAGAATGTGTCTGATTGCCTAGATAATTGCGATGAATCAAGAATTGATTTAAAATCAAATCATGACTCCAAGCTTTGAAATCTCTTCATGAGATTCTTACCCTAAAGGCCTTCCCCTTTTTATGAAATATTCTGTTATGGGCCCTTTCTGTTTAACCTGAAACTACTGAAGAAGTTTCCCTTCAAGATTATCCGTTGCAGGGCGGCTAAGTGGCGCAGTGGGCAAGGCGCTCGCCACTAATGCGGGAGATGCTGGGTTCGAGCCCAGCTCTCGGCATTGCTACCAGCTTGGCTGGTTGTTCATACTAACACAATTGGCAGTGTTAGGGGTGGGACGCTGGTGGGTGGGGATCGGACATTGTGGACAGTGATAGGGATGGGTACCGAATTCGGTACTTTTGAGGCACCGAACCGAAACACGTCGGTACTACCGAGTATCGAATCAAGTGAGAAACAATTTTTTTTTTTTTTTTTTTTTTTTTTAACTTTTTTTTTTTCATGTCAACGTTCACACGCACAATATATGCTTACCTAGGATTTGACTTGATTCAACAACAAAGCAGTCGGAGCAATGACAAGCCGAAAACTGTCGAAATTGTAGTTATTTGAAGTTTGGATTTTTTTTTTACGACTGAGGTAGGTAAATTAAATTTCTTGAGACTAAAGTACCGAAAAAAGGTACCGTTGGGTACCGGTATCGATTCACAGGTACCGGTACCGGTATCGGTTCAAATGTGAAAGGTACCCATCCCTAGACAGCGACTCCTACAGGTCGGTTGGTGTGCCTGCGCAGCAGAATCAGGAAGCAACAGGGGCGGCGTGTCCCTCCCACGCAGACCCTGAGAGATCGTGCTGTGCAGGTGAAAAGATGCGACGGCTGCCTCCTTGTGTACCGGAGGGGACACGTGATGCAAGGCTTCGTCCACATTGCAGCCGGCCAGTGTGAGGCATGGGCATGGCCTAACAGCGTTCGAGACAGGGGAGGGTAGAATTGGACCATACGAAATTGGGATGGGAGAAAAATAGAAAATGGGAGAAAAAGTAGATACAAAAAAAAATTATTATTCGTTGCAGCACAATGGCACTGTTGGTCCATTGTTGGGTCTATTGTTGGTCCATTAGCACCATGTCTTATTTCCTTATTGCTGCTGTAAACTGTTGCAGCTGTGACCTTGGTGGTTGAAGTATTTCCCAAGATGTACTGGCTGGTCCTTGTAATATAGGCTTTAGACGCCCCAGGTAACCAATATTTACTTTCACTGCAATGACCTGTAAATATTTGCATTATCTCAACGCTGCAGACTTGAGGGCCCCTGGTCTTCTAGATCAGTAAGCATGTTTGTTTCCACAACAGGGACAAACGAGGCTAACCAGGACTCATTTAGCGTATTTCTGACAACACAGATAATTGACCAGATACAGATAGGCTGATCAACAGTACTTTCAGTCCTATGTCATAAACATCTATAATTGGTCTCGGCATTGGCGAGACCCAGGGGCCTGAGTTTGCTAAAATTCCTTTTTCAGCATCTGTAAACTAAACATTCATATACATCATCTCAGCCCATAATCTGCCTCAGACAAATCTGTCAGATACTTGGTGGTGTATAGTCTGAACCATGTTTACAAACCTTTTAAATATGTTTTTTTTTATGTAAAACATGGGTCTGGCAGGCCCATAATGATTAATCACAAATAAGTACGACAATGTGGATAAAGGAAAAAGAATAATGGAAACTATACTGGCAAATCTACACTTCTGTCAACCAACCGTAGAAATATGAAAACATCATGTCAATTCAGCTGCTATCAAACACCCACCAGTGCTATTCCAAACAGTATTATTATTCTGTTATTCTGCAGTGTTCAACAAACCATGTAGCTAGATCAATGTGCTACACCTTGACCTTTCCCATAACAAAGCTGTCCCTAGTTTCGTTGTTTCGAGGCAGGGCAGCGCTGCTTCTGTTGTTTGCCTTTTGATAAGGTGTGTGATAGTGGTAGTTCAAGAAGGGGATATAGATGGTTGCAACTATTCTATGTCTACTGACTTCCTGTCAGTTGTTGATGTTGGCAAAACATTGACTGCAGTCCAAGCTGTTCCGTAGCAACTAGCTCTATTGACAAGCTTTGTACGCATTACATAATATATACAAAGCTCTATAACAAGGCGGCTGGGTGGCGTAGTGGACTAAGCGCTCGTCACCGACGCGAGAGACACTGGTATCGAATCCGTCTGTCAGCGTTGCCTCCGGCTTGGCCGGCCGTCATACTGGCTCAATTGGCAGAGTCAGCGGGAGGGAAGCCGGTGGGTGGTAATCTGGACGTTGTAAACAGCGACTCCTACAGGTCGGTCCGGGCGCCTGCACAGCGAGGAAGGGAGATGGTGAGCGGCCCGCCTGATCTCAAACCTACCGAAGTCTGCCCATGTCACCCCACTTCTTAGGGACCTGCACTGGCTCCCCATTGCTGCACGAATCCGCTTCAAGGCCCCTCGACCTGGCATACCGTGCGGCAAAGAGAACCGCTCCCGCCTACCTCCGGTCAATGGTCTCTAACTACACACCCTCAAGACCCCTACGCTCTGCATCTTCTGGCCGCCTCAGACCTACTCCTATCCAAGCTCTGGGAGGGTCATCAAAGAGAAGTCGCCTATTCTCAGTCCTTGCCCCACAATGGTGGAATGAACTACCCACCCCAGTTAGGACAGCCGAAACCCGTCCAATCTTTCGCCGTCGACTAAAGACGCACTTCTTCAACCATTATCTGAATAAAAAATAAAAAAAAAAGATCTAGCTGACTCCACATGTATCGGAGCCTCAGGGGACATGCGATAGTATCTATCAACCCTCCCTAGACCGACCAGTGGGGGGCACATGCGAGCAACGACCAGGAAGGGGAGGGGGAATTGGCAAGACTAAAATTGGGATGGGAGAAAACACAGAAAAACAGGAGGAGAAAAAGCGAAAAAAAAGAAGAGAATCGCAGTTTTTTTTCTTTCTTTTTTCTTTTCTATAACCAGGAAGTCCCATTGAGATACAAGATCTCCTTTGCAAGTTGTTGTTATTGTTGTAGGATCGGTTTGGGAGAGGGAGGTAAGGGGTTTTAGATTGTGTGTTGTGAAGTTTAGACTTCAGAGAGGGAGAGTAAAGTACAGAAAAAAAGGTACCGTTGGGTACCGGTGTCGATTCCCAGGTCAAAAGAAAAAAAATGCAGGCTCGGTGTCCCGAACAGACCCACCGTGTAGGCCAGATGCAAGCCGCATTTTACAATAAACCTCTGGGGGGCTGCTTAAAAAAAAATTATTATAATCGCAAATTTAATCGCAATCGCAATATCTGTCAGAAAAATTAGATTAGATTATTTCCCAAAATCGTGCAGCCCTACTCCATATACCTGTCTCAGGTGTGTACACTCCCTGTACCTGTCTCTCAGCTGAGTGTCCAGTAGCTCTGGCGGCAGGCAGGTTTCCCAGCTCTCCCCCTTCCTCCTCCTCCTCTTCTGTTTGTGTTCCCTCTAGCTGGACAGCTCAGGCCGGAGATGGTGTGTGCAGATTGTTATTTGCAGAGGGTGTGACTGAGCAGGAGCACTTCCTTCTCAACCCTTTCCCCCCTCCACATCTGTATGTATGTACAGTATGTGTGTGTGTGTACACATCTATAGAGCTGGAGTAGAACTTGAGGAATGGTCAGAAAGGACATCTACAGTCAGTAACTGCCTCCTTGAGTCCTGCAATAGTTATTCAGAGAAGGAGAAAGGGTAGTCCTGGAATACTTATTCAAAGAATAAATAGTAGTAGTACGGTAGTTGAAGTTCTTTGGAACTACACATCTCCCCATGGTTTATTTTACACTGTCGGTGGGAACTGAGCCTCAGGCTGGCCATGTTGAGTTGGCAATCAAGGTCAGTTTGCCCCCCGAGACTGTGCAAAGAAAGATTTGTAGACTGTTTCGCTTTTCTCTCAATTCGGTCAGACTTGCTTGTCCAGTTGACATTCACTTTGTTTGACTTGAGGTTGAGAAGTCTGGCCTCTTGGTGAGTGCTGCTCCAGTGAACCTCCCTAAATAGAACTCAAGCAGATGTCCAGTCTTTTTGTGGAGAGGTTCAGCAGCAAACCAGTTGCACTCGCGTGAGAGGCCTTGGGAATTCTGCTTGAATTGACCAGTCGGCAGTGGAAGATACTTTTTATTTAATCAAATCTGTATAGAGTCCATAGGGCTACCAACTCCCTTTCAGCTGTACAATCTCACATGTTCATAACTGAGCCTTCTGATTGATTGATTGATTGATTGAAAAGTTTATTAACAGATTGCAGAATGGGTACAGTACAGCTCAATACATACAATTGTTAAGGGGATGCAGACCAGAGAAAGACTTTCGTCTTGTTTACATCAGGGTCCCCCATTTTCAATTCATCATAACATATAAGACACACACGACATTCAGATAGACAGTACTGCTACATCTATACATTTATGACATACCAGATTTGCAAATACAGTACTGTTTGTGATACAAAAAGTGTCCAGAAAAGAGTGTACATTTGACGTAGAAACTGTACATTGGAGGAGGTGGGGTGGGGTTGGGTGGGTCATTCTAATGATGACGATGTCTACTGGCCATTGAAGACTATGGAGTTCTAGAATATCAATTTAGAATTTGAGAGAGAACTAAAAAGAAACATGCACCTGAAAGGGTTAAACCAAAATAGAGTATGAATCAAGGCACACAGGCCCCACTCACTATGCCACTCTGTGTGGATTCCTCTTTAGTCTGAAACAAAGAGAAATATTCACAAAGGAGAAGCTAAGTCTCCATGAAGCTTCAATGGGAAATGTAAGCCAGGAAGCTCCTCCAAGCTAACAATAGAGAGCAGGAAAGGTGTCTAGCTGACACTCCTATCTAGCTACCTTATGTATACATGTACAAATGTATATAACTTATTTTTGTCATACCCCTATACCCTGGCACAATGTTATCACTGCTGAGTGCTTGTCTTTATAAGGCAGTGTTGTTTTGTCTGCCCCTTGGAGTCCAGGAAACTTCTCTGGCCGACCAGTCCATGTTTCCAAAACAATTACAGAGGCATTTTATAAATTCTTCTTCCAAACAGGCGTCCCCGACGGGCCAGATTAAATAGCTGACAAGCAATTCGCCATGTAAGATGTCCGGCTTGTTCTCTGTGTTCTCTCACCATGATAATCCCAGGCTACATCTGTTTTTCTTTTACTTAGGACTTTTGTATACATTGCTGCAAAGACAAATGAAGGACATTAAAGGCTTGACAGGCTCTCAGCGTTCATCAGCTGGCAGGTTGGCGAGGGCCTGATTGTTCACAGAAGAAGTGAATTGATAGCGGTACAATTAGACATACCGGTATGCCAAAACCAACAATGTATTTCTTCAAAGTATGGTCCGTCCAGCCAACACCAGATTATAGCTCATATTCAGAAGTCAAGAACTCCATTGTTTTGTACTGTTTGTTTTGGTCAGTATAATTCATCACTGCAATGAACGTGTGAGCACCATAGTTTTTCCCAAGAATTTCGGTATGAAGTGATCGCCTCGATCTGCCTGAACTGGAAATACTTCCCAGGTGATCTCTGAACAGGGAACAAAATAACCACCCGCCAAGCGCCAATGGCCTGTAGATTTAAGGTTTGGCGAGTAAAAATGATAGGTCTGCCCGCCATCTGGCGTGTAGTTCATATCGATATTTTGAAAATCCTGTGAGGGTCTCATTTCCGCCCCAAGCGCAGCTCCAGTCATAATATCTGGGCTCTGGCAGCTAGCAACGTTCAGGTTCATATGATACTCTTATTTTGAAAAACACTGTAGCAACTCCGCGAGTCATAATATCCGCCCAGTCCGTGTTTCTGAAAGCAGAGCAGCGCTACACAGCAGTGCGCCTACACGATCCGAAATAAGTCCGTGGTGTTTTTTTCTTCTTCTCACAACTGGTCAAATGCATCTACATGCTTTGCACCGTCGCCATTCCTTTATGCCCACATCGCCCGAAATTAACTTTTATGTACCATTACAATCACTACAATGTTAGCGTAAGCTAGGGCTGGGCGATATGGCCTAAATATGATATCACGATATTTTCTGACCTTTCGGCGATACGCATCACGATGTTTTTCTTTTTTTCCCCAAACAATTCATTATGAGGCTTACCAAGACAGTATTTGAGTTTGCAAGCTAACATTAAAGACAAAATAAAATACCCATGCATTTAGCATTTTTATATTCTATATTAGATTTAGATTATTGGATTATTAGATTATATATTGCATATATTTAGCAATGAGATATTATATGATTTAGATATGAAATATGATGAATTGAAAATGGGGGACCCTGATGTAAACAAGACTAAAGTCTTTCTCTGGTCTGCATCCTCCAGTCCACTGTTGTTGTATTGAGCTGTACTGTATTGTACCCATGCTGCAATCTGTTAATAATAACGTTTTCATTCATTCAGACGGCAAACAGAATCATTTTGATTGACAGTCGAGTCTGACAATTACGTCACAGCGCTTGCACCCGCCCTGCTGTTCTTAGCACCAATCGGCAAGCGCGTATTAATTTTTTACTTCCGCCATTGGAGAGCTCAATCACTCAATGACAACAACAATGGTAGCGGTAGCTCCCCGCGGCCGACGTTTAGCTTTTAGCTCCGCAGGATGACTAAACGACTGAAGGCATAATGATTTTACTGCAACAGATGTTATAATAAAAGCCTTTCCATACATCTGTCTGATTGAAAACTTTATTAACAGACCGCAGAATGGGCACAACTGAGTCAGCACGGGCTGAGATATGAACGACTAATGCTTGCTATATCTAGGTCGACCTCGGACGTTGCTATGTAAATACGCTGATGTTATTGAACGTGTAACTATATAACGTTAATGCCACAAAACGAATGCCTTTGTTATCATCAGTCAGCAATCGTCAAATTTGCTGACGACACAGTGGTGGTGGGCCTGATCTCTGCCAACGACGAGAGGGCCTACCTGGAAGAGGTCAAGGTCCTGGCGGGATGGTGCCAGGAAAACAGCCTCTCCCTGAACGTCAGCAAAACAAAGGAGATGATTGTGGACTTCAGGAGGTCGGGGGTCAAGGACTACAGCCCCCTCAGCATCGACGGGGCACCGGTTGAGAGAGTCAACAGCTTCAAGTACCTCGGAGCCCACATATCCGAGGACTTGACATGGACCATACACATTAACAGTGTGGTGAAGAAGGCACGACAACGCCTCTACTTCCTCAGGCGCCTAAGGAAGTTCCAAGTAAGCCAGAAGATCCTTAAGAACTTCTACTCATGTACAATAGAGAGCATCTTGACCGGCAACATCACCTCCTGGTTTGGGAATAGCACTGCAAAAGACCAAAGCAGACTACAAAGAGTGACACGTTCAGCCGAACGCACAATTGGAGGGGGGCTCCCCACCCTCCAGAACATTTACTACAAGCGTTGCAAGGGGAAGGCTAAGAGAATTATTAAGGACTCGAGCCACCCGAACAACTGCCTCTTTGAACTGCTGCCGTCAGGCAAGCGATACAGGAGTCTCAAGGCGAGCACAGAAAGACTCAGAAGTAGCTTCTATCCCCAGGCCATCAGGCTGCTAAACGAACAATGAATGAACACTACACAACAACAACCACCAAACACACATAGCACACACATCCACACGCACACACTCACTTTAAACAAACACACTGTAGCACCCACTACACACACTTTATAGCACACACCCACTTTAAACAAACACACTGTAGCACCCACTCCCCACACTTTATATTTATGGATGAAGGATTGCACTACAACTCGTACACCTTACTGTAAATTGTACCTAAAATTGTACCTCATCCCATTTCTGCTTTGCACTAGATAGTACTGTACATTAGTACACTGCATAGTATTGTGTATTGTATATTATATGGTAACTCAGAACATTGTACATATGTCTATACCGAACAACTGTGACCTCATTTTCTTCTTCTAAATTCATGCTATATTATGTTATTATGTTATTTGATACTATCTTGTCTAGCACAGTCTCTGGAGCGTAACAGTAAGAAGCATTTTGTATGAAAGTATTCTGTACTTCTGTATGACAACTATTAAAGAACTTGAACTTGAACTTGAACTATCATAAGTAGTAACTTTGATGCACTAGTGTGTGTGGGGCGGCGCTGTTCAAAAGTTTCAACGTGTGGACCAGATTGACGCGACACAATCCTCTTGGGCAAAACATCACGATATCCACGATACGTTTAAAAAGTGTATCGTTAATGAACTGTACCCGATATTTATATAATATCGTCATATCACCCAGCCCTAGCGTAAGCTAATCCTGATCAGAGGCAGAGGCGCAGAGCCATAGAGAACAGCAGACACAGTGTGGACTGGGGAAAGGGAAATGGGGGGGCACTCTCCCCTTCCCTGTGTGTGTGCGTGCGTTTGGAAAGACGATGAAGTCACTAGTCAGGACTCAAGACAGGAGTATATTATAGTAAACTGAGGATTACTGAGGATGGACAGATAATGTTGATATTCAAATTAGGGATGCTCGATATTGGCTTTTTTACCAATACCGATATTGTCCAACTCTTAATTTCCGATACCGATATCAACCGATATCAACCGATACCGATATATGCAGGGTTTCCTTGTCCAAAAAACTGAATAATTTCAGGTAACTAATAATTTCACTGGATATATATATATATAACAAATATTGTTATTGTTTTTTGTTGTTTTTAAACAGATACAGATATTTTCCGATATCACATTTTACTGCCGATATCGGCCGATAATATCGGTCGGCCGATAATATCGGACATCCCTAATTCAAATAAAAAAAAGTTTCGAGAGGAGTGGAAGTTTGAAGACAGACTACAATATGATGCAGGGGTGGTGAGTTTAAACAGTGTGTGTGTGTGTGTGTCCCGACCCCACTTCTATGTTTCAATAAATTATTTGCATTTAAAACTATTAACGCTGACTCATTCCTTCAGTCCAATTATGCTAATATTCCTTATGTTGTTTATGATATTAATTGAAAATAGCATATGAGATTATTATATAGTAATAATAACACATGGCGATATACTAAAAAGCTATTTATAATTTTTGGCTGGTAAAAAATCTGCCCGGCTGGTCGTTTTTTAAATCTACCAGCCAAATGGCTGGTAAGTCAAAAAGTTAAGTTTGTTCCCTGTCTCTGAATTATTATACTGACCAAAACATACAGTAGTGTCTGTGCCTTTTGTGGTTTGGGAAACAATGGAGTTCTATGAATTCTGGATATGAGCTATAATCTGGTGTTGGCTGGACAGACTATAATTTGTAAGCAGAAGAAATGCATTGTTGGTTTTGGTCTTTTTGTAGGCTATGTTGTCAATAAGGAACAAATACAATAAGGAAATGCTCCCTTAAAGGGGCTATGCACTGCTATTCCTAGCACTATTTGGGCAACTTTACACAATTCCTGTGAGTCTATGTAACACATCTGTAATGTTTATTCCAAAAATAATCATTGTTTTATATTTCTAATCTTGTACTCAAAACCAGCATTTTTCAGCCTCATGAAATCAGGCTATTATTGGCTTGGCTCCACCCATACTAGCAGAATGCTTTGAGTGACAGCCACCCACCAAATAGCTCCGCCCATCTCCCCGTCCTTCCCTCTCTTCCCTCTCAGGTGTTTTTATTTCGACACGCAAAACATATACCGATTTTACTAACTAACAGCATTAATAACAATCAACAATCATGGCTGTACATTATGTTTGGGATCCAGAGAGCGACCCACAGTATGATTCAGAAGAAGAAGAAGAAGTCGATTTGCAACAGCGAGGCTTACAAATCGTTTCCGATTGGTAAGTTGATTGCACTGTTAGTCTAATGGTTGCCGAAATAACGGTACTTACTTACTTGATCGATCAGCCAGCTTTTGCTTCGATAGCTTACTATAAGTAACGTTACCTTGCTTCAATAGTTTGCCAAAATGTTAGTTTATAAAGAGCAGCAGTTATACTGTATACAGTGTACTTCTGTCGCGGCCCGTCGAAAACACACACTAGCGTTAGATTGTACTCACACACCCCCCAAACAACAGCGATCGAGGCTTACAAATAGTTTACGATTGGTTAGTTGATTCCACCGTTAGTCTAATGGTTGCCGAAATAACGGTACTTACTTACTTGATCGATCAGCCAGCTTTTGCTTCGATAGCTTACTATAAGTAACGTTACCTTGCTTCAATAGTTTGCCAAAATGTTAGTTTATAAAGAGCAGCAGTTATACTGTATACAGTGTACTTCTGTCGCGGCCCGTCGAAAACACACACTAACGTTAGATTGTACTCACACACCCCCCAAACAACAGCGATCGAGGCTTAAAATAGTTTACGATTGGTTAGTTGATTCCACCGTTAGTCTAATGGTTGCCGAAATAACGGTACTTACTTACTTGATCGATCAGCCAGCTTTTGCTTCGATAGCTTACTATAAGTAACGTTACCTTGCTTCAATAGTTTGCCAAAATGTTAGTTTATAAAGAGCAGCAGTTATACTGTATACAGTGTACTTCTGTCGCGGCCCGTCGAAAACACACACTAACGTTAGATTGTACTCACACACCCCCCAAACAACAGCTTTATACAGTGTCCCCCCCCCCACTCCTATGTACAGTTTCTACGGCAAATGTATATCCTTTTTTTTCTGGGCTCTCTTTGCATCACAAACAGTACTGTATTTACAAATATGGTATGTCATAAATATATAGATGTAGCAGTACTGTCTATCTATATGTCATATATGTTACGATGAATTGAAAATGGGGGACCCTGATGTAAACAAGACGAAAGTCTTTCTCTGGTCTCCATCATAGCAGTTGTGTTGGTATTGAGCAGTACTGTATTGTAGCAATTTTGATCATTGATTGATAATTTCATTCATAGTCCATAGCCTGGCATTCCTGTTTCTAGGTTGTAGGTAGCAAGAATGGGGGCGGGCATTAGCTCCAACCACAGAGCCAATCGCATCACCGTGCGCTATCCACAGCGCCCAGTGACGTGATGAGGGACTTCAAATCAAAATGACCCGATTTACTAGAGGCACAGAGGGGTTGGGCTGAAACTGAGCAATTCGCCAATATGGTATTTAGACCCTAAAACACATTGATACGAACTCATATTACTATAATACAATGCTAGAGACTGAAAAATGACATTTATAATGCATGGGACCTTTAACTCATTCAGCGCCATCGCTTAATGAGCCAGGGGGGCGCTAGAACGCCATCGCTTTAATCAATGGGGAGACTGCGACATTTGCGAGTGCTTAAAATATATCTTATATTATAGCTATGGGTCTAATACAAACACCTGACGATTGTCAGTGAGTTGCTTCCAGTCAACATGCACAAAACAGATTGTTTTTTCATCCGTACATTTCCGTTTTATACCGTTTTGAATATGAATATAGTCTGGGTGCTTTTCAGTAATTCCAGGAAAAGATGCGATAATAGCGTTTTAGCGGAATACACTTATCACGTTTTCGCCTGATTATCGAATCTTCCTGAAATCAACGCAGCAAATTAGACCCAGGCAACTACCGCCCTGTTTCTATTCTTACCTCCATCTCGAAAGTCATGGAGAAAATAGTCTACGAACAGGTCGAAAAGTACCTGGCGGAAAAAAACCTAATCTACGAATTCCAATCTGGCTTCAGAACGTCCCACTCCACTGACACATGCCTCCTCTATTTGAACGACCACATCAAACAAGAGGTGGACGCTGGCAAATACTGCGGCATGGTCATGCTGGACCTACAAAAGGCCTTCGACACTGTCAATCACTCCATTCTAATGGACAAGCTAAAAGCAATTGGTTTTGATAGCCTATCAGTGAGCTGGATGCAATCCTACCTGGAGGGGAGAGAACAGATGGTAGAGGTAAACGGTACTCTATCCCCCCCCCTCACAGTGAGCTGTGGTGTTCCACAAGGAAGCATACTAGGACCGCTACTCGTCCTAATATATGCAAATTACATGTCGTCAGCCTGTGACTGCAACTTGTTCCTGTTTGCGGACGACTCAGCCCTGCTGGTCTCTGACAAGAACAAATTGCAGGTTGAAAAAACCCTCAGCACGGAACTAGGCAAAATCTGCATATGGCTCGCTGATAACAAACTATCATTACACATGGGCAAAACAGAGTCCATTCTCTTCGGTTCAAATAACAAACTCAGCAAGACCGACGGATTCTCAGTTACAGTGGGTGACAATATTGTCACAAGGAAAGACGAAATTACCTACCTGGGTTCCATCCTAGAGGCAAATCTTTCCTGTGACAAAATGGCATCCAATGTAATAAAAAAAGTCAACCAACGAACTAGATTCTTGTACCGGATCTCCTCTCTGGTAAACAAGAATACCCTGAAGACTCTGGCAGGAGCACTCATTCAAGGGTACTATGACTATGCGTGCACCTCATGGTACCAAAGCACCTCAAAGGCGCTTAAAACAAAATTACAAACATCACAAAACAAACTGGTCAGACTACTACTTGACCTGAACCCCAGAACCCACCTCACCCCTGCCCACTTTGCCAACCTAGGATGGCTTAGAGTAGACGACAGAGTACAGCAACTTGCAATGGGCCTGGTCTACAAGATACACTATACGACCGGGGTGCCCATGTACATGTCAAAATACTTCCCAAAGGTCAGTGAATACCACAACCACTACACCAGAGGAAGCTCAACAAATCATGTTAAACCCAGATTCGGCTCAAACAAGGGACTAAACACGTTTCGCAATTATGCCACAACAATGTGGAACGCCCTACCCAAAGCTGTAAAGGAATGTGAATCCCTGCCCACATTCAAAACCGCCCTTAAAGAGCACCTACGGGAGGCTGCAATTCGAAACTGGCCACCGTAAATGCCCAAAACCCCCACCACCTCCTAATAGACAGTCTCCTCCCCACCGCATGTATATATTCCCTCCCCGCCGTATGTATATTTCCCTCCCACCCACCCACCCCCTCCTAATGTACAGTCCCCTCCCCATCATATGTATATACTCTGTCAGGATCTAGGGGTAACAGTACTGTATATTTGAATACCGCCTATGTCACAAATGTATCAGTACTAAATACCTATATGTCCCTATGCCATAAATGTCATGTATGTTGTGTATGTCATAAATGTCTATATGAATTGAAAATGGGGGACCCTGATGGAAACAAGACAAACGTCTTTCTCAGGTCTGCATCCCCTTAACAATTGTATGTATTGAGCCGTACTGTATTGTACCCATTCTGCAATCTGTTAAATAAAGTTTTCATTCATTCATTCATTCAGATTATCATTATTATCCTTCCTCGTGCATACATGAAATGGCCCTCGTAGCGGGGCGCTCGCCCCCACCCCCACCCCAAAAAAAAGCACATACACACAGATAACTTTGATCACGGTAGAAAGAAATATCAGATCAACGCAAGATTGGATATATATAATAGAGTCCTTATAATAGAGTCCTTACCTGGTCTCTGATGTAATGCAAAAGAAATAATCCAATTATCTGATCGCCATTCCAAATACTGCTCGTGGAGCTCCGTCCCACATTGTCCGGCATTGCATATGAAATGGGGGGGGGGGGGGGCAGCATCGCAGATGTAACGTTGTAAACGCTAGTCCTGCCGGAGTATTTAAACCCCGCCCGGCACGGCTCAGATCATCCCAGAAAAGAAACTACACCATTTCTAATGGCGTGCAATACCGACTGGAAGGCGTAGGATGGATGAAAAATGTATGGATATAGCTAATAAAAGAAAAAACGAACAAAACCCGACTATACTCGTGATTGGCGCTGAATGAGTTAAGGGTCCCGTTTGTCTGTGTATGATTTTCTCAAACTGTTTCGCCCTCTGAACCCTTCTATGGGCAGTTTGGGGGGATTTTGAACAGGAAGACTGTATAATAGAAGGGGGTGAGGAAGCAGAAAGGCTGGCCTCCTCTTCCCATTGGTATTTCCTTGCCTTTGGTCCTCGCGTTTAATTGTTTCCTGCAAACCCTCTCCAGACTGTAGCTGAGGATCTCATGTGCAGACGATGTGCAGACTAGCAGTGTGTCTTCTCAAGTTTTTAAAATGGTGATGCTATTCTTAGAAAGCGTCTCTCAGAATTCCATAATTCTCAATTCCAGCGCTGCAAATTGTCTTTATTGAATTTGCTGTGTTTCTTGAGGTTTTAAACCAGAAGAGGAAAAAAAGGACATGGCAATCAAACTTTCACCCACACTCACTGAAAGTACAAGTGGGGGGAAAAGTGGAACAGAGCTTCTCTTGTTTCATTCGCTCATTAATTTACTGCTGTATCAGGTGTGTAAACGCTCATTTATTGCTGTATCAAGTCACAGGTGTGTAAATGGTCATTATTGCTCTATCTGCAGATCAGCAGCAGGCTGAGAGGTGTGGTGTAGAACACAGCAACCTGACCCTCTCTCTCTCTCTCCCTCCCTCCTTATCCATCTCTCTTTCTTGCTCCCCCTCTCTCTCCCTCTCTAGTTCTCTCTCTCTCTCCCTCCCTCTCTTGTTCTCTCTCCCTCTCTCTCTCTTTATTATCTTGCTCCCTCCCTCTCCTTCTCAGTCTCTCTCTCTCCCTCCACCTCTTGTTCTCTCTCTCTTTTTCTCTCTCTCTCTCCCAGTAGAACAAACATAAAGATCAAAGTGCTCTCGTGGTTCAGGTGGAGTAATCAGCAGGCCAGGCAGTGAAAGAGATTCAGGGTCAAAGGTTACACTGTGTGTATTTCCTCTTCCTGTGAAAACCAAGATCATGCTGGTTTTCATCTACAGCAGGTTCATGTAGATGTACATGTATCTACAGTGTTTGCTACAACACTTTACTTTAGGAGGAGGCACAGTAATAATTAATAGCTAGTGCTACCTGGGAATGAATGAGGTCGCTACTGCTAATGCAGACTTCAGAGAGAAAAGGGTAATTTTATACTGTATTTCAGCAGCAGCTTGTGTTTTCACCCCACCGGTCTTTGTCGAGACTCTGAACTTTCTGTTGATCCCTTTTAAAACGCAATGCAAACTTGCAATAATTATTTAGGACAAGTTTTTGACTTAACCCTGAGATTCCGCTGCAATTAGTTTTAAAACTTTGTATGTATATAGCTTGTCAATAGAGCTACAGCAATGCACTGGAATTCTAATCGTGCACGATGACCAGTGCTGTGAAATCTGTAAAAGGCTTCAGTCTAATTTCTAGTGCATAAAATGTGAACAATGTTACCTCGCTTGAAGAAACGTCTTTTTCCGTCGCCGTTTTCTCTCATCCACCATGTTTAAACAAGACGCCCCTTATGGCCACAGGGTGGCAATCTTTTGTTGCTGTGTTTTGTCATATAGAATAGTAAGTACGCAATCATTATTTGTTACCATTAAGTGTTCACACACTGTATTGGGAGTACCATGCTCTGTTGGCGATAAAGAGTAAGCTCATAATTTTAGACACTTAGTCCTATTTCCTACTCATTGATGATGAGGGGTAGAGTCCTTTCTCAGCACAATCCATGCCGACTGGATACCCAGCTCCTACTCAGTTAGCCACAAAACGAATGTAAAGTAATGGGGCCACTGTAGGAAAAAAGCACTCAAACATACATGAAAGTGCACCCAAACACAAAGCTTCAGTAAATAGGGCTATGGAGTATGGGGTCCAGAATTTTTAACTGTGCTGGCACGTTGTTAAGCTCTTAATGTTAATCTATTCCAGCTTCGAAGAGTATGTATTGTATAGCATTATTTGATCTTAGACCTGTTTTATGTGGTCTGCGACGTCTAGAGAATAAATGGTGAAAGCAACTTTTTTGAGGCCGGCATGTAACATTTCTTATTGTTAAATTCTTCAACACACTGGCATGGGAGCTTTTCTTCTGCCAGGGTTATTTTCCCCCGGAGCCAGATCTCAACATATTTTCAGTCTTTTCTTCTCCTCGCTCTGCGAAAACAAAGTGAATCTGCTGCACACTCTGTCCCGGGGTCTGACATGGCACTGAACCCCAGCCGCCGAGATGAAACCGGACGATAACACGCCACAGATTTCTCTAAGAATATTTGATCCCAACCCGCTTATTAAAGTTTCTCCCTCTTGGTGGTGGTCAGTGACTGACTGTAAGGGAAATATTTATAGATGAACTGGGATAGAGAGAGGCTCTCTCTCTCCTCGTTTACCCGGTGGCGTTCGGCTCCTGCCACACCAGTGGGGAGAGAGTGCAAATATCAATCATAATGATAGACAAGTTGCATATATATCTGATGAAGATCATCGGACCATAAAAAGCACTGTGCAGATAGTTTCAAGTTTCAAGTTTCTTTAATAGTTGTCATACAGAAGTACAGAATACTTTTGTACAAAATGCTTCTTACTGTTGCGCTCCAGAGACTGTGCAAGACAAGATAAGTATGAAATAAAAACATAGTAAAATTAGAAGTAAAAAAAAAGAGGTCACAGTGTTCAGTTTAGACATATGTACAATGTTCGATGCAAAGATAAGCCTAAATATAGAAAGACCTCTGGTTTTGGCGATGTTTAACATCCTAAATATATACCCTTTGTTTTCTTAAGCACATTAACTTTCCACTTTCCATATCCTCGAGTGCTGCTTTGGTGCCCTCAGGGTTGGGTTGGGCCTGGCACAAGCCTTTCTCTGTGCCAAGAGAATGTGTGCCAAGATGTGCCAAGCTTTTCTCTTGCCTGGCTGTTACAAAAAAATAAAAATAAAAATGCCTTGTAGGCCCTCTCTCCATCACTCTCCAGCAGTGAAACGTCCAGACTCGCCACAAGAATTTCCATACAAACCCCCTGTAATCTGAAACACATTACCATCCTTACATAAACAGAGGCTGTGCCTGTGGAGCTTCATTCCCCCCTAAAATAAGTTCACCAGCCCTCTCGCAGACGTCTCATTTGTGGACTTGCCTGCGTTGGCAGTCGGGTCGTACGCAGGGCGCGTTCAAGCACAAGTTTGTGGTGCTCTGCCTAATTAATGCCCGCCTCTCTCTCTCTCTCTCTCACTGTCTTTCTGTTGCTCTTTTTTCTTTTACTGGTTTACTTTCATACTTCTTTCTTGCCTCATAACTCTGCCATTGGCTCTATATTATCTCTTCCTTGCATGTTGTGCAATATGCTTTATGTGTGAGTATCTATAAACTTGGAACTTACTGAACAAATAGTTCTGCAGTGCAAAGTAGTGTCAACAACCATACATGCTGGAGATAACCTTGTTAGTTTGAATGAAGTGTGTGGTATGTGTGGTTCTAAATGGACCCATGTTTATGTCCTGTTACAGTGTTTGCTAATATCAATAGCTGACAGGAAATAAACATGGATCCAAGCTAGGGCTGGGCGTTAGTATTTTACTTCGTTTTGACAGTATAATGATATTTGACATTTCTTTATCTTGTAATATAACTCACTGTGCTATTTCATTAAAATGCTCAATTTCCCTTTACTTTTTTAATGCTGCTGCAAGGAGCAATGTTTTGATCAACTTAAAAACATAGTATTTTTCTTACAACATGTAGGCCCTACAGTATTTACATTTACATTTAGTCATTTAGCTGACGCTTTTATCCAAAGTGACTTACAAGTTCTGTATGACAGGTCATCAGGAAGGGTACAACTCTATCAGCTGAGTAACAATGTTCATCAAAGTGTTAAGTGCTACAGTGTAGGTTAGTATATTAGGACAAGTGCATGACTGTAAGGTTAGTTAGGGTTAGATTAATTTTTTAATTTTTAATTTAATTTCAGATAATGGTTGAAGAAGTGCGTCTTTAGTCGACAGATTGGACGGGTACCGTCGTCCAGTATATCGTGGACGACGGTATATGATGATTCAGAACGGTATACCATCATATTTGGTATACACTCCTCCAGCCCCAGTCCAAGCTGTTCCCTAGCAACACAATTCCAGTGAAGTTGAACCATCTATAGCCTCATGTAAAAACGTGTATTGTTTAGTTTCCTTGAATAGCTCTTGTGGTTATTGCATATCCAAGTCCTACCGACGATACATTTCCCCAGTCAAAACGATGAGGTCAGAGAAAAGTCCTAATCTATCTACAGTATGAGAATATCCTCATGATGAAAGGAATATACAGTCATTTTGTAGTAGCCACCTTTGGACAGAGATAGCAACCACGGACTAGCGGGCTACACCGTCATCATCTGTCTCCATCTTGATAGTTGGAGAGGTGTGATGAGATTAGACTTCCCATAAGGCTGTCCGGCTGTTTACGTATTTAACGAGCAACCACATCCTCTGCCCCATTACCTCCCAGGCGTGACATACAGGACCAGGAGGCTTCACTCTCCTCCCTCTCTTGGTCGCCGACACAACACACAGTGCATTCATGCGACGCACACTTGTTTAAAGATATATCACTATCATCTGCTTTCCCTGAAAGAATGACTGTGGTAGTTATTTCAGGCTTGTGTGGCTCATTCGGGAATCCCTAATGATGCGTGTGTGTGTGAGTCAGGCGGGTGTGATGGTTTTGTGTGGTGTGCGTGCGCATGCATGTGTGTCTAGTGTGTATGTGTGTGTCTGTGCATGTGTGTCTACAGTATGTGTGTGTGTGTGCGTGTGCGTGTGTGTGTGTGTGTGTGTGTGTGTTGTCTCAGGCCATGATGTTATTCTCCGGTTCCCTGTGTTGTATTGTTCTCTTGTCCACCTGTTGGATCCTTGCCCTGAGGCAGGGTGGGGGGAGGCCCACTTACTCACTTTCACAGCCAGGGCCTCCCATCACTTCACAGCCTCCACATGAGTCACACACACACCCACACGCACACGCACACGCACACACACGCCCCTCCTGTCACTGTGTGCTTTGTCTTTCTCTGTTTACCATACCCAACACACACCCTGTCTTCAGAGAGAGTTGAAGGGCTTGGGGCGATACATGGGAAATCACGATATAAGCCCTTTTTTCGATATCGATATAGGCTATATCACAATATCTGCTTAGGTATGAAAAAAATCACTTAATCCAATTGCAGTTTTTCCCAGGGCTACTGTATGCCTGGCAAATTAGTGTCACTCACTCACAGTCACTCACTCAGTCAAGGATGACCTGGCAGGGGCGTTTTGTCGGACACATGTGCAGGTAGCGCTGTTGGTCTGTGCAGTTTCCTGCTTGTTCATATCTGCCCTGTGTGGTAATAATGGGAAGTGTGATACAATCAATTGAAACTGTAATTCTCACTTGACATCTCAAAAATTGCTTTGTGAGAAATCTGACTCACTAATTAGCTTTTTAGCATTGATTTAAACAGTGAAATTGTCTTATCTCAATTCTCAAATATCAATATAAAAAACATAATCCACAATATGATTGATATCACAGTTAGGCAATGTTGGATATATATGGATATCATGCCCAGCCCTAGTGTGTCTATGGCTGTTGTCGGACCAAAACCTCTTAGTTTGTCTTTTTTCTTTTCTTTGAAGCTAAAGGGGAATTCCACTGCAGGCTTTCATCCTGATTCGACAGATGGAAGCCGACTCCCAATGATGGTCTGTCTCCTCTGTCCTCTTCTTCACTGGGCTCACAAGTAGATGTAGTCACAGTGGTGTACGGCGTAAAAACAACATCCTCATTACAACAGAATGCAGCGGCTTTGTGGGAATTGAAGTCTCAATTAAAAAAATAAGATAATTATACTTTAATTATACTTTAATTAAGCTATGCGAATCAGTGCAACAATGATATATTGATGTCAGGGGTGGGAGGATGGGGGTTATGGTTCACATTACTAATTGACAAACAAACCAAACATTCTTAACAAAGCCATGTGATCACGCAGGTCAGCCTCATCATTTTGAATCTCATACCTGCCAGCTGTGAAAAAGGGGCTTCAAACTTGCATGAATATTTCTTTCATTTTGGTAGTTTTGTCCTCATTCCTTTTGTCGGAGGCTGACTGCACATAGGCACTGAGGAGATATAGCCTACATTCACTTTGAGTTGCCAGGTTATGCAGGAATAATTAAGTGTAGTGTATGAAGCGGATACATTTTTTTGGTAGCACTTTATAATAACACCCTGTTATAATACATTTATAAGGTATTTGTAGATAATGAACAAACCATTTATATACATTCATAAATGATTATTAAATCATTTATAACTATATATATATTTTTTTATCTAATTTTTCTCCCATTTTCTATTTTTCTCCCATCCCAATTTCGTATCGTCCAATTCTACCCTCCCCTGTCTCGAACGCTGTTAGGCCATGCCTCCCACAAGCCAGCTGCAATGTGGACGAAGCTTTACATCACGTGTCCCCTCCGGTACTCGAGGAAGCAGCCTGCACAGCGTGATCTCTCAGCGTCGGGGGGTCTGCGTGGGAGGGACACGCCGCCCCCGTCGCTTCCTGATTCTGCTGCGCAGGCGCACCAACCGACCTGTAGGAGTCGCTGTCCACAACGTCCAATCCCCACCCATCAGCTTCCCACCCCCTAATACTGCCAATTGTATTAGTATGAACGACCAGCCAAGCTGATAGCAATGCGGAGAGCTGGGCTCGAACCCAGCGTCTCCTGCATTGGTGGTGAGCACCTTGCCCACTGCACCACCTAGCCGCCCTTATAACTATATTTGTATAACATTTACAAAGTATTTATAACGCATTAGTGGATAATGAACTAATCATGAACAAACCATTTATATACATTCATAAATGATTATTAAATCATTTATAACTATATTTGTATAACATTTACAGATTAGTTCTACATGATTTATAACTCATTATCAACATTGTTTGTACTTGATTTGTTCATCATTATATAATGTTGTTTAATGTGTAGTAACACATTTGTAGATGCTTTAAAAAATGGATATGAAAAAACGACTACTGTATCTCCATTTATTTTTCATGTTCAACAAATGATTTGTTATCTATCTAGGTCGTCCTTGGACGGGCCCTCCATCGGTGCTTCCAGTCATCCCGATCCTCCATGCATCTGGCTAGCTCGCCGGTGCATTCTGTTCCCGCATCTCTCCTGAGTACGTCCACGTAGGTTAATGTGGGACGTCCTTGTGATCGATGCCCGTGTGTTGGTTCCCACAGCACAAGTTTGCTGGTTGGCAGCTCATGGTGTCTCTGGCAGTGACCTGCCAGCCTCATTCTCCTGACTGCCACTTTATCGCTCACCTTTAGCACCCCCCCATAAAAGTTTGCATTAGTGACATGCTCATCCCTGTTGATGTTGAGCACCACACGCATCATTCTGGTGTAGCACCCATCCAAGGACTTCTGCAGGGTGGGCTTCAAGGTCCAGCATTCACTGCCATACAAAAGGACAGACTCAACTGTTGCATGAAAGAAGTTGAGCTTGATTTGACGGGGGAGGTTGGATTTCCACACACTGGTCATGCCGTTCAGAGCCCTCCACGCAAGTGCCTTCCTCCCTTTAAGGTCCTGCTCGGACGAGTTGACCCACGAGCCCAGGTATTTGAAATCACCAACTTCCTTTAGAGCAGAGCCTCCTGTTGTCCTTAGAGGTGGATGATCTGGGAGGATGTTATACATTATGACCTCGGTTTTCTTGGCATTTAGCCTAAGACCAACCTTGGCGCACTCCGTCTCCACTCTGCACAGGAGTTCCTGTTAAGACATTCATAAAACATCTATAAATCATTTGCAGATGCTATTGTGTGCCCTAATCTGAAGTGAAGCCTATTCATCATTAACAAATGTCTAATACAGTTAATTATTTGTTAACTTTTTCATCGCATGTTACAAATGTTGTAGACGGCTTTCGGATACACCCTTCTTTGTGACATCAAACAGTGACAGAATTAGGACTAAAGATAAATGCAATTTTATTAACATATAAAATACATGTGCATGACATATAGTGTAACATGGGGGGGCACTAGGACCCAGGAGTACCCTGGCCAGGTATTGAAGAGTATCTAGAGAGGAAGTCTCACGCGAGTTGCCGTCTGTTTGAATGGAAGCACGATACATGCAGAACCAAGTTATTCGTGCTGCGCCTGCCCCACGCTTTTAATAAAGTATGAGCAGGTTAAACACCTTTTTTGTTGGTAAATCTATTCCATCATTTCCGACCTACAAACAACTCTTATATGTTGTGTAGACGTACTTGATGTGGTGGGCGCTAACGTTACATTTGTTCCTAATGTGTGCTCAGTGCTCAGTATATTGCGGTATGTGATGATGACACGACGCACAAGAGTAATAATTATTTGTATTTTCAGGCTGTATCGGCGCCTATACAGTCTGAAAATACAAATAATTATTTGTGTCGTGTCATCATCATCACATACCGCAATATACTGAGCACTGAGCACACATTAGGAACAAATGTAACGTTAGCGCCCACCACATCAAGTACGTCTACACAACATATAAGAGTTGTTTGTAGGTCGGAAATGATCACCTGGATAACGTCAACATCCAGGGTGAATGTAATGTGAGAAATTGGGATAATTTTTTTATATATATATATATATATATATATATTTTCTTTTTATCGGATCGGGAAAGATCGGTATCGGTAGATACTCAAAATCACGTGATCGGGTTCGGATCGGGAGAAAAAAAATTTGATCGGGACATCCCTAATTATTTGGCTATTTTGAACAATACCAGCTGCAAAAATTATGATAAAATCACACATTTGAAAATATACTAGAAACAGCAACAAAAGCTTTATTCATTAAATTGACGATTTCTTGAGTTTATTCTCGCTTTTGGTTCGGTTTGCGTTCACACCTCAAACGAACCGCTCGGAGGTGGGCTGAGATTCAACCTGACCAAACAAGGCTGGTGCATCCTAACATTTTAAATATATATCAAATTGAATCACGAGAGATTCCCAAAGATTCCCACCCAATAAAGCCAGATTTATGCTAAATCCGGCTGGCACTGTATCATCTAGCCCTCCGACTCTCCCCAATTTTTTCAGATGCTGACCCAAATGGAGGGGTAGAAGGGAGAACGTCTATCACACTGTTCCAAAGAGGATTACAACTCGTTCCACTGCTTCAAATCAAAAAAGAATTCATGGTGTGCTGTGTTTGATGCATACAATAAATACGTAGGCCTATCATTATTATATGTAACTACACTGTACTGTAGGTTAGGTTTTGGGCCCGGTTTTGGGCCCTGCATAAAACAAATAAGCTTGTATGTACTCGTATCATTACAGGAATATACTAGGCCTACTGACGACAAAACAAGGGTAGGGCCAATGGAAGGGCCTTATTCTACATAGTCGTACGGAGAGGTACACACTCATTCTACTGTACATGTGGAAGCCTTAACAATCTCTTTCATCTTTATGCATACATCAGATTCTCTCCTCCCCCCTGCGCCTCCTCCCTCCATCTGCCTGTTATTGTGCTTTAACCTGCCCTCTTTTTACCCCTGATAGGAACGAGCGTCCTTTCCTCAAATAGCATGTTTGTTGAGTAATGTCTGGTTCTGTCGGACGGCCTTGTCTCTCTGTTTTCTCCCTTACTCACTCTCTCTCTCTCTCTCCCTCTCCATGGCCCACATCTTCCCGTCATCCTGTCTGTTGGCCGAACCCACAGCAACTTTACATCAGCCACTGGCTGGCCTGGCCAACGTATTTAAGAGTGCAAAACGCGTTCCGCATCAGGCCGGCAGCCAGGCCCCATAACACCCCCACCCCCCTCCACCCCACCGTCTCCCACACCAGAAGCCCTGTTATTGAGTTTGGGAAATTTAATCTGAAATGCTTCTTTCTCTCTCTCTTTTTCCTGGCTGAATCACTGTTCCAGTTCCAGGCTCAGGTCTGGGGTTGAGGGGGGAGGAGGTAGTAGCAGTAGAACTGTGATCTCAGACAGACAATAAAAAGAGCCTGTGCAACTAAAACTGTCAGCCACCCGATCTTTAGCTAGGCTGTTTACACCTGGCTCCCATTTCCCTGAGTATTCAGACTAGCCCGGCCCCGTGGGAAAAGGGCTGTTCATGGGAGGAACACATATCTAGACCTGGTATTTAGTCATAACACGATTCCTTTTTGAGTGACTGGTCGCTGCCTTATTGCTGTGTGTGTGTGTGTGTGTGTGTGTGTGTGTGTGTGTGTGTGTGTGTGTCCACAAAGACAAAGAGGTTAGGCTTAGGTTAAGATTAGGGTCATGGTTAGACATGGTTATGGTTAAGGTTAGGGTAAGGCGGTTAGGGAATTAATGTAAGTCAATGGAACATCTCCACTAGGCATGAAAACGTGTGTGTGTGTGTCATAGCCCACAGTGGTAGCAGGTGAACGTCCATGGTAGCTGCCTTTGTTTGGGTGGATGATTTTCACATCCTCTTGTTCTCGCTCTCTCTTTGACTCACTTTCCTGGGTGTGTCGGTGTCTTGTCCTGTACATACTCATCCCATTTTCTCTCTCTCTCTCCCTCTATTTGTATCTCTCTATCTTTCCCCCCCATCTCTCTCCCTCTTTCTGTCTATCTCTGTCTGTCACTGCCTCCCTTTCACCCCGCTCTCTCTTTCTCTTTCTGTCACTGTCTTCCCCCATCTTTCTCTCCTCTCTCTCTCCCCTACTCCCCCTTCCCTCTACCCCCCTCTCTCGTCTCTATCTGTATCTCCCTCTCTCTCTCTCTGTCAGTCTCCCCCACTCCCTCTCTCTCCCCTCGCTCCCTCTCTCCTTCTCTCTGTGAGCTGAGAAGGATGTAACTGGTATGATAACTATCATTCATTGGCAGACAGACATGCTGTTATTAGAGGCATGTGGGAGAGGGGAAGTGGAGGAAGCTTAGCTCACGTGTTTAACCAAAACACAAACATTAAGGATGATGTCATTTTGATAAACAAGTTCTAGAATGGTTTTATGTGTGTATACATCATGAAGGCTTTCATTAATGGGCAGCATTTAGACAGCTCAGAAATAAATGTACAGCATCTGTGAGAACGGCTAAAGTTGAGTATCACTTAGATCTAGTAACCAGCTCCTACTCAGATCTTGCTAAGTTTTGGAAGGTGGTAAATTTAAATAAGACCAGAACCACAATGTCCCTCCCTACAGAGATTAGAAAGGGTGAATCCTTGATCTCGGAACAAAAAGAGGTCTGTTTAGTAGGGCTGCACGATTAATCGATTTTAAATCGAAATCGCGATTTGGAATGATGCAATTATAAAAAAAAAAAAAAAAAAACGATTTATTTAATTTTTTTTAACCAGGAAGTCCCATTGAGATACAAGATCGGTTTGGGAGAGGGAGGTAAGGGGTTTTAGATTGTGTGTTGTGAAGTTTAGACTTCACAACAGAAAGTTTAGAGTAAAGTACAGAAAAAAACGTATCGTTGGGTACCGGTATCGATTCCCAGGTAAAAAGAAAAATTGTCAGGCTCGGTGTCCCGAAAAGACCCATGTGTAGGCCAGATGCAAGCCGCATTTTACATTAAACCTCTGTGGGGTTGCTTACATTTTTTTTATAATCGCAAATTTTTTCGCAATCGCAATATCTGTCCGAAAAATCACAATTAGATTATTTCCCAAAATCGTGCAGCCCTACTGTTTAGCCATAAACAAACATTTTATCGAAGCTGGTCATCTATTTGAGAATAGCCATGTAGGGCCACCAGGTGGACAGGATCAGGAGCCCTATACATTCCCTGTGCAGATAGTTCGACTACTGCAACGCACTGCTAACTGGCCTCCCGGCCACTGCCACCAAGCCTCTTCAACTCATTCAAAACGCAGCGGCCCGCCTGATCTCAAACCTACCGAAGTCGGCCCATGTCACCCCACTTCTTAGGGACCTGCACTGGCTCCCCATTGCTGCACGTATCCGCTTCAAGGCCCTCGACCTAGCATACCGTGCGGCAAAGGGAACCGCTCCCGCCTACCTCTGGTCAATGGTCTCTAACTACACACCCTCAAGACTAGGGATGGGTACCGAATTCGGTACTTTTGAGGTACCGAACCGAAACACGTCGGTACTACCGAGTATCGAATCAAGTGAGAAACCTAAAAAAAAATATTTTTTATTAAAAAATTTTTTTTTTACAATTTTTTTTTTTTTTTTTTTTTAACTTTTTTCTTTTCATGTCAACGTTCACACGCACAATATATGCTTACCTAGGATTTGACTTGATTCAACAACAAAGCAGTCGGAGCAATGGAAAGCCGAAAACTGTCGAAATTGTAGTTATTTGAAGTTTGGATTTTTTTTTTTTACAACTGAGGTAGGTAAATTACATTTCTTGAGACTAAAGTACCGAAAAAAGGTACCGTTGGGTACCGGTATCGATTCAAAGGTACCGGTATCGGTTCAAATGTGAAAGGTACCCATCCCTACTCAAGACCCCTACGCTCTGCATCTTCTGGCCGCCTCAGACCTACTCCTATCCAAGCTCCCGGAGGGTCATCAAAGAGAAGCCGCCTATTCTCAGTCCTTGCCCCACAATGGTGGAATGAACTACCCATCCCAGTTAGGACAGCCGAATCCCGTCCAATCTTTCGCCGTCGACTAAAGACTCACTTCTTCAACCATTATCTGAAATGATAATAAAAAAAAATATATATATATATCTAACCCTGACTAACCTTACTGTCATGCACTTAATATGCACAAAATATCAGTCACTTCTGAAAATAAGTTACAAAAGTAAAAAAATTATGCGTTTTGGAAAATAGCTTTTTATTTGATTATCATAAAAAAGTGTTTTCTATACAGAGATGTCGACATTGGTAAATATCGGTATTGGCCAGAACAGCAATATTAATATGGGTTATTGGTATCGGCCACAATTTTCACATCGGTGCATCACTAGTGATGTGTGCCCTTAATTGACACAGGGGATATAATCTGGGATTGTCTTATGTACTGAGCTAGAGGTTCGAGTGATAAAGCAAAGAGTCCGGGACTAAGAGGACAACCCTGTCTAGAAGAGCGCGAGACAGAGAAGAGTGGTGAGCAGAGTTTCCCTGTTAAGATCATGGCCGAAGGCCCTGTGTAGAGAACTTTGATCATGTGAATGAACCCCTCACCTAACCCCATCCTTCTAAGGACTGCCCACAAATATGACTACTCCAATCTGTCAAAGGCCTTCATCGCGTCTAAGGACATGACAGCCGTAGGGGTTGCGACATCCTTGCTGGCATCAATCACATGCAGTAACCGTCTGATATTATCTGTGACCAGTCGGCCTCTTATAAAGCCAGTCTGATCGGGGTTAACTAGAGATGTCATATGCTTTTGAAGTCTGATGGCTAGCATATAGCTTGAGATCGGCTCAGAGGAGACTTAAGGGTCTATAGCTGCCACATTCGGTGGGATCCTTATCTTTCTTGAGTAGGACAGATATAAGTGCCATATTGACATCCCTGGAAAAATTGCCCTCTTCGACTGAGTGTAAAATCATTGAAAGTAATAAGGGACCGAGTACATCCCAGAACGCAGTATAAAGTTCCGGTGGAATGCCGTCCCAACCAGGAGCCTTGCCCCGCTGCATGTCAGCAATTGCCTCCCTGAGCTCATCTAGTGTGATGGATTCAGCTAACCGTTTAGCGTCATCCTCTGAGATTTGTGGTAAGTTCATTTGACTAAGATAGTCCTCCAGCTTGGTATGATCATAGACCACTTCTGACTCGTACAGGTTGGAATAAAACAAGCTAAATGTATCGTTGATTTTGTTGGGGTTGGTGGTTATCTCCCCCTGTTGGTTCTTAATGGCAGGGATATCTGCAAATTGTTCACTGGCCCGTATCTTCATAGCCAGTAGGTGACTAGGTCTAGAGCCATGAAAGTAGTAGTGTTGTCTTGTTCTGTGCATTTGAAATTCAGACTGTTGTCTTAAAATGGAGTTAATCTCCTTTTTCACCACCTTAATTTGGAGCTCCAGTCGGCTAGAGTAGCTGTGCTGCATAGAAGACATCATTGTTTTATGAAGCTCTTCCAATTCTACTAACTTGGAGAGACGACCCTTGCGGAGATTGGAAGCAAATAGAGTGGTGTTACTTCTAATAAACCCCTTAACCGAATTCCATAAAATTCTGGGGTCCTGTACCGATCCAGCATTAAACTGCAAGAATTCAATGAGCTTCTCCTTAAATTGTAGGTTAAATTCCTCGTTCTTCAGCAGCGTTGAGTTAAAGCGCCATCTAGGGGCACGGGACGTTATTTTACTGAGTGAACCCTTAAAGGGGAACTATCTTATAAATGGCCTTTTTCAGTGTTTAGCATTGTTTCCTAGCTATATGGACTTATATTAATATGATCTATGTCTCTAATTCTCATATTGGCGCATTCTTCCAATTCTCCTCTCACAATATTCACCCTCACTGAACTGAGTCATCTGAAAATGTGCTGATTTGTGATGTCAGAGAGACTCAGCTGCATGATAATGTGGCAGATGCCACCAGGCCACACAGTGGTTTAGGAGCCCAGCCTCAAAACGGCTCGAGATCTTGAGGTAGAAAAATGCTGTTTTTGAGTACTTGATTAGAAATACAAAACAATGAATTAAAAAAAATTATAATTACAGAGGTGTTCCATAAACGCACAGGAATTGTGTAAAAGTGCCCAAATAGTGAAAGAAATAGTAAAATAGTTCCCCTTTAAGGAGGATGTATTTGTGGTCTGACAGTGCAATGGGCCTCAAGTCAATGTCAAAGCTATCGAATAGCCTAGAGCAGGGCTATTCAACTGGCGGCCCGCGGGCCAGATCCGGCCCGCGGGATGATTCTGACCGGCCCGCCAAAGATTACATGATAATAATTTTTTTTTTTTTTTTTTTATATATATATTTTATTTATTTATTTTTTACTTTTTTTTCCTTCATGTCAACGTTAACACGCACAATTGAGCCAAAAGTCACTCAATTAATGACAGATTTCATTGATAATTTGAGGGAAAACTTTGCAAGTCGATTTGATGAATTTGACATGTCCAGAGAATTGATGCATTTTGTGAGCAACCCATTTGCCAATGTAGCTGGTATTTCCACAAAAGGACAAGAGTTCCTTGCATCACTTCACATTGATGAAGGTCTCCTGCAACTTGAAATAATTGACATGCAAGCATCATCTGCTCTGAAGCAGGCACTTGAGAATGAATCCACCACAACATTTTGGATAAAGTGTATTCATGTCAAGACATTCCCCAAAATAAAAACGCTGGCAATATCTGTGCTAACAATGTTTGGCTCAACATACACCTGTGAATCCAGTTTCTCTCACATGAATGCCATTAAAACAAGCAACCGTGCCTCCTTGACAAATTAGCATTTGCATCACTGTTTGCGGGTAGCCCTCACTTCCTATGAACCCTCTTTCTCTGCCATTGCCCAGTCAAAGAAGTGCAATCGCTCTCATTAGATGTGTGTATGTAGGCTAGGCCTGTCTGCCCCCCACCCCCCTGATGTTTGAGAGTTAAGAGTGGACAATAAGTGCTAATAAGATGCTGTGATTTGCTGTTGTTGCACAGACATGAAGCACTTTTTCATAAACTCAGCTGCACTATAAATGTGTTTTTTTGTTCAAGTGTTGATGTTAGAATGTTCAGATGCACATCATGCACTTGTTTGTTTTTTATTTAATTTTTATATTGAAATGTTGAAGAGGATATGTTGCAGTTGTTGCACAGTCATAAATGAAGCACTTTTTGCAGGAGATGTTGCAGATGTGGCACATAAATGAAGCACTTTTTTTGAAAAGTATACTACTTTTGCAATGTAGTTAAATAAAAGTTGTGAAAATGTGGTTGCGTGTTGTGTCAAGTGTACATATATTCATAGCACGGGGAGGCGCCGTGGCAGTCCGGCCCCTGGCCCCTTGGGTTTCTGACAATGTGGCCCCCTGAACAATTGAGTTGAATAGCCCTGGCCTAGAGGAAGAAAAAACATAATCAATTCTGGGAAAAGTTTTATGTCTCGCGGAGAAAAAAAGAGTAGTCTCGCGCGGTTGAGTTGAGTAACCGCCACATATCAGTAACCCCTGTGTCTTTAGACCAGTCACGTAGGGCCGCGGAAGCTTGCTTCTGATCGTGGGTTTCAGCATTACCGGACTTATCAATCAATGGATCCCAAATGGCATTGAAATCAGCACCCACTATAAATGAGTACTCAGGTAGTTTCAACATCTCTGTAGTGAGTACATTATAAAAGTTAGCGTCATACACATTAGGGGCATAGGCAATTTTCCTGTTAGAGTATTCCATCTTCGCAATAGTAATTCGACCTTCTGCATCAGACCACACGTCTAATAATTTTATATTTAACTTTCGCTTAGCTACTATGGCTACTCCACGAGACTTAGTGCTAAAAGAAGAGGAGCTTATGTTATGATTTGTTTGCAAGTCTTGCACTGTCAGCCTTTAAAAGATGTGTTTCACTGAGCAAAGCAACGTCCACCTCCTGCCTTTTCAACCATGTTAGTACACTTGTGCGTTTATGCGGATTATTAAGACCCCCTGTATTCCAGATCAATATGTTCAAATTAGCCATAGTCTAAAAAGGCTGCAGTATGACTGAATGTAATCCGTTTGGAGTAGAACACCATAACATATATATATCCACTTGTTAAGGTCCCAGTGAGTTCCGAGCGTGAGCGTGAAAATAAAAATAAAACAGAGCTAGTCGACTGGAAAGAAAAACAAAAAACGACACAATCCCCCATTCCCTCCCCCCTCCCCCACTTCAGAATACTTGTCCAGTATCGATCAAACATCCCTCGATACCCCTCCCCAGAGGCACCCTGCCCCATAAAGTAGGTTGCTCTAACACCGACTGAGCATACCATCTAACAAGAACACTAAGTACCCAACTCGCTCCATATAAAAGCTGTGCACGAATAGAACAATTAAGGCATAGTAACAAATAGGCCTGCCACGATAACACATTTTGCTGGGCGATTAATTGCCCCCGAAAATATCGCGATAAGCGATATTATTGCGACCGGTTAGAGAATTTTTTTGAGAAATTTATTTCCCAAAACCTTTATTTTGAAGCCCACCGCTCCGTCTTTTCCGGTGTTTAAGACTTTTATTTTGAAGCCCACCGACCGGACCGGAAGTATTGTTGTGATTATCCTAGCCGACAACTTGTCTCGTCCGGTTCTGTGTTTTTTAGTTTTAACGTTAGCTACTAACGTTAGATGCAGCTACTACAGGCAATCAACGATGAGGAGGAAGCGTCAAAGCAGTATATAATAGAATAGCTGTGGTGCGTAGGCACTACAGCACGACTCGAAAACGACCTGTTATAATAAATTAATTCATGTTTAACTTGTCCCCGTCTCCAGTCCTTTGACTAGCCCCACCCGTTCATTGTAAACAATGATGCATGTAATTGTATTAACGTTATTCTGTGTTATTCTAACGTTACACTACAAATAACGCTACTTGGTTAAAAGGAGCAACACTATTGAGAAATGTAGTTAAGCTATGTGGCGTTGCCCCACGGAGCTCCTGTGCTGTGCTCTGTAGTAAAGCCAGCGGCCCGCCTCCCAACACGGACAGTGACTGACAAGGGGCACTGGTTCCGCCTCATTAAAACAAACGCGCAAATAGCAATTAATCGCGCCCGTCAAAATCATTGCATTCATTTTAATTATCGCGGCAATTAATCGATTTATTGCTTATCGCGGCAGGCCTAGTAATATAACAGTCCTCTAGACTTTAAATTCCTGATATAACCTCTCAACAGTAGTCATATGTTTGCATTCAGGTTGTGCTTGTTAGGTCTCAAAGAAATTAAATAATATAGAAATAATAAATGCACATATACATATATATATATATATATATATATATATATATATATATATATATATATATATATATATATATACACCCACACACTCACCCACGCTGGTAATGTAGTACCAAAATAGGGTAGATCCACACAACGCATGTATCCACCGACAACTATATCCTGAGTGGTAGAACAGGATAAATGAAATAGTGAGTGAGCACATACACATACATACACCCACCCATACAACCATACACACATACCTGTAAGAGTATTAATATGGCAAGTGAAATTATATTTGGCCATTTCAGCCCATATTTGACTAAACATTGTGTGCCCTCTCCCTCCTATTAAAATAATAATAATAGTAATAATAATAATAATAATAATTGCACATACATATACACGCATATATGTGCAACCACCACCTCCTATAATATATATGTGTGCGTGCTAGGGCTGTCTTAAATACTTCGACGCTTCGAAACTTCGTTCGATGGCACAAGCTTCGAACATTAAAAAAAAATCGAAGTTTAATTTTTTTTTTTTTATTATTATTATTTCAAAAAAAAATCTATTTTTTATTTTTATTTTATTTTTACTTCAGTGTGTGTGTGTGTGCATGGGGCCATTGGGTGGGGCCGGGGGACAAATACACTGGAGGAAAGTAACCCAGCTCAGCACTGCCCAAATTATATCATCACTATTGCCATGTTTGAAGGATATCATCCTCAAACACATATACACCACCTACACGCCTATTCTCAGTCCTTGCCCCACAATGGTGGAATTAACTACCCACCCCAGTTAGGACAGCCGAATCCCATCCAATCTTTCGCCGTCGACTAAAGACTCACTTCTTCAACCATTATCTGAAATAAAATAAAAAAAAATAAAATAAAAAAAATCGAACCCTAACTAACCTTACTGTCATGCACTTGTCCTAATAAACGAACCTACACTGTAACACGCAACACTTTGATGAATATTGTTACTCAGCTGATAGAGTTGTATCCTTCCTGATGACCTGTCGTGCAGAACTTGTAAGTCGCTTTGGATAAAAGCGTCAGCTAAATGACTAAATGTAAATGTGAATGTAAATGCCTTGTAGAATTCCACACATAAGAAAGAAAGATACTGGGATGAATAAACAAAATAGGAAATAAAATGTAGAAATGCATATGAATCTCCATATATGAAATAGAACATTTAGAGAAGGTGCTACTGAGATGTTTTGGTGAGTTCTTTGTTTTTTTGTGGAAGTAGCCCTTACAAATGCATGAACATTCACTGATAATTGGTCTGTAGTGGAGTCTACAAGGTCTACATTGCCGGACCATGTAGAATCCGGACCTTGTAGACTGACATAATTCTGTGCATAGTTTAGTCTACACAGGCCATATTTCAAATAATCAAAATCTTACTTCATTCATCTTAAACATTCTTGATTTGGGGGATTAGTAGTTCCCATGAAATCTGAAGTTGTTCAAACGACAACAGCGATCCACCTTGAATTAAATCACACAGCCGTGTTGGCTGCGTCACAGTCACGAAAGGGGCTACTTAATTCATTAATCCAATCCACTTTATTTATAGAGCACATTTAAAAACAACAAAGTTTACCAAAGTGCTGTACAAGTCCCACAACATAAGATAAAAAAAAAAAAATTATAAAAAAAAAGAAAAATAATAAATAAATTTTTTTTTAATTCGAAGCTTCGAATTAAAATCGAAGCTTCGATTGCCAAAAAAAATTCGAAGGTCAGCCCTAGTGCGTGCACATATACACACACACACACACACTGCAGCAGTGTAGTACAGAAATAGGGTAGATCCACACAATGCATGCATCCACCAACAACTATCTATGTAAGGCAGGGTAAATGGAATATTGAGCACACACACACACCCACACAACCATGCACACATATATATACACACACATATATGTAAGAGGGTATTAATATGGCAGGTGAAATTATATTTAAACATTCAGCGCCCTCTCTCTTCTCTTAGCCTCCATCACCGCTGAATAGTCGAGATGCCGAGAGCATTTGGTCGCATAGATACGACGTCATCAGTCTGTCCCAGAGATATAATATACACAGTCCGCTCCGGACCCGAGTTAGCAGCGAGCAGTGGCTATTGCAAACTAATGTCTATATAAAGTCTATAGCACAATCCCAATATACACAAACACATTAATTGTAACAACCTGTTAACTGTTGTCATAATAATAACGTATAGCTTGACTGGCTTCGGCAGGCAGTAGCTGTGCTATTGCTATAGCTGGCTAACGAGGTTAGCCGATACCTTCACCTTGTTTTCTCGAGTCCCTCGTTTTCAGATGCCTGGTTATGTAATCCTTCGCCTCGGATGGGTCATAGAACGATTTCTGCTCCCCTTTAGGAGATGTGATTTTCAACATCGCCGGGAACAGCAGACCAAACCTGATATTCGGGCAGCTGCGTAGCATCTCTCTAGCCTCCTTGAAGGCCGCCCGTTGTTTCCTTACTGCGACCGTGTAATCTTGGAAGATGTAGATCTGTTTATTGTTGTGGTGGATGGGTCGTTGAGTCGATGCCTTCCTCAGGATATCCACCTTCTCCTGGAAGTAGTGGAATTTGATCACAATCTGTCGCGGGGGTTCCCCATCCTTTGGCTTGGGTTGCAGACTCCTGTGCGCTTGGTCAATCGTCGGGGTGTAGTCCAGGTTGAGTGAATCTTGGAGCAGCTTAGCCATCGTTTCTTCCATACGTGCACCTCCAAAACGTTCATCTACTCCAATTATCCGACAATTGTCTCTGCGTTGTCTGGACTCAAGGTCATTTGCTTTGGCCGTTAGTTGTTTGATATCAGATTTCATCGATTTCACCTCCGTTTCTAGCTCGGCGACTCTATCGGAGTAGTAATTAGCTCCCTCTTCCAATGCTTGTATAGCTGTAGCCTGTAGCTTGATATCTTGGTTAGCCTGATCTATAGCCTCGTGTTGTTCCGAAACGCACGGTACTGTAGCTATTTCTTTTCGTAGTTCGTCGGAGAGGTCTCCCATCTTAGCATACAGTTCCGTGGTTATTATAGCCACAGTGCTTTCTATCTTTGACATCAACCGTTGTTCCGAGTCTTTGATGGCTTGCATGATGGAGGTAAAATGCATATCTGGCACAGCCGTTTTGGGCGTTCCGGCCTCAACAGTGCCCGAGACTTTCGGGGTTGATTTAGGCCTGGTTTTTCTAGCCATCTGAGGGTCGATTGTCGTTCAAGTTTAACAGAATATTTGCGAAAAAACAGTTTTCCTTGTGTTGTTGAGTGGTTATAATCTATTTAAGCAAGTTCTAATATTCGTCTAAAGGCTGAAATTTAACTAAATAATTGTTTTCGTGCAGAGCTCAAATCGGACATGTGTTACATGTTGCTGCTCACAAGCGCCCCCCCCCCCCCCCCCCCCCCCCCCACAAAGCACTCTATATTAAACCCACACCAATCTGGTTTTAGAGAGAAACACAGTACAATATCGGCGGCTACTGTAGTTATAAATGACATTGTATCAGCCCTTGACAAAGGAAAGCATTGTGCTGCGCTGTGTGTTGGCTTTGATACAGGTGCTTGCAGTTGGTTTCAAAACTATTTAACAGAAAGATTTCAGTGTGTGAAAATGGGAAATGCCCAATCAGAGCTTCTACCCATCACAAAAGGTGTTCCACAGGGATCAATCCTGGGCCCTGTCTTATTTACCATTTATATTAATAATATTGTCTCATCTCTAAGCCACCTTTACGCGGATGACACAGTTCTCTATTGTACTGCTGATTCTGTGCAACTGGCCACTAAATATTTACAACTCTCCATTGACGCCCTGCAAGATGCACTTATTAGTCTAAAATTGGTGCTTAATGCCAGTAAAACTAAATGTTGTTTTCCAAAGCCAAAAATATTGTTTATAGTGACTTGCATATATCAACTCTGAACAGTTCTGATATCGAGAGAGTTTCAGAATACAAATACCTTGGTATTTGGATTGATGAAGGACTTACATTTAAATATCATGTGGGCGTTCTCGCCAGTAAATTATGGAAAAATATTGGCTTTTTGTATAGAAATAGAGCCAACTTCCCTATGATTAGCAGAAAGAGAGTTGTTGAAGCAGTATTCCTATCTGTTTTGGATTACGGAGATGTGATTTATAGACATGAAGCGGCTTCCACTCTTAAGCCCTTAGACTCTGTTTATCATTCAGCCATTAGATTTATCAGTACCGGTGATAGTTATGGTACTCACCATTGTATCCTATATAATAAGGTCGGTGGGCCTCTCTGGCAGAGAGACGTAAGTTGCATTGCAATCTTTTTATTTATAAAGCCATAATTAGAGATTGTCAAAATTATATTAGTTCTTTATTGGAATGGACCACTGGACCCTGTCGTACACGATCCAGTCTTTGGCTTACACAGTGCTTAGAGTTTGTACTGAACTTGGTAGATCTGCTTTTGGCTTTTTTGCCCCTACATCATGGAATACCCTGCAGGAAACACTGAAACTAGACACTCTAGTGTCTATGGGTCGGTTTAGAACCTTAATGACCAATCAGGTCACCACAATATGTAATTGTTTTTAAATTATTACCTCTGTTTTCGTTTTTTGCCATTTTATTCTTTAATTTTTTTTAATGTATTTTAAAATGTGCTCTTAATTATTCTGATTGTCTGATGTCTTTATATTTATGAAAACACTGACACTTATATGTAACATCTCAACGGCACTGTAAATGAGTTTAATTACTCAGTGTATTTTGTATTATCGAGTATAAATAAAGATTGAATGAATTAAACCTATTCCGTGATAATGATAATACTTAAATAATAATGACTGGTATGCATTACTCAATATTTCATTAAACCCATTTTTTTGTACATGTTCATATTTTATAAGGTCATAAAATTGATAATAAAAAGACAGCTAATTACTTTTTGAATCCTCCATAGTGGGTTTTCCTGTCAAGCCAGTGTTTATTTTCTTTTTCTAAGAACAGTTTATTTTCCAACGCTGAATGTCTTGCTTTGGAAAACAATTCATAAAATGTACAACATAATTTAATACTCCGCAAAGCGTCCCAGAGCAGTAGTGCTGATCAGTGACCAGGAACACTTGTATTCATGACCTTATTGAGACTAACAGACTGAAGCTGACTCTAGATCAGTGACCAGGAACACATGATTGTATTCATCATGATGACCTTATTGAGACTGACTCAAGATCAGTGACCAGGAAGACTTGTATTCATTACCTTATTGAGACTAACGGACTGAAGCTGACTCTAGATCAGTGACCAGGAACACTTGTATTCATGACCTTATTGAGACTGACAGACTGACTCTAGATCAGTGACCAGGAAGACTTGTATTCATGACCTTATTGAGACTAACAGACTGACTCAAGATCAGTGACCAGGAAGACTTGTATTCATTACCTTATTGAGCCTAACGGACTGAAGCTGACTCTAGATCAGTGACCAGGAGCACTTGTATTTATGACCTTATTCACACTAACATGCTGACTCTAGATCAGTGACCAGGAACACTTGTATTCATGACCTTATTCACACTAACAGACTGACTCTAGATCAGTGACCAGGAACACTTGTATTCATGACCTTATTCACACTAACAGACTGACTCATGGCTGTGTCCTGTCTCTTACGACGGCTTCTCAGTTACAGTGGGTGACAATATTGTCACAAGGAAGAAGATATTACCTACCTGGGTTCTATCCTAGAGGCAAATCTTTCATGTGACAAAATGGCATCCAATGTAATAAAAAAAGTCAACCAACGAACTCGATTCTTGTACCGGATCTCCTCACTGGTAAACAAGAATACCCTGAAGACTCTGGCAGGAGCACTCATTCAAGGGTACTACGACTATGCTTGCACCTCATGGTACCAAAGCACCTCAAAGGCGCTAAAAACAAAATGACAAACATCTCAAAACAAACTGGTCAGACTACTGCTTGACCTTACTCTTAGAACCCACCTCACCCCTGCCCACTTTGACAACCTAGGATGGCTTAGAGTAGACGACAGAGTACAGCAACTTGCAATGGGCCTGGTCTACAAGATACACTACACGACCAAGGTACCCATGTACATGTCAAAATACTTCCCAAAGGTGAATACCACGATCACAACACCAGAGGGAGCTCCACAAATCATGTTAAACCCAGATTCGGCTCAAACAAGGGACTAAACACGTTTAGCAATTATGCCACATCAATGTGGAACGCCCTACCCAAAGCTGTAAAGGAATGTGAATCACTACCCACTTTCAAAAACACTCTCAAAAAACACCTAAGGGAGACTGCAATTCGAAACTGGCCCCTGTAAATGTCCGAACACAACCCCCTCCAATGTACAGTAAATTACCAAGTATGGTCTTGTCAATATTCCAATGTACAGTTTTGTTTGTACAGTGTCCCCCACCCACCCCTTCTACCCAACCCCCCCCCCCCCCCCCCACCCACCCACCCAACCACCTCCAATGTACAGTCCCCCCCACCCCCCCCCCCACCTACCCAATCCAATGTACAGTTTCTACGTCAAATGTATATACTCTTTTTTTCTGGACTCTTTTTGTATCACAAACAGTACTGTATTTGCAAATCTGGTATGTCATAAATGTATAGATGCAGCAGTACTGTCTATCTGTATGTCATGTATGTCATATATGTTACGATGAATTGAAAATGGGGGACCCTGATGTAAACAAGACGAAAGTCTTTCTCTGGTCTGCATCCCCTTAACAATTGTATGTATTGAGCTGTACTATACTGTACCCATTCTGCAATCTGTTAATAAAGTTTTCAATCAATCAATCAATCAAAAACTCTAGATCAGTGACCAGGAACACTTGTATTCATGACCTTATTCACACTATGCTGACTCTAGATCAGTGACCAGGAACACTTGTATTCCTGACCTTATTTCACACTAACAGACTGACTCTAGATCAGTGACCAGGAGGCTTTGTGAATATGGAGCTCTGTTTGCTTGGAGTGCCAGCCTCTGGTCCAGAGCAGTACCAGCCAGCTGCGCTCCAGCAGCTCCTCCAGCAGGGGAACCACCTCCTCCGCCTCCTTTTATGTGGAAGATTGATTTGTCCGCTGGCCAAGGGAGTGGGTGGGAGTGTTAAGTGTTGCTGGCCCTCATCCCCCACAGGCGGCTCAGAGCTGCTCTTCAGCGCTAAGCAGGCTTTACAAAGCAGCGGAAAATCCCGTAATGCATGGCCCAGATGTTTTGACGGGAGGCCCGACTGTAGGTCACAGTGGAACGGTAGTGAGGACAGCGAGACAGAGAGCGGAGTACATCGCTGCTGATCCCCGCTGGGTGATATCATGTCATCGGCAATAGATGAGAACACACCTCAACGTGATATACAGTACTTCCAAATGAAATACGGTTTGTTTCTGAAGGGAACGAGAGAGGAAGGAACCGAGGCACTCGACTTGTCAGTGAAAAAGATTTATAAAATGCTTTTTATTACATTGGCAAGTTCTATACAAAACACGTTTCAGCATCTTGCATAAGCTCTACCAAAGAGCACCTTGTTTGTTATGACTGTTAGCTCTCCTATCATATTATTATTAGTAGTAAGTAAACCAGTGGAGTAGTGAGAGTGAGTAAACACAGGTGCACATACAGGTGACCTGTCTCTCAAACTCCTTCTCTTCTTCTTCTCTTGATCCTCCAAATACAGCTGTTGCTTGTATAGTTGTGATTGGAGGATCAAGGAAAAGAGGGTGGGGCTTGAGATAGGTCAATTGCAAATAGAGGAGATCGAGAGAAATGAAGGTTACTCAGTAGTTGTACTGTAGTTCAGTGCTGAATGTAGTGTTGTAGTCGAGTCACTAAATCTTGAGTCCGAGTCGCCAAAGCTTAAGCTTGGCTTAAGGTGGAAGACAGAGTAAACCAGATAGGGATGTGCCTAGTTCACAGAATAGTGCATGGGGTAGTGCCAGTGTACTTTAACAATTACTTCAACCGAATCAGAGACACCCATGCTTACCAAACAAGGCGCAGCTCAACTGACTTTGTGCCAGTCAGATTCAGGAGCTGTATGGGGAAGGAGTCATTTTTATATTCAGCAGCTGTCTTTTGGAATAGTCTGCCCAGTGAACTGAAAACCATAGACAGTGCCGTTAGATTCAAGTCCAGCCTGAAGACATGGCTCAAAAGGGACTATACCTAGACACTTAGCTTAAGGCACCCTTGCATGTTGTATGAGTCTGTATGTATATAAATGTTAAATGGTATATGTGATGTGTTGTGATGTCACGTTTTGTATGATGCATGTGTTAAGCATCACATTCCCCCACCCCCCTACAAGGACCACAATGGAAATAAGCTCTGAGCTTTTTTGTGTTTCATCCTTGGCAGTATATCCCGACTGTGCTCTTCTGTCACATGTTTATTTTTTATATTGTCAAATAAAGTCATTCATTCATTCATTCAAAGAAGAGCCCGAGTTGAGTCCTGATTACCCTAGTCCGAGTCCAAGTCATCAAGGTTGAGTCCACTCCACTCTGGCAGTCAAAGAGCTGACATACAAATAAAAAAAGGTCTACATTAATCATAAATGACACAGCGGTCACCATTTCAAAGGGAGTTTATTTACTTTGTGACACAATAGCCAAACAAATGCACTAGCCATCAATATCTTATGCCAAATGATTAGGGCCTATTACAAAATAAAACTGTATTTATCAATTAACAAGTCTGAGTCCTTGCCTGCACCTTCTGAGGCCGAATGCAGTCAATGCTCGAGTCCAAGTCCGAGTCATCAGTGCTCAAGGGAACCGCTCCCGCCTACCTCCGGTCAATGGTCTCTACTACACACCCTCAAGACCCCTACGTTCTGCATCGTCTGGCCGTCTCAGACCCACTCCTATCCGCGCTCCGGGAGGGTCATCAAGGAGAAGCCGCCTATTCTCAGTCCTTGCCCCACAATGGTGGAACGAACTGCCCACCACAGTTAGGACAGCCGAAACCCGTCCAATCTTTCGCCGTTGACTAAAGACTTCGTCAACCATTATCTAAAGAAAAAAAAAATCTAAGGTTCCCTAACTAACCTTACTGTTATGTCCTAATATACTAACCTACACTGTAGCACAACACTTTGATGAACATTGTTACTCAGCTGATAGATCTGTGCCCTTGTCGTACAGAACTTTTAAGTCGCTTTGGATAAAAGCGTCAGCTAAATGACTAAATGTGAGTCCAAATCGAGTCACAACTCCTGAAAATCAGTCCTGGACTCGAGTACTACACCACTGGCTGAATGAGCACACATTTATCGAGAGGCCTTTGGCTAATAACACGAGGGCATGTGGGAACGTTCCTCAAGATCAGGAACCAGCAGTGACGTGATGGTTTCCCCCGTGCCGCCAGACTCATGAGCAAATAACACTTAACTGCCGGCTACCGGCCTGAGACTGGGGGAATCCAGTGCTATTTTATAGCTGTTTCTGCTACTGATTTGCACACACTACACCCACATGGTGTCTGTTATGTAGAAGCCTAATAGAGCTACTTCATCACAGATTCTACTGCCACTTTACACCCACCACACCCACATTGTTATTACATTGGGATTATTGTATTGGAAATGAGTGCTATTCTTTTTAAATCATTGCTTATGCTTGGAAAATGTATAACATTTATATTGCTTTCTTTTTTGTCCTACTTTATTTCATTTCAACCTTTATTTAAAATCGTAAGCTTGAGGTTTCCCTCGTTTACAGAAACGCAATTGTACAAAACGTAAACGGCACATAATACAAACAAATAGTCACAGAAAATTAAACACCAGCGTAAAAATTTTAAACTTTTAAAATAATTAAAAAAGATCAGCTAAAACAGGTACAGGTAGTCACACAATGGTCTGAAATCATACGTTTAAACATACCGAGGGAAGGAAGAACCTCCAATTTCAGAGAGTTGAAGGACATTCCATGAGTTGGAGGCATCAAAGGAAAGAGCTGACTTCCCTAGATCAGAACAAACTTGAGGGACCCTAAGAACCATCCAGTCATTCGATCGAGTTGAATAGGTTCCAATATTCCAATCTAACGGTGAAGAGATATAAACAGGTTGTTTACCAATAAGGGCTTTAATAATAAATAAATACCAGTGTTTGTTGCGCCTTTCTGTAAGAGAAGGCCGACCCACCCTATCATACAGGACACAATGGTGAGTAGGGCTGCAACTAATGACTATTTTGGTAGTCGACTAATCTGTCGATTATTTTTTCGATTAGTCGACTAATAAAAAAAACAATTATATAAAAAAAAAAATATATATATATATATAATATATAATTATTTTTTTTATTTTTTTTTTGTACTACCTATCTTTGTGAAAGTGGCTTCTCAGCTCTGGTCCAGCTGAAGACAGAGCAGAGGAACAGATTGGACATTGAGCATGACCTCAGAGTTGCTTTGAGACTCTTGTCAGGACCAAACAACATCCCCAGTTATCCCATTAGTTCCCCCAAACTTACTGTCGGTCTGTTATGTTAAGCTAAGAAGTCTTCAGCTGGCTGGACCAGAGCTGAGAAGCCACTTTCACAAAGATAGGTAGTACAACAAAAAATATTATATTTTTTTATTTAAATTTTTTAATGACTAATCGACGCAACAATTCCTCGTCGACGATTTTTTATCGACGCCGATTATGTCGACTAATCATTGCAGCCCTAATGGTGAGTATCATATGTCACCAGTAATAAACCTAAGAGCTGAGTGATATGCAGAATCCAGGGCCCTCATTCATCAACGTGTGCGTAGAATATGTTCTATTTCCACACGTAAGCACAGAATGTAGAATCAGTGTACGCACAGGAAAATCGGGATTCACCACACGTGCGTACGCAGGTTCTACGCACACCTGTCATGATGAATCTCACCTTGGCCCTGCGCCGAGGCTCGTGCACACTTTCACGTATTTGCATACCAAGACCGCCCCGATTAACCATATACGGTAATGAGCACCCCAATGAAATGTGGAAGAATGGACTAAACCGAGGGTGTTGTACACTGTCGGATATTATACCTATTAACTTCCTAAAAGACCATTGCTGCCTGGACACCGCAAACACTAATAAAGACCATCAACCACTGTTTTGCCATTGCCCGTTAGTGTCATTAATGCATGCTGGAATAAGAATGCCTTTCTTAATTTATTTTTAATATTAATAATTATTATAATACAATAAAAGACAGCTCCGTCTTTTAATACACATATATTGTACAGTAACGTCAAATAAATACTACAGTCCCCGCTGAAATAAAGGTTCTGCACACACATACCAGCAGTGATCTACAGCATAAAAGATAGCCACTTTATAATACTATTCTGAGTAGATAATTCATCTGTATCGCAACAGAGTCACGGATCTGGTCGGGGCAGGTATCATTATGTCGGGAAAATCCTTATGAAATAAACAGAAGTGAATTAAAGAATTTAAAAACAAAGTTTAGCATATTAAATTGTTTTATAAGCTTTCTGAGTAGATAATTCATCTGTATCGCAACAGAGTCACGGATCTGGTCGGGGCAGGTATCATTATGTCGGGAAAATCTTTATGAAATAAACAAAAGTGAATTAAGGAATTTAAAACGAAGTTTAGCATATTAAATCGTTTTATAAGCTTATAGCTTTTTTCGTGCTGATTTGAGAGGGTCCAGCTGCAGAGCCGGAGAGCAACTCTCAGGGCCAAGATAGCACTTATACTATTTTGAGAGAGACAGCAGAGAGACAGACAGCAGAGAGACAGACAGACAGACAGACAGACAGACAGACAGACAGACACTGTTCCACAGTGTGTGTGTGTGTGTGTGTGTGTGCGTGTGCGTGTGTGTGACTACTAGTCTAATAGTAGAGACTCAGCCCCCCCCCCCCCCCCCCCCCTCTGGACCACCTCCTAGTAGAGACTTCTCTAGGAAGAAGATGAAGATGAGGATTAAGGCGAGACACTGCAGGTGAATAGGCAAATATACCTTTTTTGTTGATTTTGAGATTCTGTTATATTTTGCTTCCTAAACATGTCTTCTATGAAACTAGTGACAATAAAACGTCAATAACACACATTTAGTTGTTCATTTTACTTCATTTTGCCTTATTGCATCCATAAATGTCCACATATTTAATGGGTAAGTGCCTCATTTGCATATATAAACATAAATTTCAGAAAACTTGTCTCTACTAGGAGGTGGTCCAGAGGGGGGGGGGGTCTCTACTGGGAGGTGGTCCAGAGGGGGGGGTCTCTACTAGGAGACTAGTGGTCACACACACACACTGTGGAACAGTGTCTATCTGTCTGTCTGTCTGTCTCTCTGCTGTCTGTCTCTCCGGCTCTGCAGCTGGACCTTGATCAAATAAGCACTGAAAAGCTTTTAAGCTCGTAGCTCCAATTTGGGTCCCAAATTGCGGTACAAATGAAGGAGGTGTCTCGGGTAGTGGACTCTAGTTAATATTATGTTCTCTCTGCAATTAGACTGCCCCTCATTCATCCCTATCTGATGCTATCTCTGAAAACAGTTCCTGTGAGCGCAGTCAGTGCACCCCATAACGCTATATATATAAACCTGCATTCATTCGGAGAGAAAGACCTATTCCACATGCTATTTAGGGTTTGACAATAATTACACTAATATCGCTATTTCACAATGAACTATAATGGATTACGGGGTCATACAGAACACGCGCCAGTGTCTTTATTTCCGCCTTGAAACTAATGCAGAACTGAGGAGCGATATTCTACCACTGGGCGTCAGCTAAGTGTGCTCTGACCTGTGCGTACACGTAAGCACGGAGTCAAGTTCAAGTTGAAATTGATGAATCCCACTCTTTGCTTAGAAATGATCGTACGCACAGGTTAAGCACAAATCTGTGCGTAAGTCAGGTTGATGAATGAGGGCCCAGAGGTTTAAGAGTTGATGCCGCAGCATGCCTATAAATTACATCACCATAATCCAAAACTGATAAGAAGACTGATTCAACTATTCTTTTTCTACTAAATAGAGGAAAATTGGATCCGTTTCTGTACAGGAAACCAAATTTCTGTCGCAGTTTAGAGGCAAGATTGTCCACATTAAATTAATGAATTAATTAAATTAAACTTAAATGTAAATTTCTCGTCAAGCCACAGGCCAAGCTATTTATACTCATTACTCAGTGACTCTCTCTATACAAGAGCCACTGACAGTAGATATCCGCACATCATCAAAGTTAATATTTCTGGCTCTTGAAAACAACATAAACTTTGTCTTAAGAACCAATTTAAGACTAGCAAGGGCATCCTGTAGACTAGAGCATAAAAGGAAAGTTGCAATTTCTCAATGGCCAACTGTACAGAGTCAGCAATTGTGTCATCAGCATACAAATGGGCATGACATCCATACAAAGAAGAAACAATATCATTCATATAAATTGTAAAAAGGAGAGGACGCAAAACTGAACCTTGTGGCACACCTTTAGTCATGGCCAAGAATTCAGATTGGGCTTGACCTAACTTCACACACTCTATTGGTGGTGCCGCTAGACTGAGGAGCCAAGAACTAAATAATTTAACTCCTCTATACTGTTAACACTTTGAGTGCCACGCCGGGTTTTCCTTTTTACCCCCTTGATGCCACGGTCCACTTCAATGTTAACGTTAATATCGCCTAATCTATGTTTTAAATTATGGCTATGTGTCTAATCTGCCCGTCGCTTATCAAAGACTACTTTTCCAGTCAGTGCTGTCAAGGCAGATTGGTTTTTTATCGCTTCATTTCCGTTTCAGAGCATTTAGAAAAGCACCCGTTTTGAGATAAAAAACAGTTCATTCTGGACCATTCTATGATAATCGTCTTTGACTGGAATATTCCAGAACGTTGATATTCGTCGGCCTATTTATGAATCGTTTTCAAATAAACGCTAGATGATCAATATTATACGCGCACGCTCGGGTATACTCGGGTAGGCTCGCGTGATGCAATATGATTTCAGATCGCTAAAAAAAAAAAAAAAATTCAGAGAAATCTCGTGAGTGGCTTTCAACATAACTATCGGAAACCTGAGATATCTCGTGTGTGGCAGTGAAAGTGTTAACAGGATGTGACAATAAAAATGATTCGGATTGGATTCTGATGACTGTAAGAACAGGTATCTTAGAGTACTGCCAGGTATCTTAGAATGCTGGCAGTAGAGGTTTGACATTTTTTGAACAAAGATCGTTGCGATTATTTTGATATTGCAATTGCCATATTATTCACGATATTAGAGGACATATTTGTCATCATTCCCATTTTCATGATCCTGTAGCTTATCCAGCTGTCCCCCCTCTGGGTTTTTTGCTGCTGTTGGATAAAAACCCTGTATCTAAATTTATTATTTTCATGTTCTTGCTTGATTATTTATAGGGATGTCCCGATCAAGTTTTTTTTGCCCCCAATCCGAGTAATTTAATATAATTTGAGCATCTGGCGTTACAGAGTTCTGATCCGATATGTGTATTTTCCTAGATAATACAGCTGCACAGTGCACACTTCAAGTATATTAAAGTTAGTCAAACCATTTCAATGTAGGTAAGATATGCTTCGTAATTGAATAGTTCTGCTTAAAGAAACAATCGTTTCCGCGGTCGTTTCACTATGTTTGCGAAGCTGTGTGTGTTCTGTATTACAGCTGTGGAGACATGGTGTGGCTCATTTTGACAAACGTTACTTGTAGTGCAAGATGGGAATAATAGTTTGTTTCCACACGCTGTAGTTTGTAGTTTATTACACGCTAAACATCGCATTTCCAAGATAATCCAGTCTTTTTTCATAGATCGCAAGATAAAACGTGTTATGTGCAATAAGCCCAAACCGTTCTGGCTGATCCCATGAAACCCCAAATACTCCCAAATCAAAGGTATATGACATGTATATATGTACCATCACAAAATCATCAAGGGGGGGGGGGGGGTCGTTTGAACTCAAAACTCTGATCGTGTTTGCCGACCCATGTTTTTCGTCCGGTGAAACACAGATCTGTGATCGTTAGAACGTTTCAGATTTGGTAAAATAGACATAGAATGTACCTTACCTTAGCCAGAAGGTATTCCAAGAAGAATAATTCCAAGTCATCGCATCGCCATCGCGATTACCAGTGTATATGTCTATACAGGTTTCGATGGTCAAATACGCTTATAAATGCAACGGAATTTCGAGGCGAGCAATGTGAATTTCTGTTCCAGCAGGAGGAGGGGCCACTAACCAAGGAGAAATGAAAGTGAGGCTGACTATCAACCCCAAGTCATTGCAGTTCAGACACGGACGATACTGCCACCTGGTGATAGTCGATCAGCATTGCAGTTCTAATGTGTGGGGATGTGCCAAAATGATGCAGATCGCTCCCGGCAAGTCTGTAGAGCGGGGATCAAAGTAAAAATATCAAACGATCCAAAAACGTAATGTCGTTTTTGGCACTCAACGCTTGTCGAGCAAAAACGTAATATGTTGTTTTTGGCACTGAAAGTGTTAATGCTTTTCATGAAGTTTTTGAACAAAAACCTGAATTTTATCAGGCTTAACACTATCAGTGCCACTGGTTAACATGGTAAAACATTGTTGAATGCCAGCACCCACTTCAATGATAGCGTTGTGAACGCATAATCTATCTCTTAAATTATGGCTATGTGTCTAATCTGCACGTCGCTTATCAATGACTTGTCAACATTGTCGAAACGGATTGTTTTTTTATCGGTTCATTTCCGTTTTATAGTATTTTGAAAAGCCCTCGTTTTCTTGAAAGTTTCAGGAAAATATAAAGATTCTGTGATAAACGGCATTTACTGGAATATTCTGGAATACACAAAAAACATTTGTAATTTTTCTGCCTATTTATGAATCGTTTTCAAATAAACGCTAGATTATCGATAGTATATGTGTACTTATGCACGCTAGAGAAGCGAGCTGAAAAATCTATTCTCATTTCCTGATCAGCGCGCGCACACACACGGGGCAAACGCTGATATCTCTGTGAAAACAGATCCTATTAAAAAGATTATTCCAATTCCTGATCGCCATTCCAAATATCGTTCGCGTTTATTGATTCAGCGCTGGGTACTGTAAATATGTATTCCACGCTGTTTTCCGGCTCGGCAATCACCAATCACTTGGATCCTTCAGATGGCTTGCCGGAAAAAGTTAAATGAGGAAACTGGACCCCCCCCCCAGTCTAAACCAATGGGGTGCAGTTACACAGGGAGAGACGATAGGGGGCGGTATTTTCCCAATTGAGCTCAGAGAGAGGTTGCTGCACTAGCGTGAGCCTAGATTGATGAAATATGAATTCAAATCGTTAATAATAAAAAAAAAACGACAAACAAGCGCTATATAGCGTTGCTGGCATTCAACAGTTGGCATGAACTAACGACACAAAGCGCCTGTGGCACTCAAAGTGTTAATGGCCGATACTGATCAATTAAAATATGCCGTGATTGGCCCTGATATTGATCGGAACATCCCTAGTTTCAAGTTTCATGACCTTTTGACTCTTGAAACTCAATGTATGGCTTCGAAAACCCATCGAACCTGAAAATGTGCTCGTTTTTTTTTTATAAAAAAAGTTTTTAAAGTTGATCCTTTTGGTGAGTATTTTTGAAAGCATTGTTTGATTGCTGTCCATACTGTTTTGTTACAACTAAGTTAGTCTACTTTAAGTTTAAGTACAAGTCTCGTTTATCATTTTTCTAGTAATTAGTGCTGTCAGGCGATTAAAATTTTTAATCTAATTAATTACAGGTTTTGTAATTAATTAATCTAATTAATCGCATTTTAATCGCATATTTATATTTCATATTCATATAAATATTTAAAATTCAAGGACATTACATTATTGTGGCAGGTGACTGATCAATTAAATACACCAAGAAGAATGCTTTAGAAATCAATTTTATTAAATAAATAAAATAAATAAAATGAAAACATACCTCTCAATAAGGTAACATTTGTTGCTGATACAGCTAACAGTTTACACTAAGCTACAGTATCCTCAAATCAGGGTCTACTGCAGGGTCTACTGCAGGATCTAGTGCAGGGTCTACTACAGGGTCTACTGTATGCATGACATCTATTCCTCAGCTTGTTTACATTGTCTGAGTGTAAGGCTGCCCTCTTCTTTTGGACTATGTGACCTGCAAGTGAAGAATGCTTTAGAAATCAATTCTATTAAATTGAATAAATAAATAAATAAAATGAATGAAAACATACCTCTCAATAAGGTAACATTTGTTGCCGATACAGCCAATAACAGTTTACACTAAGCTACAGTATCCTCAAAAATCAGGGTCTAGTGCAGGGTTTACTACAGGGTCTACTGTATGCATGACATCTATTCCTTGAGCCAATTGCTAAGACAAACAAGCTTCAGCTTGTTTACATTGTCTGTGTGTAAGGCTGCCCTCTTCTTTTGGACTATGTGACCTGCAAGTGAAGAATGCTTTAGAAATCAATTTTATTAAATTGAATAAAATAAAATGAATGAAAACATACCTCTCAATAAGGTAACATTTGTTGCTGATACAGCCAATAACAGTTTACACTAAGCTACAGTATCCTCAAAAATCAAAACAGCCCACAGCAAGCTAGTGTCTGGGGGCATGACAACCACCCTGACACTGGCCAGAGATAATTGTGCTGTATTTATTTGGCTGCCATTCAGTGGCAATGTATTTCACCTTGCTCTCCCATCAGGAGACGAGGAGCTGGGGGTGTATTTTCAACCCCATCCCCCATGCACACACGCACACACACACACACACACACACACACACACACACACACACACACACCCTCTTGTCCCCTTGCAGTCTACTCTGACTTCCCAGCATTGATTTCTGCCTGCCCGTTTGTGCTGCACCCAAATAATTATGATTGCCCACCGACGTCCAGTGATCACCCGTTAGGGCCATTGGGCCAGCCCGTGCCAACACTTCTTCCCTCGCCTCCCTCTCTGTGTCATACATGTTGTGGATCCTTTTCATCACTGTAGCTCTCGAGGGTAGCTTGTAATTTGGGTCAGACGACGCTATTCGAAATTACTCCGCTAAACCCTTATCTTCCACTATAGCTATTGGCCTACAATATTTTGCTATCCACTTCGCGACGCTGTTGGTTAGTTTGTCTGTGGTGGATTTACTCAACCGTTTGCCTAACGGTAATTCTCCAAGAGTGGTTTGACGAAGCGTGCGAGTTGCTCTGGAGCTAACGTTAGCTACACTGGAGCTGCTCGAACAACTTGCCTGGACATGTTTAGCGTTCATGTGATACGTTAGACTAGAGCAGCTTCGGTGATACGCAAATTCTTTTTGACATAAGCTACATATTACAATGGTCTTGTTTACTGTCCCATCTATATTCTTTTTGAAATTGAACTTGCCGTTCATAGGTCCCAGGAGTATCGCCTCGGGTGATGCTGACATCTTGTTCCAGCTGAGCTAATTCCTTTGTGTGTTTGTTTTGTTTGATAGACGACGCATGTGTGAAGTGACGATCAAGTAGGCTACGGGTCATTCAATGGGCCAAGTTTAATACGCCCAACTCAAGCGTGGATTTCAAAATAAAAGCGCACCGATTTGCCACTTGTCTAAAGTAAATATAGGTCGGCTGTAATAAATTTTGCGTCAATTTTCATAACGCGATAATTTGCTGTGTAATTAATTAATCTAATTAACGCGATAAACTGACAGCCCTACTAGTAATATATTGTGTTTCTGCATTTCTGTCATGGTCACTTTAAGAATCACAGGATGTAACAGGAAGTGAGGTCATTTCAGTGACAGGTAGCTTTCGGTAAACAGGAAGTGAATGAATCTCACGGAGAATCAGGAAGTGAAATTAATCTCATGGAGAAATACGTTTTATGGTTCTTCTGAGCTAATCCAGTGACATCTATCGACATCTTATGCCCTGTGGTAGCATCTTGGGTATGCGTTTGTTCTTCACAGTGCTATGTATGATTGCAGATCATTATTTAGGAAAATATGAAAACGTTTTGTGTAATTAGGTCTGTTGAGTAGTATTACTGATGATGAGCACACTGTCATTAGTCCCACACTGTCATTAGTCCATTCCAGAATAAATACTAGATATAAATGCATGTACAATTGATAGGCTATTGTACATATTAAAAAGGATGCAATATGTTACAATTAGTTTAAAATACGTATTTGATAAATAACGTAACTTGTAAGACATAGTAAAATATGGGATTGAGTTCGTATTGAAGATAAGGGAAAATTGTTTAAAGCAAGCATAATATTGATTATGTACTTTTTGTATGTTTCATAAAGTAAGCATATAATTGATTATGTACATTTTTGTATGTTTCAGTTTTACCCTTCCTTGCAACACCATTAAACCTGTGGACAAGGATTCAAGTGTCTTCAGAGTCGTGGTGTCAAGAGGGCATTTATCTGGCTGTCAATTTATATAACTGGAACATATAGTGAGGGCAGCACACATACATTCCAGTGAAAAAGGGAGCTGAGCCTGAGCTTGAGTCATTTCCTGAAAATAGTCCATTCAATCCACATGGCACCTCAGGTTGATTTTCAGTGGATGAATAAAATGGCTTTATTATTTGATCTGAGTGATCATTTAGTTGGTACACTTACAACTGGCTGCCATAGAATGTTTAAGGTCATTGTGGAAATGGCCATTGGTCTGGTGTAGCAGGAGCCTCAGAAAGACAATTCATTACCATGGCAAAGGTGTCATTTGGCTGAAGATTCCCGTGGGCAATCCAACTTTTCTGAGTCTCATGCTCCATCCACACATGAAAGCTCCTTTCCATGACAACCAGGGGCGGATTTAGGATTGTAGGAGATCCGGAGCTTAGCCCAGAATTGTTTTACTTCGACACCACAACCTTTAACTTATACCACCACCTTAAAGCGGACAAAAGGCACTAGAGAACACTTAAATTCACACCCTTTAATTAATGAAGCAAATAATAATAATAATAATAATAATAATAATAATAATAATAATAATAATAATAATAATAATAATAATAATAATAATAATAATAATAATAATAATAATAATAATAATAATAATACACTGTATTTGTATAGCACCTTTCATACAAGAATTGCAGCTCAAAGTGCTTCACAGCAGTAAAAAAAGACAGACATAAAATGAGCACAACATTGGCAGATCAAGAGCAATGCATAAAGTGCAGACATAAAGCATAAAATAGATGGCAGCAAAATAGACAAAGTCAAGGTAAGACATAGAACATTAAATCACAGTTTTTCATATTAGGATCTAAGATCTAGGGTTAACTCGCCGAACGTTGAGCGCCAGGACGCATGTAGCTTTTCTCCAACGCGTCTGTGTTTCCGGGTTCCCGTTTTGCGCTCTGATTGGCCAGGTCATGTGCCATGTGCGCCAATCGTGGGACGGCAAGTTCTGCGCCTATTTCCGGGTTGAACAGCCTGCAAACTACCTAACGCCTAGTTTATCACTGGTTAAGCTTAGGCGACTCTTTCGAAGTTGGTTAAGGTTAGAGTTTGGAATCAGGGCAGGCGTTCTATCGCCATGCTCTAAGACAAACTCTAACCTTAACCAACTTCGAAAGAGCGCCTAAGCTTAACCAGTGTAGAAACTTGCGGTCCCACGATTGGGGCGTACATGTCACATGACATGGCCAATCAGAGACGCGGAAACACGAACGCGTTGGAGAAAGGCTTCAAGCTGCCAGGACCCCCGAAAACCAGAGTATAGTCGGGTTTTCATCGTTGTTTCTTTTATTCGATATTTCCATTCATAAAGACATGCCGGCAGCCTGTGTTATCACTGGGGATGGGTCTGAGATCTCAAAAGTCCAATACCGCCGCCTAACGCATTGCGGCCGCTATTGCACTCCATTTGAAACGATGTGGCTTGGTGTCTGGGCCGAGCTGCGGCCTGCGGGCGGGGTCTAACTACTCGGGTCAAGCCAAACGCTTATAACGCATGCATCGACGAGGGTCGGGTTCATGTTCAATGCTGGATTACGTTGGCACTTTGATCGACATCAATTCAGTACTTGGAATGGCGATCAGATAATTGGAATATTATTTTCGGGACAGATCCTGGTCAAGGTAAGGACTATATGGTATCAATATTGCGTTGATCCAAAAATTCCTTCATGCTGATCGGGCCGTGTGTGTGGCGTGTTCCGTTGGTTGCGATCAAAGCATGGAGGGGTGCCCCCCCCTTCATGCATCCATGAAGAAACATAATACCGATAATCTAAATTTGATTTGAGAACAGTAGCTAGTCCAGGGAAGAAACGATAACGCGTTGACTAGAATACACGTTGCCGGCCATTACGAAGCATTTTGGAAATGACACCAGACCACCCTGAAACTACACTTATATTCACGATGGTATAAAACGGAAATGTATGGATGGAAAAATGATCTGTTTTTTGCATCTTGACCGGAAGAAACTCAATGACAATCGACTATATTATATTATTATTAGATTCATAGCTATAATATATAATATAGCTTTAGGCCTGCAAACACAGCCACGTATCCCCATGTTAAAAGGTGCTGGCCTTTCAACAGTAACAGTAAACAGCGCCATCTGGCGCTGAAAGTGTTAATAGGCGTCTTTGTTTATGGTTTGATTATCACTGATACAAAGTAAAATAGTGCAGTGCAATAAAATAGTTAGTAAAATAGAATAAAATAATGCAATAGTGCATTGCAATAAAATAGTTATCATCGTATTTTTTCGGGAGGCCGGTAAGGAGTGCATTACAGTAGTCGAGTCGGCTTGAGATAAAGGCATGGATCTGGTTTTCAGCGTCCTTTTGATTTATAAATGGCCGTACTTTAGCTATGTTTCTAAGGTGGAAGAATTATGTTTTTGTCAACTTGTTGATTGTGATAGGTCTGAGTCTACCATAACACCAAGACTTAACTCACTCAAATACAGTTAGCAGCTGGATAGACTACAGATGGAAATTAGCTTCTGCTAAATCTGGTGCAAACATATTTTCATGTAACAATGATTAATTGTCAAAAAAATAAAAATGTGTGTGTATATATATATATATATATATATTTTAAGTAGATTCGGGGCTTTTCAGAAAACATTCAGGGCTTGAGCCCAAGTAGCCACCCCCTAGCCCCGCCCCTGATGACAACATCATGACAATTCTACGGTCGTTATCTTGGCTTAGAAGAGATTGCTACGATACACCTAGAATGATTAGCCGCAACAGCGTCCCAGCTTGCTAGCGCATATCTGGGCCGCAAATAATGTCATACAATTTCACTATGTGCTTAAGAGTTTGCTCATATTTGCTCAAACTCATGTAAACACACACCAAGCACAGCTACTTGATTGTTGATCAAGAAATTATATAGTCTGGTAAGAAACGTGAAATGGAAAACTCACTCATCTGTTGTTTAAAAATGTTACTTCCGTGTTCTTCTTCTTTCCATGTGCTACCATGGATAGGGCCATCTAATTCTCCATAGTAGCTTTATCAAACACAAGTAGAACGCAAGAAGAAGAACACAGAAGTAAACCTTTTAACAACAGATGGAGCTATAGTGGATACGTGGGTTTTTACCATTCTTACCATCATTTTAAAACAATCAAGTTGGTGTGCTTTGTATGTGATTACATGTCACGAGTTTGAGCAAATATGAGCATGTGCAGAGGGAGATTGTCATTGACATTATCTGCCGGTCAGATATGCACTAGCAAGCTGGGACACTGTTGCGGCTAATGATGAGACCAGGGTGAGTCAGTGTTGTCATAAAACCTAATAAATCATAAAACCATGGTGTCAGAAGTAGAAGAGTTGCCAAAGACATTCTGGATGAAATCTTCATCTCTGGTTATGGTTACGTTGGGGCGTGAGGTGTCCAGTAACATTAAGATTAGGGTTAAGGTAAGCGGTATCTCCATAAAGAGTAAGGTTAGGGTTAAGGTAGGAATTATCTTCATAAAGAGTAGGGTTATGGTCAAGGTAGGAGTTATCTTCATAAAGAGTAAGGTTAAGATTAAGGTAAGAGTTTATAAACAACCATAAACAACCAAGTCTCCATGTTCATATTTCATGCAGGATGTCCCTGGTTACTCTCCCGAGAGACAAATCGCTCCGTCAGAAGTAGCGTTGTGCTCGCAGCACTGAACTCCTTCCTCATATCATACACTGCCTCTCTATCCAAGCTGGTTCTGTGTCCAGGACTCCAGACAGGCTCATGCAATGCTGCACATGGATTAAGCTCTAAATCCATGCCGTCAGTCCAAACAAGGACAGTGATGGTAATAAACCGCTACAGAGAGATCGAAGTGGAGCAATCAGAGCTTATCTCCTGTGTCTTTATTATTACTAGAACTAGAACATGGGTTCTCACAGATAGCGGTGATGATCAGAACAGCACGCGTTGGCTTGGTTACGACCCATATACTGTATCCTATATACAGTATACTGGTGATGTGTTCCATGTCATGGCTGTTATTGTTCCGACATGTAACAGGTTTACAGACTTATTAATGTACTGTAGGTGAATCCATATTCGGTAGGGCTGCACCCTGTTAGTCCATTGGTTGATTCATCTCTCAGTTCGCTCTTAGACTGTGTTATTCGATTAGTCATTTGTTGATTTCCTGTAAAATTAAAAGTAGGGCTGTCAGTTTATCGCGTTAATTAGATTAATTAATTACACAGCAAATTATCACGTTATGAAAATTAACAAAAAAATTATTAAAACATTTTTCTACATTTCTTTTGCATTTTTTTTTATTTAAATTTGTTTTAATCTCATTCATTCCATAATAACGTAGAATACACATTTACAGACTTTTTTTTTAATATGGTCCATTTGCATGTTCTTGGTATCTGATGGATCTCAGGGAATGTATTCCCAGTGTCAGAAATACTGTGTCTGTTACTAGGCTTGAGTAAATTGTAATGAACCAAATGAGAATATCAATAAAAAAATTGTTATCTTTGACTGTGAATAACACCATGCTAAAATTGACCAGACCTGAAAAGCGAATGAATAAATGGAAGATGATTAAACAGAAGGTTTTGTAGATACAGTACTGAATTCTGCCATCCGGACACATGCCATTTGAAATATGATTATAGAATATAGAATATCAGGCCTAAAATGGTTATGCGATTAAAATGTGATTAATTAGATTAATTAATTACAAATCCTGTAATTAATTAGATACATTTTTTTTATCGCCTGACAGCACTAATTAAAAGCATATCTCTGGTAAGTACTAGATTTAAAGAGGTGCTTCTGCATTATTGCATGTGGAAACTAATTTATTTATTTGTTCAGATTTGTTGATTTAGATCAACTAATCGATTAATTGACAAAGACCTATGACTTATTAGTTGGCTAAGAATTTCTTTAATCAATGACATCCCTAATCCATACAGAAAAAAAGGATTTGAGGGACTAGCAGTGTGGTAAGGTAAGAGTATCTGTATCCATCTCTGTATCCTCACTGTAAGCCACATCTATTTAAATTCCGTCTAGACTAGAGACAAATTAGCTTTGGCCTGATCTGAAAAAGTCTAGTGAGCTCGTAAAATGTCAAAGTTTGTCCAAGGGAAGCGAGAGTTGCGATTGGAGGGACAAGAGAAGAGGACATGGCTTGAGATGGATACATTTCCCAAATATAAAAATCCGATACCACAAGCCTCGTTTAGCGTGTTAGAAATCAAAGCAAAAGCAACTTGAATTTCTGCATTTTTGACACGCATACCAGGAGCCCGTTAGATCTCCCTGATGGAGAGAAATGGATTTCAGATCTCAATCATTTTTGTCCAGCAAACCCAGAGACTAATGATCAAATATACTGTTCAGTGAAAGTAATGGATCGGATGGATACTTAAAGTTCAGTAGTACCCACTCCATCAGTATCTGCAGTGAAAAAGGTGGTATCGTTCCATCCCTACTCACCAGCATTAGTCCTTAACACCACTGGGTTCAACCAAGGGGATGGTATGCTAGGGGACATTCTTAAAGATGCACTACGCTTATTTTGGATTATTGATGTCATGAGTATCATTTTTTAGCTTCAGATGTATGATTTGATTTGTTATAAGTTTTAGTGCACCCTCTCTGAGCACAGCCAACTCTCAGTATGTTGAGTTACTAGTTAGATGTTTGACTATTAAGGACTCCTCATCTCATCCTGTAAGTCCTCTCACTCAGCTAGATGTGACTGACGGGCCAATCGGACTAACCCGTGTGTATTATGTGATATTTTTCAGAGGAAGCAGATTGGATAGTCTATCTGAAATGGCTTAATCTTTTAAAGGAACACACTAACATTATGGGAAATGCACTTACCGTCTTCTCCAGAGTCAGACACTAACCTAGTTTAAAACTGAGTTGTTTTTGGCCAACAGCTAGGCTAGCTGGTCCGTATCTGCTTCCATTAATTTGTTAAGTGCTAAGCTAGGACAAACGCACAAGAGAGGAAATTGGTATCAATCTTCTAGTCTGACTCAGTAGAAGATGGTAAACATTTCCCATAATGTGGGCGTGTTCCTTTTAAATTCTCTGGTATGCATTCTTATTAAATTGAATCAGCCCTTCCATCCTTCCCTCGATTTTTTTCTTTTTAATTAATTTTTTTCTTAGTTTGCTGAGAGAATGTCATAAATTGCTTTCTCTCCTCCCAGAGTTAACCACCGACAAATAACCATAGAAGACCCACCCAAACAAGATTAGAGACAGCGGTTGTATTTAGCTTCACTCTGTAATTCACTTCAGAGAGAGAGCGTGTGAGTGTGTGTGCATGGTTGGGATGCACACATATGTGTGTATTTGCCTACTGTATGTGTGTCCTTGTTTTACTGTTCTTCCTACTGTTAGGTTAGGGTTGAGGCTAGGTTCTGTTAAGTTAGATAAGGGTTTAGGATTAGGTAAGGGTTAGGTAAGGGTTCATTTAGGGTTTAGAGTTAGGTTAGGGGTTAGGGATGGTAAGCGTTTAGGGTAAGGTTTAGGATTAGGTAAGGTTGGGGTGAGGTTACACTTAGGCATGTAGTCGTTAATGGTCAAGGTTAGAGTAATGAATATAAGTCTATGGAATGTCCCCACAAGTGTGTGTGTGTGTGTGGCATTGGGGTGGACACACTGGAGCCACTGGGAGAACAGGGTGTAGTTTCTCTTCTGTGTTTGGAGGTAAATACTGATCCTCCCTCTGAGAAACTAACGATGTCTAGTCATCATGGAGAAGTCACTCTCGACTTGTGTGTGTGTGTGTTGCGTGTGCGTGTGTGTGGTGCGTGTGAATCTAGGCTAAAGGCAGAGGGACTAAAGGAAAGAGTCCAATCACTGACCCCTACTGCTGGACATCTCGTTATACTATGCAGTGTTCCCTTACCCTAAACACCTAACCCTGAGCATAACCTTAAAGCTTACCCCAAAGTAGCCCCTTCCCCTTGAGGACAGACCAAATCTCTCTCTCTTTCTGTTATATGCACCCAGCTGTAAGGGGAAGTGTGTCTGGCTGGGCTGACCCAGAAGTTGAACCTTGATCTCTTGCCAACAAGAACCCCTCCCTAGAACTGCCGGGAAGCGGGGGGGGGGGGGGGGGGGAAGAGAGAAGAGAGAAGAGAGAAGAGAGAAGAGAGAAGAGAGAGAGCGAGAGCGAGAGCGAGAGCGAGAGCGAGAGCGAGAGCGAGAGCGAGAGCGAGAGCGAGAGCGAGAGCGAGAGCGAGAGCGAGAGCGAGAGCGAGAGCGAGAGCGAGAGCGAGAGCGAGAGCGAGAGCGAGAGCGAGAGCGAGAGCGAGAGCGAGAGCGAGAGCGAGAGCGAGAGCGAGAGAGAGAGACTCGCACCTTTTCAAGCTCAGCTACTCTCTCTCTCACACATGTACCAACTAACAATTTTTTTTTGTACATTACAATGGAAGAGGATGGTTGCTATGTGCAAAACAACATATTGATACATGAGAAATATATCAACAAAAATGTTATCGTATTACTGGATCTCGTAAACGAGTCACAGTAGAACAGTAATATCATGTTTTTCCAATGTTTTACCTACTCTGCCACAATTAGTTTTTTCCCCCCCTTCAAAAGTGGTTACTAATGGTTACAGGCAGCTATGTTGGAAGAAAGAGAACTAGTACACAAACATTCTGTGCAAGGTCTCTATTGATTTGGTGTATTTCTGGCCTCGTGCTTTGATACCCCAACATAGCCTAGATGATGGGAGGAGACATGAATCACACATCCTTCCTATTCATAAAAGCAGGGGTTGGGAAATCACCAGGCCAGCTGTTCAGACACTGTCTGTATTGTTCCAAAATGTCTGTGTGTGTGTGTGTGTGTGTGTGCGTGCGTGCGTGCGTCATAAATAATCGTGATGATTATGTTGGATTGTCAGGGTCTAAGGCGATGCGGTTGGGTGTTGTTGTGTTGTTATTGAACTGTCATCATACATTGTATATTTGAGTGGGAACATCTGAAAACCACTGAAATTACTCCCAGAGAGACATTGATACTATGACATAATGATATATAGACATCTCACAGGTGACTTAGTTCCTGCTTCCTCCCGGGTCTCCAGTCTTTGCTGCAGCTATAGGAAAATGAATGGACTATGTCTATGAATAGATCACTCTTCTTCTGTGGTTTTAATGCAGCTGTGGTCCCGTGAACAAAGCCTTATAATATACATTTATCTAGCATGTTAAAACTAGCTTAGCGTTGCAGACCAGGTCCCCCAGACCTCGTCACCAGCGGCAGTGCATTCTCTGCAACATCCGCTCATATAGTGTTAGCGATTTTGGCTTTAAAAAATTGGAACGATAACAAAACATGAATTCCTTTGCTGAAAGGCAATTTTCCCATTAACCACATGCAGTATCAAGGACAACATTACTGGTAAACAGGAAAGGAAACGACCATTAATGTCAGCCATAGGCGGAAAAAATAAACATGGCACCTTGTCATAATTACATGACCACGTGAGAGGTCTATTAACAAGTGCTAGTCTGCTATAGCTGCGGCACGCGCATGCATTCGCGCACACACACACACACACACACACACACACATACACATACATACACATACATACACACACATACATAAACACTTGACATGTCAAATTCCTCCCCCCAAAGTATTGATAATATGACACTACATGATAATTATATATGATGATGATAATAATAATAATAAATAATACATTTTATTTCAAATGCCACCTTTCTGGACACTCAATGTCACCTTACATAGGGCCAAATATAAATTATGCATGATACGTGATTCAAAATATCCATAGTTAAAAATCTTTAATGAGTAACAAACAGACAACAGACATGTGTGTGAGGAAATAGTGTTATGCAAGAGTAAACAGATGAGTTTTTTTAAGATGTTAGTGACTAGAGTAGAGTTCCAGAGCCTGGGTGCTGTAGAGCTGAATGTGTAGAAAGCGGAGTGGTAGGGAGAGAGGAGGCCAGCTGAGGAGGGGGGGGGGGGGAGAGAGGAGGCCAGCTGAGGAGGGGAGGGGGGGGGGGAGAGGAGGCCAGCTGCTGAGGAGAGGAGGCCAGCTGCTGAGGAGGGGGGAGAGAGGAGGCCAGCTGAGGAGGGGAGAGAGGAGGCCAGCTGAGGAGGGGAGGGGGGGGAAGAGAGGAGGCCAGCTGAGGAGGGGAGGGGGGGGGGAAGAGGAGGCCAGCTGAGGAGGGGAGAGAGAGGAGGCCAGCTGCTGAGGAGGGGAGGGGGGGAGGGAGGAGGCCAACTGAGGAGGGGAGAGAGAGGAGGCCAGCTGAGGAGGGGAGGGGGGGGGGGAGAGAGGAGGCCAGCTGAGGAGGGGAGAGAGGAGGCCAGCTGAGGAGAGGAGAGAGGAGGCCAGCTGAGGAGAGGAGAGAGGAGGCCAGCTGAGGAGAGGAGAGAGGAGGCCAGCTGAGGAGGGGTGTGGGGAGAGAGGAGGCCAGCTGAGGAGGGGTGTGGGGAGAGAGGAGGCCAGCTGAGGAGAGGAGAGGAGAGAGGAGGCCAGCTGAGGAGGGAAGGGAGGGGGGGGGGGAGAGAGGAGGCCAACTGAGGGGAGGGGGGGGGGAGAGAGGAGGCCAGCTGAGGAGGGAAGGGGGGGGGGGAGAGGAGGCCAACTGAGGAGGGGAGAGAGGAGGCCAGCTGAGGAGAGGAGAGAGGAGGCCAGCTGAGGAGGGGAGGGGGGAGAGGAGGCCAGCTGAGGAGAGGAGAGAGGAGGCCAGCTGAGGAGGTGAGTGGGGGGGGGGGGGAGAGGAGGCCAACTGAGGAGGGGAGAGAGGAGGCCAGCTGAGGAGAGGAGAGAGGAGGCCAGCTGAGGAGGGGAGGGGTGGGGAGAGAGGAGGCCAGCTGAGGAGGGGAGGGGTGGGGAGAGAGGAGGCCAGCTGAGGAGGGGGGGGAGAGGAGGCCAACTGAGGGGGGGAGAGAGGAGGCCAGCTGAGGAGGGGAGAGAGGAGGCCAGCTGAGGGGGGGAGAGAGGAGGCCAGCTGAGGAGGGGAGGGGGGGGGAGAGAGGAGGCCAGCTGAGGAGGGGAGGGGGGGGGGGGGGAGAGAGGAGGCCAGCTGAGGAGGGAAGGGGGGGGGGGGGGGGGGGAGAGGAGGCCAACTGAGGAGGGGAGGGGGGGGAGAGGAGGCCAACTGAGGAGGGGAGAGAGAAGGCCAGCTGAGGAGAGGAGAGAGGAGGCCAGCTGAGGAGGGGAGGGGGGAGAGGAGGCCAGCTGAGGAGAGGAGAGAGGAGGCCAGCTGAGGAGGGGAGAGAGGAGGCCAGCTGAGGAGGTGAGTGGGGGGGGGGGGGAGAGGAGGCCAACTGAGGAGGGGAGGGGGGGGGGGGAGAGGAGGCCAACTGAGGAGGGGAGAGAGGAGGCCAGCTGAGGAGAGGAGAGAGGAGGCCAGCTGAGGAGGGGAGGGGTGGGGAGAGAGGAGGCCAGCTGAGGAGGGGAGGGGTGGGGAGAGAGGAGGCCAGCTGAGGGGGGGAGAGAGGAGGCCAGCTGAGGAGGGGAGAGAGGAGGCCAGCTGAGGAGGGGAGGGGGGGGGAGAGGAGGCCAGCTGAGGAGGGGAGAGAGGAGGCCAGCTGAGGAGGGGAGAGAGGAGGCCAACTGAGGAGGGGAGGGGGGGGGGGGGAGAGGAGGCCAACTGAGGAGGGGAGAGAGGAGGCCAGCTGAGGAGGGGAGGGGGGGGGGGGGGGAGAGGAGGCCAACTGAGGAGAGGATTGATTGATTGATTGATTGAAAACTTTATTAACAGATTGCAGAATGGGTACAGTACAGTACAGCTCAATACATACAATTGTTAAGGGGATGCAGACCAGAGAAAGACTTTCGTCTTGTTTACATCAGGGTCCCCCATTTTCAATTCATCGTAACATATATGACATACATGACATACAGATAGACAGTACTGCTACATCTATACATTTATGACATACCAGATTTGCAATTACAGTACTGTTTGTGATACAAAAAGAGTCCAGAAAAAAAAGAGTATATACATTTGACGTAGAAACTGTACATTGGATTGGGTAGGTGGGGGTGGGGGGGGACTGTACATTGGAGGTGGGTGGGGGGGGGGGGGGTTGGGTAGGAGTGGGGGGGGGGGGGGGGTTGGGTAGGAGGGGTGGGTGGGGGACACTGTACAAACAAAACTACATTGGATTATTGACAAGACCATACTTGGTAATTTACTGTACATTGGAGGGGGTTGTGTTCGGACATTTACAGGGGCCAGTTTCGAGTTGCAGTCTCCCTTAGGTGTTTTTTGAGAGTGTTTTTGAAAGTGGGTAGTGATTCACATTCCTTTACAGCTTTGGGTAGGGCGTTCCACATTGATGTGGCATAATTGCGAAACGTGTTTAGTCCCTTGTTTGAGCCGAATCTGGGTTTAACATGATTTGTGGAGCTCCCTCTGGTGTTGTGATCGTGGTATTCACTGACCTTTGGGAAGTATTTTGTCATGTACATGGGTACCTTGGTCGTGTAGTGTATCTTGTAGACTAGGCCCATTGCAAGTTGCTGTACTCTGTCGTCTACTCTAAGCCATCCTAGGTTGTCAAAGTGGGCAGGGGTGAGGTGGGTTCTAGGAGTAAGGTCAAGCAGTAGTCTGACCAGTTTGTTTTGAGATGTTTGTAATTTTGTTTTTAGCGCCTTTGAGGTGCTTTGGTACCATGAGGTGCAAGCATAGTCGTAGTACCCTTGAATGAGTGCTCCTGCTAGAGTCTTCAGGGTATTCTTGTTTACCAGTGAGGAGATCCGGTACAAGAAGAGAGAGGAGAGGAGAGAGGAGGCCAGCTGAGGAGGGGAGAGAGGAGGCCAGCTGAGGAGGGGAGGGGGGGGAGAGAGGAGGCCAACTGAGGAGGGGAGGGGGAGGGGAGAGAGGAGGCCAACTGAGGAGGGGAGAGAGGAGGCCAGCTGAGGAGGGGAGGGGGGGAGAAAGGAGGCCAACTGAGGAGGGGAGAGAGGAGGCCAGCTGAGGAGGGGAGAGAGGAGGCCAGCTGAGGAGGGGGGGGAGAGAGGAGGCCAGCTGAGGAGGGGTGTGGGGAGAGAGGAGGCCAGCTGAGGAGGGGAGGGGAGGGGTGGGGAGAGAGGAGGCCAGCTGAGGAGGGGAGGGGAGGGGTGGGGAGAGAGGAGGCCAGCTGAGGAGGGGAGGGGGGGGGGGGGAGAGGAGGCCAGCTGAGGAGGGGAGGGGGGGGGGAGAGGAGGCCAGCTGCTGAGGAGAGGAGGCCAGCTGCTGAGGAGGGGAGGGGGGAGGGAGGAGGCCAACTGAGGAGGGGGGAGAGAGGAGGCCAGCTGAGGAGGGGAGAGAGGAGGCCAGCTGAGGAGGGGAGGGGGGGGGAAGAGAGGAGGCCAGCTGAGGAGGGGAGGGGGGGGGGGGGAAGAGGAGGCCAGCTGAGGAGGGGAGAGAGAGGAGGCCAGCTGCTGAGGAGGGGAGGGGGGGAGGGAGGAGGCCAACTGAGGAGGGGAGAGAGAGGAGGCCAGCTGAGGAGGGGAGGGGGGGGGGGGAGAGAGGAGGCCAGCTGAGGAGGGGAGAGAGGAGGCCAGCTGAGGAGAGGAGAGAGGAGGCCAGCTGAGGAGAGGAGAGAGGAGGCCAGCTGAGGAGGGGTGTGGGGAGAGAGGAGGCCAGCTGAGGAGGGGTGTGGGGAGAGAGGAGGCCAGCTGAGGAGAGGAGAGGAGAGAGGAGGCCAGCTGAGGAGGGAAGGGAGGGGGGGGGGAGAGAGGAGGCCAACTGAGGGGAGGGGGGGGGAGAGAGGAGGCCAGCTGAGGAGGGAAGGGGGGGGGGGAGAGGAGGCCAACTGAGGAGGGGAGAGAGGAGGCCAGCTGAGGAGAGGAGAGAGGAGGCCAGCTGAGGAGGGGAGGGGGGAGAGGAGGCCAGCTGAGGAGAGGAGAGAGGAGGCCAGCTGAGGAGGTGAGTGGGGGGGGGGGGGGAGGAGGCCAACTGAGGAGGGGAGAGAGGAGGCCAGCTGAGGAGAGGAGAGAGGAGGCCAGCTGAGGAGGGGAGGGGTGGGGAGAGAGGAGGCCAGCTGAGGAGGGGAGGGGTGGGGAGAGAGGAGGCCAGCTGAGGAGGGGGGGGGAGAGGAGGCCAACTGAGGGGGGGAGAGAGGAGGCCAGCTGAGGAGGGGAGAGAGGAGGCCAGCTGAGGGGGGAGAGAGGAGGCCAGCTGAGGAGGGGAGGGGGGGGGGAGAGGAGGCCAGCTGAGGAGGGGAGGGGGGGGGGGGAGAGAGGAGGCCAGCTGAGGAGGGAAGGGGGGGGGGGGGGGAGAGGAGGCCAACTGAGGAGGGGAGGGGGGGGGGAGAGGAGGCCAACTGAGGAGGGGAGAGAGAAGGCCAGCTGAGGAGAGGAGAGAGGAGGCCAGCTGAGGAGGGGAGGGGGGAGAGGAGGCCAGCTGAGGAGAGGAGAGAGGAGGCCAGCTGAGGAGGGGAGAGAGGAGGCCAGCTGAGGAGGTGAGTGGGGGGGGGGGGAGAGGAGGCCAACTGAGGAGGGGAGGGGGGGGGGGGGGGAGAGGAGGCCAACTGAGGAGGGGAGAGAGGAGGCCAGCTGAGGAGAGGAGAGAGGAGGCCAGCTGAGCAGGGGAGGGGTGGGGAGAGAGGAGGCCAGCTGAGGAGGGGAGGGGTGGGGAGAGAGGAGGCCAGCTGAGGGGGGGAGAGAGGAGGCCATCTGAGGAGGGGAGAGAGGAGGCCAGCTGAGGAGGGGAGGGGGGGGAGAGGAGGCCAGCTGAGGAGGGGAGAGAGGAGGCCAGCTGAGGAGGGGAGAGAGGAGGCCAACTGAGGAGGGGAGGGGGGGGGGGAGAGGAGGCCAACTGAGGAGGGGAGAGAGGAGGCCAGCTGAGGAGGGGAGGGGGGGGGGGGGGGAGAGAGGAGGCCAACTGAGGAGAGGATTGATTGATTGATTGATTGAAAACTTTATTAACAGATTGCAGAATGGGTACAGTACAGTACAGCTCAATACATACAATTGTTAAGGGGATGCAGACCAGAGAAAGACTTTCGTCTTGTTTACATCAGGGTCCCCCATTTTCAATTCATCGTAACATATATGACATACATGACATACAGATAGACAGTACTGCTACATCTATACATTTATGACATACCAGATTTGCAATTACAGTACTGTTTGTGATACAAAAAGAGTCCAGAAAAAAAAGAGTATATACATTTGACGTAGAAACTGTACATTGGATTGGGTAGGTGGGGGTGGGGGGGGACTGTACATTGGAGGTGGGTGGGGGGGGTGGGGGGGGGGTTGGGTAGGAGTGGGGGGGGGGGGGGTTGGGTAGGAGGGGTGGGTGGGGGACACTGTACAACTGTACAAACAACTACATTGGATTATTGACAAGACCATACTTGGTAATTTACTGTACATTGGAGGGGGTTGTGTTCGGACATTTACAGGGGCCAGTTTCGAGTTGCAGTCTCCCTTAGGTGTTTTTTGAGAGTGTTTTTGAAAGTGGGTAGTGATTCACATTCCTTTACAGCTTTGGGTAGGGCGTTCCACATTGATGTGGCATAATTGCGAAACGTGTTTAGTCCCTTGTTTGAGCCGAATCTGGGTTTAACATGATTTGTGGAGCTCCCTCTGGTGTTGTGATCGTGGTATTCACTGACCTTTGGGAAGTATTTTGTCATGTACATGGGTACCTTGGTCGTGTAGTGTATCTTGTAGACTAGGCCCATTGCAAGTTGCTGTACTCTGTCGTCTACTCTAAGCCATCCTAGGTTGTCAAAGTGGGCAGGGGTGAGGTGGGTTCTAGGAGTAAGGTCAAGCAGTAGTCTGACCAGTTTGTTTTGAGATGTTTGTAATTTTGTTTTTAGCGCCTTTGAGGTGCTTTGGTACCATGAGGTGCAAGCATAGTCGTAGTACCCTTGAATGAGTGCTCCTGCTAGAGTCTTCAGGGTATTCTTGTTTACCAGTGAGGAGATCCGGTACAAGAAGAGAGAGGAGAGGAGAGAGGAGGCCAGCTGAGGAGGGGAGAGAGGAGGCCAGCTGAGGAGGGGAGGGGGGGGAGAGAGGAGGCCAACTGAGGAGGGGAGGGGGAGGGGAGAGAGGAGGCCAACTGAGGAGGGGAGAGAGGAGGCCAGCTGAGGAGGGGAGGGGGGGAGAAAGGAGGCCAACTGAGGAGGGGAGAGAGGAGGCCAGCTGAGGAGGGGAGAGAGGAGGCCAGCTGAGGAGGGGGGGGGAGAGAGGAGGCCAGCTGAGGAGGGGTGTGGGGAGAGAGGAGGCCAGCTGAGGAGGGGAGGGGAGGGGTGGGGAGAGAGGAGGCCAGCTGAGGAGGGGAGGGGAGGGGTGGGGAGAGAGGAGGCCAGCTGAGGAGGGGAGGGGGGGGGGGAGAGAGGAGGCCAGCTGAGGAGGGGAGGGGAGGGGAGGGGAGAGAGGAGGCCAGCTGAGGAGGGGAGAGAGGAGGCCAGCTGAGGAGGAGTGGGGAGTGTGAATAAATGAAAATTATATTTGTAATTAATAATATTTTTCAATATTTCTGTCTAGATTTCACTGCAGTGCATTTCTGCTGTATCTCACGCCTGGTTAACTATAGTAGTTGAGTTCATTTCTAACGTGTGAAAACACACAAGAAAGACTATTTGATTTAGCTCACATGGCAAGTGATGTTACAACTTCTAAGAATGTTTGCAATGTCTGGCAAGTAAAATGAAGCACATTCTCAAGTACAGTACTTCAGATAAAAAGATAAATCGTCTCTGCCTTATTGGACGGTACAGCAGTAGAACAGATGGGATGTACAAAGAAGACATGATGATATGTAATAAACGTGATCCAGATTTGATGACATGCTTCCATGGAGATCTGTACTGTTGGCCCCTGTACACATTTTAGTGTTCTATTGTGTCAGCAGAACCTAAAGGGAAAACCATAATGTACACTTATAAATTATAATATCGTACAGCTCCGTTTTCATGTGTGAATATGAATACATTTCTCCTTGAGCTGAGTGAAGATGATGTCATCAAGAGAGAAATTCTGGAGCTGCTCCATATAGACGGTGATAAGATTACAGGGCACTATGACAGTATGGGTGATTTTCCTGGGATATGGGTACACTGTACACTTACTGAGCTGTAAGCCTACATTTAAATACAACTCATTTGGATGCAGCTCAAACTAAAATCACGTGAACCCACAATGTTTTTTATTTACATAGGGCACAAATTACATGCAAAGTTTTTGATGGAGCCTGATGGTCGATATTGGCCTATCACAGACTGTCTGTATTAAATATATTTAGTTTTTACAAAACATAATCCTGAGAAAAATGCTTGGGGTAATTTAGAAAAACAGTTTGTGCAGCAGAGCGTGCTCTGACTCCATTGTTTATATATAACTCAGTCATAATACTCAGTCATTTATACATATAACTCATAATACCAGGGTTCGCACAAGGTCCTTGAAGTGCTTAAAGTGCTTGATTTAAAAAAATATATCAAGGTCTGGAATTCCTTAAACAGCCAATTTTTAACAAGGTGCTTTTAAGCACCTTGTTAAAAATTGGCTGTTTAAGGAATTCCAGACCTTGATATATTTTTTTAAATCAAGCACTTTAAGCACTTCAAGGACCTTGTGCGAACCCTGGTATTATGAGTTATATGTATAAATGACTTGGAATTCAAATCAACCATTCGCATTGAACGTTTTGTTCATTCATGATACAATTGTTCTGAATCAAGAAATTGCATTTTTTTTTAATATAAAGTGTAACTAATTGTCGGAAATTGGTTTTAAGTCATATTGGATCCGACGTTGCTCAGGAATCTGCAGGTTCTGGTTGTCGCTGCGATGTGAGCAGAGAAGTTCAACTGGTCGTCAAGGACAACACCAAGGTTCTTGGCGGACGGGGACGCGGTCACAGTTGAATTCTCGACTGTGATGGAAAGGTCTGTCAGGGGGGAGGATTTGGCCGGCAGGTGAAGCAATTCTGTTTTGCTTAGGTTCAGTTTGAGGTGTTTGGACGTCATCCAGGTGGAGATGTCGGACAGACAGGCCGAGATCCGCTCAGACGTGGATATCTGAGGGAGGGAAGGAGAGGAAGAGTTGAGTATCATCGGCATAGCAATGATATGAGAAGGCATGAGACGTGATAATGTTACCCAGAGATTTAGTGTAGAGGGAGAAGAGAAGGGGTTTTAGAACCGAGCCCTGGGGGACACCCGTCCACAGGGGGTGGGTGGCAGACAGGGTTCCTCTCCATGACACTTGGTAGGAGCGGTCATTGTGGTATGATGTCAGCCATGTCAGCGCAGAGCCAGCCACTCCCATTCCTGCGAGGGACGCGAGGAGGATCAGATGGTTGACTGTGTCGAAGGCTGCAGATAGGTCTAGGAGAATCAGGACAGAGAGGCCTTTCGCTTTTGCCAAGTGAAGTGCCTCTGTGACCGCAATGAGGGCCGTCATTAGTGAAGATTAAGCTATTTAGAATAGCATATTGCATACAACATGCAATGCAAACTACGGTAGTTTGATTCCAGCTCAAATGTATTTATAATTACGGATGGCTGAGGGTGGAAGAAGTAAGGCGTGGGACTACATGAAAATAAAAATAAAGTTTGGACACACTTTACTGAACTGTTAACAGACTGGTACTGTATATATATGAATAATATCAGCCGATATATCAATATTGGAATATTTTACTCCCTAATATCAGTATCGGCTCCAGAGATCCAGTATCGGTCTGGCTCTAGTTGTCATTTCCAGCTTAGGGAGAGAGATCGTTTTCTATGTTTATAGATATTTTATTAACTGTCCAAGATGATAGGAATTGCTCAATATAAATTCTGTTTTTGGGTGGACTTTCCCTTTTATCGGACTTCACCTTGAGTCTTTCTGCTTACATCTTCTAATGTCAGCTGGCAGCTGTCCATTCCCAGCTGAGATGCCAGAGCCTGATTACCTCACTCATCTTGTAGGGTATTGCGTATCATCATCACCCACTCGAGCCATTGTACACGCGGCGCGTATTAAGTGGGCAGCTTGCCCGTGTTGGCCCATAGGGGTGGAAGGAGTGCTCGTCAGACAAAGACCCCCGATTGACGTTAGAACAATGGAGCGGGCACACAGCAGCCTCCTGCCTGGGAGAGGAGGGGAGGGGCACAATGAGGCTCTCTGTAATGTCAGGGTCGGGTCACTTGTCAGCCAGCGTGTCGGCATGCTGCTCCAACTCACAGAGAAACCGGCTGCATTCACACAAAAAAGAGACCGTTTCCATCAGTTGTTCAAGTATGTCTAATGTGAATTGTGGTTTATGCAACGTAATGTGTTTGTGTGTAGCAATAGGTTATTAGTAGGGATGCTCGATATTGGCTTTTTTACCGATACTGATATACTGATATTGTCCAACTCTTAATTTCCGATACCGATATCAACCGATACCGATATATGCAGGGTTTCCCCCCCAAAAAATGGAATAATTTCAGGTAATTAACATTACATATCTCTTGTTGTGGAATTAACACAACATTATGCATACTATTACTTTTGACAATAAATAAAATCAGAATTTGTTCTTACTTGCTTGCCTGGGTAAATAAAGGTTATAGAAATGTAAAAAATAAATAAATACAAATATTTGAAAACCGATACAAATATTTTCCGATATCACATTTTAATGCCGATATCGGCCGATAATATCGGTAGGCCGATAACATCAGACATCCCTAGTTATTAGTTAACGTTGGATTGAACTACAAATACGCATATGAAAAGCAATGCATGTAAATCTCTGATTTAGGACTTTCTAATGAGCAGAGATGGATTTTAGACGCTAACTTGCTATTTGAATACCCTCTCCATCAGCCCGTAGTCAGACAGACAACATTGCATTAGCCTGAGATGACTAATACTGCTGACGGGTTGATGGGGTGAGGGGGGGGGGGGGGGGGGGGGGGCAGCAGGCTATTATAATCTCCATGCCTGAATAGAGGCTGGCATTATTTTACAGTGCTGCATGCCAGGCTGCCAGTCCTACCTGGTCACAGGTCCTGATCATGGCGATGCCACCCTGGAGCATGGCATGACAGTTGCATGACATACCAGCGCTCGTACAACATTAAGGCTGGACACACAGGGATGAGCTCATTCTGGCACAACATGTCGTCCTGTTAAGAAATTAGCATAGTGGCTTGTGAGCGATGATGTGGTGGAGATTCTTTGTTTCTATAGGGATGGTGGACTTGGGATGTATTGTCTCTTATATAGGTTTCTTTCTCTCTCTCTTTCTCTCTTCTCACAAGTACACTGACACACACACACACACACACACTTTCATTCGTTCCCTTACCCTAAACTGTAACACCTAACCCTAAACAACCTTTTTTTTTTATCTACTTTTTCTCCCATTTTCAAATTTTCTCCCATCCCAATTTCGTATCGTCCAATTCTACCCTCCCCTGTCTCGAACGCTGTTAGGCCATGCCTCCCACAAGCCGGCTGCAATGTGGACGAAGCCTTACATCACGTGTCCCCTCCGGTACTCGAGGAAGCAGCCGTCACATCTTTTCACCTGCACAGCGCGATCTCTTAGCGTCGGGGGTCTGCGTGGGAGGGCACGCCGCCCCGTCGCTTCCTGATTCTGCTGCGCAGGCGCACCAACCGACCTGTAGGAGTCGCTGTCCACAACGTCCGATCCCCACCCATCAGCTTCCCACCCCCTAATACTGCCAATTGTATTAGTATGAACGACCAGCCAAGCTGATAGCAATGCGGAGAGCTGGGCTCGAACCCAGCGTCTCCTGCATTGGTGGCGAGCGCCTTGCCCACTACACCACCTAGCCGCCCTAACCCTAAACAACCTTAAACCTTACCCTAAAGTAGCCCTTGAGGATAGATCAAATGTGAGATTCACTCTTATCTCCCTCTCTATCTCTCTCACACTCTCTCACTGTCCTCTTTCACTCCCTGTTTGTCTGTAAGGGTGTGGACAGTCTGACGTAACCACTGACCGTATAAATCCAGTAAGCAAACATCGGATGTGGGTCAACGTTTTTACATATTATTTGTCTTTCGTATGTGGTCTGTGCATCGCAGGGTAATGATTTACCATGAGTAAGAGCCTGCACACATTATCCAGACTGAGATTTATAGATTATAGAGGATTACAAGGATTAAAAAGGTCAAAGTTAATTTCCATAAGAAGTCAAGGTTTTCCAGGCACAGAGAGAACATGGATAGATTGAGAGCAGCATCTATATGGGTCGATGAGTAACTCCCAATACGATACTGTGATGAATTTGCCCCTCGATAACGATAGTATCACCAATGTATGAGATCTGCGATAATCGATATATTGCAAGATATTTTATCTATGATACATCACAATATCTGTGTAACTGAAGAAAAAAATATATACATAAAAAGGCAAAAAACTGGAATTATGTATTTATTCACAGAATTTACATGAAAGTTTATCAGATTATATAGTGTCCATCACAAACTGGTCAATTGTACATGAAACAAATCTACAACAAATTGCATTGTGCCTCTTTTTTAACACACACTTGATTATTATTAACTCAATGTGCGCCAGCGGTCGCTGTGTACTGTGTGGTAAGAAGGCCACTGCTTTTTTTTTACTTTTTTTTTATTGATCTTTTTCCCCCTCCATTTTCCTCCGATTTTCTCCCATCCCAATGTTAGTCGTATGCCAATTCCCAATCCCCTTCCTGGTTGCTGCGCACTTACTCCCCACAGTCAGATCATCTGGGAGAGTGGAGGCTATCACGTGCTTCCTCCGACACACGTCCAGCCAATCAACCGCTTCTTTTCACCTGGCAGCGCGGATCCTCCCTGAGAGGGAGTAGCGTGTGGAAGGATCACACTATCCCACTCAGGTCCTATCCGCGCTTAGCAGGCGCCCCGACCGAACTGTAGGAGTCGCTGTTTACAACGACCCGGACCCACCCTGCCAGCTTCTCCCACCCTCTAATACAGCCAATTGTATTAGTGTGAACAGCCAGCCAAGCTGGTGACAACCCCGGAATCCAGCTCACAGCTCCGGGGTTGGTGACGAACGCAATCTCCGCTACGCCACCTAACCGCCCTAGAAGGCGTGCTGCTTTAAAGAATAGGGATGGCGGTGTTTGCAGGGCTCAAAGTAAAACTATATTTTATATCATAGCAATGGATATAAAACTATTGCCCATTTTACATCGAGTATCTATCGCTAAATTTGTGAAAAAGAAAAAAAAATGTCATCCATACATTCCCGTTTTATACCGTGGTGAATATGAGTATAGTTTTAGAGTAATCCTGTCTAATCCCAGGAAACGACGCTATGCAGCATTTAGTGCATTTCACTCAAAACCATGCCGTTTCTCGCCTGTATCAACAATCAATCTGAAATCAACGCTATATTATCGGTATTATGTTTCATCATGAATGCATGAAAGGGTGGGGGGGGGGGGGGGTAGTTTTTCCATGCTTTGATCGCCACCAACGGGATACCTTACACACACATTACACACATACGGTCGGATCGCTGTGAATGGATTCTTGGATCAACGCAAGATTGATACCATGATATAGCCCTTACCTTGACTAGGATGTACTCCAAAAAGAATATTCCAATTATCTGATCGCCATTCCAAGTATTGATGTTGATCGTGTTGCCAACATAATCCACCAAAGAACATGAACCGGGAGTGCTTGATTCTCCTCAATCCATGCATTATAAACGCTTGTCCTGCCCGACGAGGAAAACCCGGACCGGACTTTTTAGATCGACGCACAGACCAAGCCAGAGAGTTTCCAAGGATGTTCAATACCGGCCGCAAGGCGGTAGGCGGCGGTATTGGACATTTGCGATCTCAGACCCATTCCCATTGATAACACAGGCTCCCTCGATGGAGTGAGTGGCGTGCAATGAGTTAATAATAATAATCATCTGTTTATTTTTTTTGCTTGACAATCCCATTTTACTGCAATAAAAACGTTTGGAATGAGGTGAACAGACTGAAAACATTATCTTATTAGCTAAAACATATGATATACAGTATATATTTTTTTGTATTGCAGATGGTAACAACGTTTTCCATTGGGGACATAATTAATAGTAGTGCTGTCAGGCGATTAAAAAAAGTTTATCTAATTCATTTTCAGGATTTGTAATTAATTAATCTAATTAATCGCATTTTAATCGCATAACCATTTTAGGCCTGATATTTCAAATTGCATGTGTCCGGATGGCAGAATTCAGTACTGTATCTACAAAACCTTCTGTTTAATCATCTTCCCTTTATTCATTTGCTTAGATTCTGGTCAATTTTAGCATGGTGTTATTCAGTAAAAAAAAAAATTATTGAATTGCTATTCTCATTTGGTTCGTTACAATTTACTCAAGCCTAGTAACAGACACAGACAGTATTTCTGACACTGGGAATACAGTACATTCCCTGAGATCCATAGATGTCCCTAGAATCAGATCCCAAGAACATGCAAATGGACCAAAAAAAAAAAGGTCTGTAAATGTTTATTCTACGTGCTTATGGAACTGAACCGGCTCAGTGGCCTCGTGGGTAGAGTGTCCGCCCTGAGTTCGGGAGGCTGGGAGTTCAAGCCCCGGCAGAGTCATACCAAAGACTATATTTAAAAATGGTACCCATAGCCTCCCTGCTTGACACTCAGCATCAAGGGTTGGTTTGGGGCGGAAGTCCTTGCGACATACTAGCGTCATGTCCAAGGGGTGTACTTGTACATCAAGCTGCCTCACGCTATGGAAACAGGAGATAGGCTCCTGCCCCATGTGCCGTTACGGCTCAAGAACCATTGGGTCTCAAAGGCAAAACTTATGGAATGAATGAGATTAAAGAAATTTAATAAAAATAATAATAATAATAATAAAAAAAAAGATTTTTATTTATATATTCTTTTTGAGTTGATTTTCATAACGCGATCATTTGCTGTGTAATTAATTAATCTAATTAACGCGATAAACTGACAGCCCTAATTAATAGTTAAAGGTCCTGTTGTGGTTTGTAACCGACCTCAAACGCAACGGCACAGACAGGTAGTTCAGAGTTAGCCAAATACTAGGGCGTATTTATTTACAGAGTCAAAAAAAGGGTAAAGTACAATTATCAAACAAACAGGGAGACTGCCTTCGGCAGAGTCATCTGCCGCTCTGCAGAATCCTCCTGGTGATAGCGGTGGGGAAATGGCATGTGACGTTGTAGCGGCTCTGCAGATACTCCCAGCTTTTACTCTCTTCTAAAACACACAATCAGAATAATCCAGAGGGGTAACGAAATCTTCAGTGTCTCTTCTAAAACACACAATCAGAATAATCCAGAGGGGTAACGAAATCTTCAGTGTCTCTTCTAAAACACACAATCAGAATAATCCAGAGGGGTAACGAAATCTTCAGTGTCTCTTCTAAAACACAATCAGAATAATCCAGAGGGGTTTGGTTCCACTCACCCAAGCGCAACGCGTAAAGCGGGAAAACGAGGCGCAGCTCCAAACGGGGAACAAGGTTCTCAACAGCGGTTCTCCACAGAAAGGTCCTGGAGAGAAAGTAGACCAGGAACAGCAACGGGGAAAAAGCAGGCAAATGCAGTTGTATTCCAGAACGACCCGACATCGATAGAAAGAAGGTCCAGGTATATAAAGCCCTCTGGGGTGCTAATCACAAACTATGACAGCTGCGTGATGGTAATTGATACTTGACCTAGAAGTGTGCGTTAGGCAACAGACCAATCATCACAGCACCCCAAGAAGCGTGTGGCGGGGAATGCACCAATCCTCACAGTACCCCCCCCTCCACGGGAGCCACCCGGCGACCCACTCGGCCCCGGCCTGCTCGGATGGGACCGAAGGAAGCCGGCGATCAGGGGCACTGGAGAGGGGGACAGAGACAGGGGCCCGGAGAGGGGGCCCGGAGAGGGGGACCGGAGACGGGGACAGAGGACCGGTGAGGGAGGCTGGAGACGGGGACAGGGACCCGGTGAGGGGGGCCGGAGAAAGGGACAGGGAACCGGCGAAGGAGGCCGGAGACGGAGACAGAGGCCCGGAGAGGGGGCTAGAGACAGGGACACAAGGGGAACCCCGGGGCGAAGGACTGGACGCCGCCTGAAGACACTGGGCATGACAGGAGGGGCTCCACCCCCTGATGGTGCCAGAGGACCAGGCGATGTGGGGCTCATGCAGCGCGAGCCAAGGCCTGCCCAGGACTACAGTCAAGTCAAGTCAAGAGTTTTAATTGTCACGGCATACAGGGACAAGAAAAGAGCTGGTGATGAAAAACTGGAGCCTCTCAACGTGGTTACCAGCAATGGTGAGAAGGACTGGACAGGTGCGTTGAGTGATGTCAGCCAGGCGGCGATGATCCAGCGCGAAGACCTCCAAGGGCCTCTCGAGGTCCTCAAGTGGAATGTTGGCCCGGGTGGCAAACTCAACATCCAGGAAACTCCCATCAGCACCAGAGTCAATGAGTGCACCCACCGTCGCCCGCTGGTCCGCCCAGGCTAGGGTGACATTCGTCAGACGGTTAGGTGGTGCACGGGTGGGGGAACAGGAAAAACGGCTCACCAGGATCTCCCGGGGTCCCGGCGAGCCTGGTCTTCTTGGCCGGGTAGGGCAATTGGAGACACGGTGTCCATCCCGGCCGCAGTAGAGGCAAAGGCCGGACCTGAGCCTGGACTCCCGTTCGGCCGGGCTAAGGCGGGTGCGTCCCAGCTGCATGGGTTCCTCCTCGGTCACAGCTTGGGAGGGAAAAACCCCACCAGTCACGGAGGGGGCAGGACGGTCAGCACTGTAGAGGCGGCTGCTGGGAAGGGAAGCCCCCGAGCGGAGGTCGATGGCACAGTCGTAAGGCCGGTGAGGCGGAAGGGCCTGAGCCCGGGACTTACTGAAAACCTCCTCGAGGTCGTGGTACTTGGGGGGTACGTCTGGGGGTCCCAGTCGTGCTCGCTCACGCCTTCTCTCCTGGAGGCGTCCGTCGATGCGGATAGCGAAGCTGATCAGGCCCTCGAGAGAATCGGGCTCCTCTTGGGTCGCGAGCTGGTCCCTTACTGCGTCGTTGAGCCCCCTCAGGAAGGTGAGACGAAGCGATTGATCGTTCCAACCGCTCTCCGTTGCGGCCAGTCTGAACTCCAGCGCGTAGTCTCTGACACTGCCACTGTCCTGCCGGAAGGTGCCCAACCGAGCTCCTGGGTCCTGGCCACAGGCTGGGTGGTGGAAAACCCTGCGGAGCTCTGCCACGAAGTCTGGGTAGGAAAAACAGAAATCAGCCCCCATTGCCCAGGAGGCAGTAACCCACTGTGCTGCTCGGCCCGTGAGCAGGTTAGTCATGTAGGCTACTCAGGATCCCTCTGACGAAAAACGGCTGGGTTGATGAAGGAAGACCAACTCACACTGCATGATGAATGTGGCACAATCCTCGAAGTTACCCTCGAACAGACGTGGTTCGGAGAGACGGGGCTCCCGAGGTGCAAGGTCTGCCGCGGGTGGAGAGCTGGCTGAGACTCCTGGGACAGGTGGGGTTAAAAGCAGAGTGTTTAATGCTGTACTGAGAGCCTGAAGCTGGTGCAGAACAACAGCCTACTGATACCCCTGGGTAGTCTGCTGGGTGGCCAGAGTGTCAATGGCATCCAGAATAAGCTGGACCTCGGCCCGGAGGTCCTGTAAAGCAGCCGCAGCCGCACCCAACTGTTGGGTGTGGTCGTTGACCAACTCGATCTGGACCGCCAACGCTGCCCTGACCCTGTCCGTGTCGGCTGAGGTCGTCATGGTCGGGTCGTAATGTTGTGGTTTGTAACCGACCTCAAACGCAACGGCACAGACAGGTAGTTCAGAGTTAGCGAAATACTAGGGCTTATTTATTTACAGAGTCAAAAAAAGGGTAAAGTACAATTATCAAACAAACAGGGAGACTGCCTTCGGCAGAGTCATCTGCCGCTCTGCAGAATCCTCCTAGTGATAGCGGTGGGGAAATGGCATGTGACGTTGTAGCGGCTCTGCAGATACTCCCAGCTTTTACTCAAGGTGGAAAACGGAGAGAGAGAGAGGTATCAGAAACAGTCCAACGAAACACAGAGGCAGTGTGGTTCCCTCCTCCCTTAGCTGTGTCCAGAACCAATTGACAGTGACAGTCTTCAGTGTTCCCCACAACACACAATTAGCTGAGTCAGTGCAAACAAAACGAAATCTTCAGTGTCTCTTCTAAAACACACAATCAGAATAATCCAGAGGGGTAACGAAATCTTCAGTGTCTCTTCTAAAACACACAATCAGAATAATCCAGAGGGGTAACGAAATCTTCAGTGTCTCTTCTAAAACACACAATCAGAATAATCCAGAGGGGTAACGAAATCTTCAGTGTCTCTTCTAAAACACACAATCAGAATAATCCAGAGGGGTAACGAAATCTTCAGTGTCTCTTCTAAAACACACAATCAGAATAATCCAGAGGGGTTTGGTTCCACTCACCCAAGCGCAACGCGTAAAGCGGGAAAACGAGGCGCAGCTCCAAACGGGGAACAAGGTTCTCAACAGCGGTTCTCCACAGAAAGGTCCTGGAGAGAAAGTAGACCAGGAACAGCAACGGGGAAAAAGCAGGCAAATGCAGTTGTATTCCAGAACGACCCGACATCGATAGAAAGAAGGTCCAGGTATATAAAGCCCTCTGGGGTGCTAATCACAAACTATGACAGCTGCGTGATGGTAATTGATACTTGACCTAGAAGTGTGCGTTAGGCAACGGACCAATCATCACAGCACCCCAAGAAGCGTGTGGCGGGGAATGCACCAATCCTCACAGTACCCCCCCCTCCACGGGAGCCACCCGGCGACCCACTCTGCCCCGGCCTGCTCGGATGGGACCGAAGGAAGCCGGCGATCAGGGGCACTGGAGAGGGGGACAGAGACAGGGGCCCGGAGAGGGGGACCGGAGACGGGGACAGAGGACCGGTGAGGGAGGCTGGAGACGGGGACAGGGACCCGGTGAGGGGGGCCGGAGAAAGGGACAGGGAACCGGCGAGGGAGGCCGGAGACGGAGACAGAGGCCCGGAGAGGGGGCTAGAGACAGGGACACAAGGGGAACCCCGGGGGGCGAAGGACTGGACGCCGCCTGAAGACACTGGGCATGACAGGAGGGGCTCCACCCCCTGATGGTGCCAGAGGACCAGGCGATGTGGGGCTCATGCAGCGCGAGCCAAGGCCTGCCCAGGACTACAGTCAAGTCAAGTCAAGTCAAGAGTTTTAATTGTCACGGCATACAGGGACAAGAGGAGAGCTGGTGATGAAAAACTGGAGCCTCTCAACGTGGTTACCAGCAATGGTGAGAAGGACTGGACAGGTGCGTTGAGTGATGTCAGCCAGGCGGCGATGATCCAGCGCGAAGACCTCCAAGGGCCTCTCGAGGTCCTCAAGTGGAATGTTGGCCCGGGTGGCAAACTCAACGTCCAGGAAACTCCCATCAGCACCAGAGTCAATGAGTGCACCCACCGTCGCCCGCTGGTCCGCCCAGGCTAGGGTGACGTTCGTCAGACGGTTAGGTGGTGCACGGGTGGGGGAACAGGAAAAACGGCTCTCCAGGATCTCCCGGGGTCCCGGCGAGCCTGGTCTTCTTGGCCGGGTAGGGCAATTGGAGACACGGTGTCCATCCCGGCCGCAGTAGAGGCAAAGGCCGGACCTGAGCCTGGACTCCCGTTCGGCCGGGCTAAGGCGGGTGCGTCCCAGCTGCATGGGTTCCTCCTCGGTCACAGCTCGGGAGGGAAAAACCCCACCAGTCACGGAGGGGGCAGGACGGTCAGCACTGTAGAGGCGGCTGCCGGGAAGGGAAGCCCCCGAGCGGAGGTCGATGGCACAGTCGTAAGGCCGGTGAGGCGGAAGGGCCTGAGCCCGGGACTTACTGAAAACCTCCTCGAGGTCGTGGTACTTGGGGGGTACGTCTGGGGGTCCCAGTCGTGCTCGCTCACGCCTTCTCTCCTGGAGGCGTCCGTCGATGCGGATAGCGAAGCTGATCAGGCCCTCGAGAATCGGGCTCCTCTTGGGTCGCGAGCTGGTCCCTTACTGCGTCGTTGAGCCCCCTCAGGAAGGTGAGACGAAGCGATTGATCGTTCCAACCGCTCTCCGTTGCGGCCAGTCTGAACTCCAGCGCGTAGTCTCTGACACTGCCACTGTCCTGCCGGAAGGTGCCCAACCGAGCTCCTGGGTCCTGGCCACGGGCTGGGTGGTGGAAAACCCTGCGGAGCTCTGCCACGAAGTCTGGGTAGGAAAAACAGAAATCAGCCCCCATTGCCCAGGAGGCAGTAACCCACTGTGCTGCTCGGCCTGTGAGCAGGTTAGTCATGTAGGCTACTCGGGATCCCTCTGACGAAAAACGGCTGGGTTGATGAAGGAAGACCAACTCACACTGCATGATGAATGTGGCACAATCCTCGAAGTTACCCTCGAACAGACGTGGTTCGGAGAGACGGGGCTCCCGAGGTGCAAGGTCTGCCGCGGGTGGAGAGCTGGCTGAGACTCCTGGGACAGGTGGGGTTAAAAGCAGAGTGTTTAATGCTGTACTGAGAGCCTGAAGCTGGTGCAGAACAACAGCCTACTGATACCCCTGGGTAGTCTGCTGGGTGGCCAGAGTGTCAATGGCATCCAGAATAAGCTGGACCTCGGCCCGGAGGTCCTGTAAAGCAGCCGCAGCCGCACCCAACTGTTGGGTGTGGTCGTTGACCAACTCGATCTGGACCGCCAACGCTGCCCTGACACTGTCCGTGTCGGCTGAGGTCGTCATGGTCGAGTCGTAATGTTGTGGTTTGTAACCGACCTCAAACGCAACGGCACAGACAGGTAGTTCAGAGTTAGCCAAATACTAGGGCTTATTTATTTACAGAGTCAAAAAAAGGGTAAAGTACAATTATCAAACAAACAGGGAGACTGCCTTCGGCAGAGTCATCTGCCGCTCTGCAGAATCCTCCTAGTGATAGCGGTGGGGAAATGGCATGTGACGTTGTAGCGGCTCTGCAGATACTCCCAGCTTTTACTCAAGGTGGAAAACGGAGAGAGAGAGAGGTATCAGAAACAGTCCAACGAAACACAGAGGCAGTGTGGTTCCCTCCTCCCTTAGCTGTGTCCAGAACCAATTGACAGTGACAGTCTTCAGTGTTCCCCACAACACACAATTAGCTGAGTCAGTGCAAACAAAACGAAATCTTCAGTGTCTCTTCTAAAACACACAATCAGAATAATCCAGAGGGGTAACGAAATCTTCAGTGTCTCTTCTAAAACACACAATCAGAATAATCCAGAGGGGTAACGAAATCTTCAGTGTCTCTTCTAAAACACACAATCAGAATAATCCAGAGGGGTAACGAAATCTTCAGTGTCTCTTCTAAAACACACAATCAGAATAATCCAGAGGGGTTTGGTTCCACTCACCCAAGCGCAACGCGTAAAACGGGAAAACGAGGCGCAGCTCCAAACGGGGAACAATGTTCTCAACAACGGTTCTCCACAGAAAGGTCCTGGAGAGAAAGTAGACCAGGAACAGCAACGGGGAAAAAGCAGGCAAATGCAGTTGTATTCCAGAACGACCCGACATCGATAGAAAGAAGGTCCAGGTATATAAAGCCCTCTGGGGTGCTAATCACAAACTATGACAGCTGCGTGATGGTAATTGATACTTGACCTAGAAGTGTGCGTTAGGCAACGGACCAATCATCACAGCACCCCAAGAAGCGTGTGGCAGGGAATGCACCAATCCTCACAGGTCCCCTGTCTTATAAATCGCCAATTACCAATGCATTGTCCTGTGGGATTATGCCCCCCGCGGTGAAATTAATTAGTCTCCCTCTCTATCTCTCTATGTTTCTCTCTTTGTCTGCCAGTACAGACTGTGGGTGACTGTCACTCAAAGCGCTTTGCGAGTATGGGCGGAGCCCAGCCCAAAACAGCTTGAAATCTTGAAGTGGAAACATTTTGCTTTAGAGTACTTGATTAGAAATGCAAAACAATGATTTAAAAAAATAAAAATAAAAAACTTACAGATGTGTTCCATAGACTCACAGGAATTGTGTAAAATTGCCCAAATAGTGAAAGGAATAGCAAAACATGGGACCTTTAAATTTTATATTTCATTATTTTTTAAATATCGATACTTGGCGCCAGTGTATGGATAATGTGTTAGAAATAGCTTGTAGAAATAATAATCCAACATTCATCTTGAAAATCTGTTTTCCTCAGACCAGAACATCATGAGAATCAAGAATTTTGCTCTCATTTACCCACTGTTAATTAATTTACACACAGCAATTACTGGTGAACGCTCCAAGTCCAAAACAATGGCAATCGGTTCAATACACAAAACTAATACGCAGTTGGGGAGAACTTTATACATGTTAGATGAGACGTAATGTCAGCTTGGGAAAATCTATTTGATTTGGGCCCGTTTGATATTGTGTTGGACCGCCAACCGCCACAAATAAATCCATGCCGTGGAAACTCTGCCAAGGCCCAGTGTGCTGCCGAGTGCTGACACTGTTTATTTTCATTGCATTAATACGGATCGCAAGGAGAAGCCTGTGTGTGGCTGTCTTGTCTTTCAGGTTTGATGGTACCAACTACCAAGTATTTACGATTGTCAGCGACTTGACCGACGTATTGTTTGGCCATACATCTCCTTCCTCCCTTTTGATTTGATTTAAAGGTATTGTCTTGTACAGTTGGCCAGACCTCTGGAAGGCAGGAGAACCTTCTGGGTTTTGGATGCCTGGCCTGGGCAACAGACTTTGGGAAAATACTGTGGCTGAATCCTGTACCGTTCATATTCCAAACCAAACCAACAAAGCAAAACATAACCCCCCTCCCCCCAAATCTTTCATGTCAATCTCCATATTGTACTCGTTGATGGAGCGGAAATTCCAGGAAATAATCTAAAATAAAACCATATTAGGCACACAGGAGGAGTTTGAGTTAATCTTTGATTCATAATTGATTCTTCCGGTATTTTTTGCTGTTCAGGTGCCATGTGGAATAATTCATGCTCGTCGGGTAATTCATTTAGGTCTGCTATTCAAGGCCTGTCTCAGTTGCATGGGTTAGGGTTTAGCCCAGGGCTGCTGGGCAGAGGCAAAGGTTTGGCTGGAGAGCAGCTGCGAAGAAAGAGACCATTCTTCTGTGGAGAGGAGGTGGAGGTGGAGAGGGGGGTCCTGGTCCTCTTAGGGGAGGAAGGAAGTGAGGCAGGCAGCCTGGGGGCAAAGAGAGAGATATAAAGAGAGACTGAGAGAAGGAGGAAGAGAGAGAGATAGAGAGAGACTGAGAGAAGGAGGAAGAGAGAGAAAGAGAGACAGACCGAGAGAGAGAGACTGAGAGAAGGATGAACAGAGAGAGAGAGAGACTGACTGAGTGAGTGAGAGAGACAGAGAGAGAGAGAGAGAGAGAGAGAGAGAGAGAGAGAGAGAGAGACTGAGAGAAGGAGGCAGAGAGGGAGATAGAGAGTGAGAGGTGCTGCAGGCTGTGTAGGTCAGGAGACCTGCAGTGTGTCTGACTACCACAGTAAAAAGAACTCACGCACGTGTCTGGTAGTACTACTGTATGTCATCGATACCTTCCTGGGGACATGTAGACCTGACATACATACACACACACGCCGCTAACCACTGGTCTATAAATATGACCCAGCCTGCCTAATATCGGGACCATTAGGCACAGACAGACAGACACACACACACACACACGCACACGCACACACACAGATGGGGTATTCCCTAGAGTTGTAATATGCAAAATGATATCACAGCTCTGGCACACTGTCTGTCTGTGATAGATTGATAGATTAAGCCATAGATTGCAGTCAAATGTTGTGATGAAACTCACTTAAGCAAAACCAAAGAAATTATTGTGGAATTTAGGAGGTCGGGGGTCAGGGACTACAGGCCCCTCAGCATCTACGGGGCACTGGTCGTGAGAGTGAACAGTTTCAAGTACCTCGGAGTCCACATATCTGAGGACTTGACATGGACCACACACATTGACAGTGTAGTAAAGAAGGCACGGCAGCGCCTCTACTTCCTTAGGCGCCTAAGGAAGTTCAAAGTGTCAGAAGTTCAAAGAGTCGGAAGATCCTTAAGAACTTCTACTCATGCACAGAGCATCCTGACTGGTAACATCAGCTCCTGGTTTGGGAATAGCACCGCACACAACCGCAGCAGACTGCAGAGAGGCTCAGGGGTAGAGCGGGTCGTCCAATGATCGAAGGGTTGGTGGTTCGAATCCCGCTCAAGCCCATGTCCATCTCACTGCCGTTGTGTCCTTGGGCAAGACACTTAACCTACTTGCCTCGTATGAATGTGTATGCATGTGAATGAATGTTGGTGGTGGTCGGAGGGGCCGTAGGCGATGATTATTCGCCACGCTTCCGTGAGTCTGCCTCAGGGCAGCTCTGGCTGCAATTGTAGCTTACCACCACCGGTATGACTGTGTATGAACGAATAATGGACTCTGTAAGCGCTCTGGGGTCACTGGGGTGTCATGAAGAGCGCTATATAAATCCAATCCATTATTATTATTAGAGTGGCCCGATCAGCCAAACGCACAATTGGAGGCTTCCCACTCTCCAGGACATTTACACCAAGCATTGCAGGGCCAAGGCTAAGAGAATAGCCAAAGACTCTAGTCACCCAAACAACTGCCTCTTTGCACTGCTGCGGTCAGTCAAGCGTTACCGGAGTCTCATGGCCAGTACAGAGAGACTCAGAAGGAGCTTCTATCCCCAGGCCATCAGGATGCTCAATGACTCTATGTAACATCAATCAACCCATCCATCTATACTCATTGCACACACATCCACATGCACACACTCACTTTAAACAAACTTAACACTCACTTTAGACACTTTAAACACTAACACTACACCATATTTTATCTTTTTATTAAAGAGATTTGCACTACATCCATAACACATTTTTGTACCTCATTGTCTGCATTTTTGTACCTCATTGTCTGCATTTTTACTTAATTGTACTTAGGTTGTACTTTGGTTTGTATATTTGTATAGTGTTGGACTTTATTCCTCTTCTCAGGGGCTCATACAGAACCAAGCATTGTAATGTACATATGTACTTTATACGTGACAAATAAAAGCAAACTTGAAACTTGAACTTCTGCATTTCCTGAAAACATGATTACCATTTTCTTTTACTGGATGATAGCCAGATACATAATCTTTGTATTTCCTCGTGGTTCAATGTCCCCAAATGTCCTCTTGCGTGCTGGTGTTTTCAGTAGCTTTCCATCCCATGCGAGCGTCTTCGCGTACCAAAGCTTTTGCAGTTGCACAATACTACAATTCACCAACTAACAACATATTTTCATAACAGATGCCCTTTTTTGGTGAATGCTTTTCTTTTAGCATGGGTTAGGCGCTGTGGGAATTGAACCCCTGACTCTGGTAGAACTAAGAACAACAGAATGTACAGGTTTTTAACGGCATCATTTGGTTCTTGTCCTTCTGCAGGTTTGAGAAAGGCAGGATCTATTCCTACATCGGAGAGGTGGTGGTGTCGGTTAACCCTTACCGTGCCATGAACATCTACGGCCGGGACACCATAGAGCAGTACAAGGGACGCGAGCTGTACGAGCGGCCGCCCCATCTCTTCGCCATCGCAGACGCGGCCTACAAAGCCATGAAGAGGAGGAACAAAGACACCTGTATCGTCATCTCAGGTAACATGGGAAGACCCCCCGCGGGCCCAGGGATGTTTTCATCCGGCCTGTAAGTGGCATGTGGAGAATATTTTCCTTTTCTTTTTTCTTTTCCATTAAACCTTTATTTTACCAGGGGAGTCCCATCGAATTACAGTTAGCAAAACATGCAGAAGCAACTCACAGAATCATATGCCTAAAAAGACAGACAAGAGGAAATGGAATCTAGCTAAAGGAAGCAAATTACAAATTCCAATTGAATCTGCCTCCAAACCCTTTACTACATTTTTGAACGTCTTAATCGGAATCAGCTCATCTAGTTGCAAATCTGTTTGCAAATGGTTCCAGGCTGCAGGGGCAGAGAACATGAAGTCCTGTTTAAAGTTCAGTGTGAACCATAGGGATGGACTGTAAGAGGGTGTCATTTGAGCGCAAACCATACAGTACTTACTAGTTTTATGTGAGATATACTCACAAAGGTAAGAGGGAAGCAGACCAAGGATGGACTTATAAATAAATACTGTAAATATGTGCCAATGAAGGCCACTGAACTCATGGCATAAAGGGTACGATGGTGAGTGAGAGCTTTACAGCCTGTGACAAACCTCATAGCACTGTGGTACACAGTATCCAGCCAATGCAAGCATTGGGCAGAGGCGTGCCGTGCATGTAGTGTACATCAGATCACCATAGTCAATGGTTTCCTAATTCAGTCCAAACTCTAGGAAGGATAAAGTAAAGAACAGTGTCCTGAGACCATAACCCATACAGTATTTGCCCTGTTTTCTGGATAGAAGAGAAGGCGAGATAGAGGAGAATGATAAAATAAGACATGTATTGTCCCTGTGGGGAAGGGACCTTGTTGCAACAGTATAGCACGGCAAGGGATAAACGAGATACAAATAATGAAAATAGGAAAGGTAAGACATTTAAAAAGGTAGGAAATATACAAAAGAATGATGAAGATCTGTACACTACTGCCTGCTAAACACAGTGTTTCTGTGCTGAGCTGTATGGCCTCAGACCGTCACCAGAGCATGCATTATAAATGCCACAAACCACACAGACTTAATTCTAACTCATTTAGTCTTCTTGGTGAAATCCCCTTTTATTTTGTTGTGTGAATGAAACTCGTTTTGTCGTAATGTTATTCCAGTGTCTCACTCACTCCTACCAAGATGTTTTCTGTCTGGAGCGAGAGAGAGAGATTTGTAATTTAGGTGAAGGAACTTCTGGGGGGGGAATCGATATGACCCCCATTCAGCTGAAAATAGCAGTTGATTTTGCCTTGCCTCTCTTAAGAAAACAGTGGCTGTAGCCATAGGCTGTGTGACAGCATTGAGAAACTATGTGGTAGATGAAGCACCACTTAGTGGTCAGAAAGGGAAGTGACCCCCAGGAGGCCCGAACGACAATGTCATGAAATCAGACCAGACAGGCATACCTATATAGTTATAACCCTGTATGATACATACATATACAGTCATAACCTGCACGATACATAAATATGATGTCATAACCTGTATGCTATGTAAATAGTATGTCATAACCTTGTATGATACATAAATATGATGTCATAACCCTGCACAATACATAAATATGATGTCATAACCCGGTATGCTATATAAATAGTATGTCATAACCTTGTATGATACATAAATATTATGTTGTAAGCCTGTTCACTGTTCCAACACGGTAAGCTAGATAAGCTACCGTAAATAAAGCTTTAGGGCCACAAGGAAGTAATTATCGGATAACTTACTTCTTTGATGTATATTTTAGCTTATTTTATCCTATGGCGGCCCCTGTTATTTTCAGCAGACCTAACCCTTTCACTGCCACACGGCTAACCTTAGACCGTAGACTTCTGTTGCAGCAGACTTGATGGTAGACTTCTGTTGCAGACCTACTAATGGTAGACTTCTGTTGCAGACCTACTAATGGTAGACTTCTGTTGCAGACCTACTAATGGTAGACTTCTGTTGCAGACCTACTAATGGTAGACTTCTGTTGCAGACCTACTAATGGTAGACTTCTGTTGCAGAACTGATGGTAGACTTCTGTTGCAGACCTGATGGTAGACTTCTGTTGCAGGAGAAAGTGGTGCTGGGAAGACGGAGGCCAGCAAGTACATCATGCAATACATCGCTGCCATCACTAACCCCAGTCAGAGGGCTGAGGTGGAGAGGTAAGCTACCCATACAGAAGAGGAGCACTATCTCAAACCCCACCCTCTTTTTTGATCCTCCAATCACAACTTTTTCACTGCCGATACTGATTCCTGAACTTTCAATGTTGGCCGATCCAATCCATTACTTTTACTTAGCATTATTTTTTATTCATTTATTTTATTTAGCCTTTATTTAACCAGATTTTGTGCCATTGAGATCCAGGATCTATTTTACAAGGGAGACCTGGCCAAGAATAGCAGCAACACAAAGTTTCAAAATAAACACACGTGCTTTCTTTCCCCATTTCTGTTCAGACTTTGGGAACAGCAAAGTGCAGAAGATCCTTCGAACTATAGACTTGGACCGTCATTTTGGGGTCATTTGACAATTAATTTCTTTATATTATACATGTTTTTCCATCAGAGAGCTAACATGCTGAGTCAGAAATGCAGCAGATCAACTCACTTTGCTGTGATTTCTGATTTCTGACATATTACATGTTTCTTGGTATCAGATTTTTATATTGGGGATATTTTACTGATATTCCATTTTAGCCTGGTATTTGACCGATATGCTGTACTAGTATCAGTATTGGTGCCTCCCTAATTACAAATGTTGCCAGAGTGTGATTGGAGGATCAAGAAAAGAGGGTGGGGTTTGAGAAAGGTCAATGTCATTGTTTCTGTTTGCATATTCTCCTCCTATAGATACACATAGTACATTATTACAGTTTTGGTGTTGAGTGCCTTGCTCAAGGACACTATTAGAGAATGAAGGCACCGTAGATGTAATTCCAGCTACCCTCCAGTAGAATACACCCACCTGTCCATGCTGGGGATCAAACTATAGCAACCTTTCGGTTTCCTCTCTACTGCTAGACCATCCTTCCACCACACAGACCTACAGGATAGATGACTCACCATCCTGTGTGTGAATGTTAGATTCCATATTATTTACCAAACAATTCGCTTAAGTGTGTAAGGCAGTTCATTTCAGGCTTGACTGGGTGCTTCAGACAGTTTTGCCAAAATGTTGCAGTATTGGTTATTATGTCTGGCCAACGATGAAACATTAATTGCCATTATTCCTTTATTGTACTGACTTTTATTGGGTACTAAAGTGCGGGTCAGACCCCTGTGGGGGGCTCCAGAGATGGGGAAGGTTGTGTACAAATTAATCATATTCGACAAAGGACAAAATCAGCAGCCTATTGTAATCCCCCCCCCCCCCATGTCACTAGTAGAATAACAAACAAACACAAAAAAGCAAACACAGGCTTACATCACAAGCAATATGTGTCTGAAAGATGCACATACACACAGTCACACGCCATGATTATTGTATACAAAGCGATGGGTTTTTATCAGGGTGGATTTGAGACTGAGTAACACAGATACAGTAGATAATACCATCCAGATAATATGGTGAACATGAGGTGGTATTACCAGTAATAAACATGTATACCACCTGAGACAGTTAAGGAAGTTCAGAGTATCTGGGAAGATACTCCAGTCCTTCTACTCCGGAGCTGTAGAGAGCATCTTGACTGGAAACATCACTGCCTGGTATGGAAACAGCACGGCACAGGACAAGAAGGCCCTACAGAGAGTGGTGCGCTCAGCCGAGCGTACCACGGGTATTGCACTACCACCCCTGCAGGTTCTATACAACAAGAGGTGCAAATCCAGAGCCTGCAGAATAATGAAAGACCCACACCACCCCAACAACAGCCTGTTCTGCCTGCTGAGGTCAGGCAGACGCCTGCGAACCCCAGCTACTAGGACAGAGAGGCTTCGGCTCAGCTTCTTCCCCCAGGCCATCAGAGCCTTGAACACTGATCTCTCCACACTCAAGCACACATGAGCACACACACGATACACACACTGTACACGCTCACACACTAGCAGCCACTTTAACATGAGCAAGCACACACTCATGCTGCACACGCCCACACTTATGGCCACTAAGGAAAGGTCACTCTAAAAATAGTATAGTATAACCTGAGACTGTATAAAATAGCAATGTACAGAAAGACACAGTGCCTCATCCGTAGCTAACAGTGTATGCACTACCACAGGACCTAGCATGTCATCCATGCTCTGTAAATAACTTATGTACAAATACCGATATGCCATACTATGTTACTGTTTATTGCACAATGTTGTTTTATTGGATTCTATTATATGTTGTTACTACTGTATTGCACATCGTTGCGGGCAAGACCACCCGCATTTCATTGTATACTTGTATGCCGTGACAAATAAAACTCTTGACTTGACTTGACTTGACTGTTTCTGTTAGACTTGGCAGAAATGCTTCCATAATGCTTAAAGGAACAATGCTGTTTCAGGACTACAGTCTTGCAGAAGAATGTGCTGAGTGCGATTAGATAAATATTGAATGAGATCGCCTTGCATTAATAACAGAAATAACAAAGGCTTTTCGTGAAAGTGAAATGTAGGGCGGAGATAAAGGTGGGAGGGTTTTCCACAATGAAAAGGTCACCGGAGTCCACTTTACTGATTTCAAACGGAGTGCAAATGGGTCAAGGTGCACTTGTTGTCCTCATGACCACTTGTTGACTTTGCACATCAATCCACCCTGTTGCTGCTGATTTCTTTACTGTGGCTTATTTGCAGTGAGGGACATGCTAATCTTTACAACAACTAACATTAGAATAGGATCAGATGGAATGATATCACCAGAGGAAACTTCAGAGGCAATATCAGTTTTGCTACTAACAAGGTATTCTGTATCTGTAATGTAATGTAATGTCCCAAGATCAAAGCTAAGGTATATTTAACCCTTTCACTACCACACTACAGAAGGTTAACCTTTCACTACCACACTACAGACGGTTAACCGAAAGGGTTAAATGGTAGTGAAAGGGTTAACCTTCTGTAGTGTCGTAGTGAAAGGGTTAACCATTTGTTGTGTGGCAATGAAAGGGTTAACCTTCTGTATTGTCACCATGGAAGGTGTAACTGAGGGGTTACAAAACCCTGACTGTATTAAAGATTGTGATAGATTAAACCACTGCTAGTTATGTACTTTAATTACTGGCCAGACAGTACATCAAATATAGATGGTGAACACCCACAAGAACACGGCATTGACAAAGAAATAGTATTTGAGGGTATTTTATTATTATTATGCAACATTAGGTTACAGAATGAGAATTAGGGTCGCGCTTGTATGGCGAAGAATATACGTAAAGTCAGTCAATAGCATGAGTCACTAAGAATAGCAGGAATCCTACGATGGGTCTAAGTTGACACCACCTGTCGTATAGTAGCAACTATATAGGGCAACACTGGTACCGCCTGGAGACAATGGGTTCCCTCCGGGGGTGTAAGGCCTGGAGGGTAGAGGAATGTTCGGGTACTCCGTCTGATTCAATGAGGAATAAAGAGACTCCAGGTACAGGAGTCGGTCCTTGTAAACTCCCTTGATCAGCAGCAAAGCAATAATTGTAATCCAAATGCTCGATAGCATTGATGACAGTTAGCCAGCCTCCGTCCACGAGGCCAGCCCGAGTTGTAATCCTCACGAGGTTGAATCCCAAACGATAGTGGAAATCAACGATGCTCTTCTCCGGGTACCACGTTCCAAATCAATATAATCCAACCAGTAATGGTTCTGCAATCGCCGACGCCGATTCTCCTGTGTACATGTCCAACGGTTCTCCGCCTAGGACTCCTCGGGTGTGGGCGACGTATTTAGGCCACACACCCTGGCTAAGTACACTAGCTAAAGACACGACGAACCGCTGGGTAATGCTACACACGAACGAACTGTGGCCGCACGATATACAATAAATGAACGACTATTTACTTCACATTAGATTAGGTCGAACTCGACGTTACTGCATTAAACTCTGACACTTTACTATTCTATTCGCACGTGGTTCTCAACACTCTGTTAGACGCAAGGTTGCTCACTTCACTGCACGTTGACTCGTGGTGAAGGTGGGGTAAGGTACTGAACTACTGCTGTGCGCACCTTGCGCTCTATATATACTTAAGTGAATATCTAGTCCCAAACCGCAGTCTTTGTCTGGTATCAATACGCTGTCTCCGGGCATGTCCTGACATGCCTGAACTTGTCTTTGAACCTGCCGTTGGGGGCCTGCGCGCTGGCGCCTGGGGGCGCTGTCCAATAAGGAGAGCGAATATTACTCTGGTTTGAACGCATGTAAAGGGATATTCCGTGTATATATATAAATAATATACAAAGTATATCAAACAATAAAGGTAGATTCTCAGTTTAATCTGGCCCTTCACAACAGCCGCCTCCTAATTAGTCCGCACCTAATTAGTTAAAGGAGACAGATTAATAGTCCAGTCAACTGCTCAATGTCTGTTGTGGGGAGTAGGGCAATCTACAAAGTCAGTGGGTCATGATCGTCATCAGGGGAGTCAGGGAGCCTCGGCAACTCTATCAGCCTCGCCACGGGTCGGGTGTAGGTCCGCCCCTGGACAATAACTTCTGCCGCTCTGACCTTTCCGTCGGCACCAGTGATCACTTTGCTTACGCGGCCGGCCGGCCACATAGCTTGGGGTAGTGACTGGTCTATGATCATAACGACTGTGTCCACTTGTAAGTTGTCTCTGTCCTTTACCCATTTCTGACGGGTTTGGAGAGACGGTAGGTAGTGGAGGAGGAAACTGTTCCAAAACTTGTCAGCCAATATTTGACTGTACCTCCACATTCTTCGGCCGTTCGCTTCTTCAGGTCTGTACACCGTCTGTGGAAGCGCAGGGTCCAGCCGCCCCATCAAGAGAGTGTTGGGGGTGACTGGGTCGACATCTGCTACATCACTTGAGACGTACTCGAGGGCGTTGTGCTCGCCACTTGCGACAGTCTAGACAGATCCGCTGGAAGCAACGTACTGCTTCTCTTCCGTTCAGTATCCAATAGCGACGTCGGATCTCAGCGAAGACTCTCTCTGCCCCAGCGTGGTGCACATCCTCGTCGTATTTCTTTATGATGAGCTCAGTGACCTTGTGTCGGCTGTTGAGGACTATAGGAAACTTGACGTCATCCGTTAAGTCCGGGGCCCGTCTCAGACGACCACCCACCCTGATGAGGCCATGGGTGTCGCGCTCAGGGGCCAAGTGGAGCAGTCTGCTGTCTGACGGGATTGGCTTTGTTCCCTGCAGGCAGTCTAGCTCGTCGGGGAACGAGTCTCTTTGGGCTCGCTGTAGCAGAAGGAGTTCTGCCTCGGCGTAGTTCGATGCGTCAATGTCTGTAGTGGGGGGAACCTCAGGGTGGTGCCACAGGAATGTTTTTAGCTGCGCACTCTCAAAGGTGAGGCAGTCGTCTATGTTAGGGTCAGTGGGGACTGGGATGTGCGTCAACCCACAGAACATAGATTTCTTGATCTCTGCCTCCTCTTGACTAGCCTCCCGTGGGGTGGGTGTAGGCCACTCCTCCTCCGGGAGCTTGAGGAACTCAGGACCGTCACTATAGATATTGGGACGTGTGAGGTCATCTAGGGACATCCCCCGTGTGATGACATCGGCTGGGTTCTGTTTCGTGTCCACGTACCTCCAGCACGCTGATCCTACCAGGTCTTGAATCTCTGTGATTCTGACTCCCACGAAGACCTTGTATCTACAAGAATCGGACTGGATCCATGTGAGTACGGTCATGGAGTCTGACCACAAGATTGTTCTTTGCACCGGGATGGTGAGTTCACGTTGGATTAACGTGGCGAGTTGCGCGCCTACCAGAGCTGCGCAGAGCTCTAGACGCGGGATCGATTGTTGCTTGCGGGGGGCTATCCTTGAGCGAGCCAGGATGAAGGCTGTGTGTATTTCTCCTCCCTCCTCTCGGGCCCGCAAGTAGGCCACCGAGCCGTAGGCCACTTCCGAGGCATCACTGAAGACGTGCAGGTCCATCTGGCACGTCTCCAGCCGCACTGTGGGTGGGAAGTAGCTTCGGCGTATGTTCACATTTTGGAGCGAGCTGAGTTCTCTCTCCCACTCTCTCCAGGTGGAAGCTAGGTGGTCGGGTATGGGGTCGTCCCAGCCCTGTTCCTTGTCCCACAGCTCTCGTACAATCATTTTCGCCCGAGTGGTGTAAGGTAGGATACACCCCAGCGGGTCGTATTGACTTGCGAGTGTTCTGTATACGCTCCGTCTGGTGGTCGGTAGAGGGGTCGACCTTCCCTGCTCCGTGGTCAGGGGTGTGTATTTGTAATGGAGCGAGTCTGTTTTGAAGCGCCAGACTAGGCCCAATGTCATTTCCTGTGCTTCACCTGGGGTGGTCGCCATCCAGGTCTCGCTGCTTGCTGCCTTTGTCTCTGGGGAGAGGCTGCGAAGTACTTGTCACTGCTGGCCCACTGCCGGAGATCAAAGCCGCCTTTGATCAGTGAGGCGCGGAGCTTGAGCAGGAGGGCTTCGGCTTCTTCTGGCGTCGAGACGCTTTGCAGACAGTTGTCCACGTAGAAACTCCTCTCTACACTTTGTCTGACCTCCTCGTCAGCTTCAGGGTCTTCTGTCGCATGTTTTTGAAGTGCGAACGTAGCACAGCATGGGCTGCATGTGGTGCCGAAGGGGAGGACCTCCCATTGGTAGATGGATGGTTGCTCATCTTTGATCCTCTCTCTCCATAGGAACCGCAGCAAGGGCTTGTCCTCCTCCACTAGTCGCACCTGCAGGAACATCCCTTTGATGTCGCCGCTGATGGCCACCTTGTCTTGGCGGAAACGTATTAGTACGCCGAGGAGAGAGGGGCCGAGTGTCGGGCCGGGCAAGAGTTCTTTATTCAGATTCTGTAGTCCGATCTGGTAGCTGCAGTTGAATACAATGCGATCCTTGCCGTTGTGGTGGACCTTGTGGTGGGGCACGTACCAGGATTCAATCGTCTGGTCGGCCTCTTGAATGTCAATTTTCTTTATGTGTCCCGCTGTGATCAGCTTGTCGATCTCAGCGCGGTACACAGTGGCTTGAGTGGGGTCTTTGGCTAGACGCCGCTCGGTGTTCAGTAGATATCGCTCTGTCGCTTCTCTTGAGGCGTGGAGGGTGGGCATACCCTCTCGCCTCAGGAGTGGAGTTGCGTATCTCATCACTCCGTTGACCTCGACTCTCTTTGTCTTCTGCTCGAAGAGGGCTATGGCATAAGTGTCTTCCTTTGAGCGAACGAGTTTCTTTTCATTATTAAAGGGCATCGCGTCTAATGTCCATAGCCTCTCGACGTGCTGCAAGAGGGTGGTGTCTTCTTTGTTTATCCTCGTGTAGAGACAGCGAGTGGCTGTCTGTCGGTTGGAAGACCCGGAGAGGGGGCCTTGTAGTGTCCAACCCAGGCGGGTCTCGACCGCTGCTGGACAGCCTCTGGGCCCGATGTCGACCCGGTCCGTTGGGACGATGAGGTGTGCGTGGTCGGATCCTATGAGCAGGGTCGGGGTGGCGTCGTCGATGAGCGGTATAGGTAGTTGACGTAGGTGCGCGTATTTCTCCATCAGCTTTGGGATGGGGTAGGTGTACTGTGACAGGCCTATGTTGTGGCTGGTGAAGGCGTTAGTGATGCTATACTGCTTCTCGGGCTGCCCGACCGCTGCTATCGTGAAGGAGACATTTTCACCCTTTATGGTCTTCAGGTCTCTTCTAATGGTACGGATTGTCATTGTTTCTTCGCTCCCCTGCGGCGGATGCGAGGAGGAGAGTCTTTTCTGACCCATCGTCTAGGACGGCGTAAGTGTCCATGACCTTGTCCTCGTAGCTTAAGAGCACTCGGACCACCTTCAAGAGCACTCGGGAGCTCCCGCTCTTCGCAGGGTCTATGTACATGACGTTCACTCTCGAGCTGCTTGGGGGTACGGGTTTCTTCTTGTTGCTGTCGTGTAGGACCTCCAAGTGGGCGCCGTCGCACTTGCTGCATCTTTTCTTTAGGCGGCACTCAGCTGCCATATGGCTGCGCGCGCAGCGGAAGCAGCGGCGGTTGGCTTTGATCCACTGACTCACCTCGTCAGCGGTCAGCTTCTTGAAGGTGTCACATTGAGACAGCCAATGTTCCTTTTCACAGTACTGGCATACAATCTTCCACTTCCCCTTGGTCTGGGGGGTGCTGTGGTTCTTGTGCTGCGGCACTGACTCGGCCTGGTGCATAACTGTCACTGACCGGCGGTTATCGTTGGACCTCCGAGGTCCATCTCTTGGGCTAGATCCACTCCACACGAATGTGTCCAGTCGTAGGCTGCTAACTTCCCTTGCGAGGAAAGCGGCCAGGTCTAGGAGGGATGGCTCTGGGCCGTTGGGATCACGGTGGTCTCTCTGCCGCCGAAAACGCTCTTGGCGGGCTGGAGGGAGCTTCTTCAGTATTCGCTCCACATTAGAATTTGCATACAGTTCATATCTCCCCTTCTCCTTTTGGGACCCCAGCATCCCCACGAGGGATTGTACCTTGATAGAGAGGTCATCCAGTGCTCTATTGTCTTTGGCTGGGGGGAGGCGGTCGATATCCCGTATTTCTTGGATCACGTAATCCCATATGCGTCCATAACGCTGGTCGAGGGCCACCAGAGCTGCGGAGTATGGGGTGCTTGAGTTGGAATATGCCAGCGCTATGTTATGCGCTCTGGGCACCTTGAGATGCTTGAGGAGGATGGCATATTTGTACGACTCGTCGTGGACATCGAACATCATAGTCTCCAAACACATGCGTAATTCCGTGTACTGTGCTCTGTCCTCGCGCGTAAAGTCTGGGAACGTCGGTGTGCCAAGGTACAATGCCATGGATGGCTGGTACATTGGTGAGCGTAGGGGAAGAGGCCTCTTGGGCGAGTCTCCCCGTACGTGTGGTCGTGGGTTAGTACTTGGTGGGTACCAGAGGCCGGGTCCCCAGGTGCTGTTCCTCGGTGCTGACTGTACGTCAAACTCACCCTTGAGTTGGGTCGGGGGTTTGTAGTGCAGTGACTCGGGGCTGAAGTCGGGGCTGTACTGGGCCTCCTGGTCCAAAGTATGTTCGTGCTGGTGGGCTTGATATTCCTCCTCTTCCTCTTCTAGGTCCTGGAGTCTTCTAGTTAGTCTCTCTGCGACGTAGGCCGGTTCTTCCCGTTGGCTGGGTCTCGTATGGACCGGTCGGGGAGGGGGCTCGGAGACGTAGACAGGTTCCTCCTGTTGGCCGGGTCCCGGGTAGCTTCGTCGGGTAGGGGAAGGTGCCCTAGACCCTTGTCGTGATGATCTCCGGGAGCTCCGTGCGGAGAGAGGGGGTGTCGCCCTGGCGATCAATTGTTCTATCATCTGCGCCTGCAGCCGGTCACGCTCTGCTTCGCGCTGCGCATTGGCGGCGTCGCGCTGTGCATTGGCGCGGTCTCGTTCGATGTTCTCTTCCGTCTGAAGGCGCCTCTCCTCCAGTCGGATGCGGTCGTCCTCACTCCTTTGTTGCGCCTGGAGGCGCTCTCGTTCAGTTGCAGAGTGTTCGCGCTCACTAAGGGCTTGCGCTAGGAGTTGCGCGTGAAGGCGCTCTCGTTCCGCTGCAGAGTGTTCGCGCTCGCTTAATTGTTGCGCCTGGAGGCGCTCTCGTTGTTCGCGCTCGCTCATTTGTTGAGCCTGGAGGCGCTCTCGTTCCACGGCAGAGTGTTCGCGCTCACTTAATTGTTGCGCCCGGAGGCGCTCTCGTTCCGCTGCAGAGTGTTCGCGCTCACTAAGGGCTTGCGCTTGGAGTTGCGCGTGGAGGCGCTCTCTCTCCATGGCAGAGTGTTCGCGCTCACTAAGCGTCTTTGCTTGAAGTCGGTCTCTTTCGGTTGAGGCTGTCAGCGTGGCGATCAAGGCTTGCGCCAGTCTCTGGTCCGCCTCGCTGGGGGATGACACTGACGGAGGTGATCGGGTGCTGACAGGGCTTGTTGGAGATCTGTTCTCCTGGCGCGCTCCGAGGTCTATCTCCTGGGCGCGGTACTCTTCTCTTGGTTGTGTGTCGGGTTCTATCCCTGGAGCGCTTTCTTTATCCTGGAGCGCTCCGGGGTCTATCCCGGTGACGCTGTCTGGAGGTATAGTCACGTCATGTCCCACTTGGTCCCCCCCGTGGGCTAAGTCAGTTTCGTTTGAACCCACTGGGGTCTCTACTGGCAGGGTCGCCAAGTCGATAGGATTGGACATGCTTAAACTATCCGATTTATCTGTATTTAACGTCTGTTTAGATAAGCTAGGGGGTAGAACGAAAGCGAAGTCCTCCAGATATGGAGGTAGCTGACGTTTGCGCTGCGGGCGTTCTAGCTTAGGGGAGCCGCTTGGAGAGTGTTCACCGCTGGCCATGTCAATATTAATATTATATTAAATATTACACTGATACCCTCCGGCTCAAAGGACCAATTGTAACTGAGGGGTTACAAAACCCTGACTGTATTAAAGATTGTGATAGATTAAACCACTGCTAGTTATGTACTTTAATTACTGGCCAGACAGTACATCAAATATAGATGGTGAACACCCACAAGAACACGGCATTGACAAAGAAATAGTATTTGAGGGTATTTTATTATTATTATGCAACATTAGGTTACAGAATGAGAATTAGGGTCGCGCTTGTATGGCGAAGAATATACGTAAAGTCAGTCAATAGCATGAGTCACTAAGAATAGCAGGAATCCTACGATGGGTCTAAGTTGACACCACCTGTCGTATAGTAGCAACTATATAGGGCAACACTGGTACCGCCTGGAGACAATGGGTTCCCTCCGGGGGTGTAAGGCCTGGAGGGTAGAGGAATGTTCGGGTACTCCGTCTGATTCAATGAGGAATAAAGAGACTCCAGGTACAGGAGTCGGTCCTTGTAAACTCCCTTGATCAGCAGCAAAGCAATAATTGTAATCCAAATGCTCGATAGCATTGATGACAGTTAGCCAGCCTCCGTCCACGAGGCCAGCCCGAGTTGTAATCCTCACGAGGTTGAATCCCAAACGATAGTGGAAATCAACGATGCTCTTCTCCGGGTACCACGTTCCAAATCAATATAATCCAACCAGTAATGGTTCTGCAATCGCCGACGCCGATTCTCCTGTGTACATGTCCAACGGTTCTCCGCCTAGGACTCCTCGGGTGTGGGCGACGTATTTAGGCCACACACCCTGGCTAAGTACACTAGCTAAAGACACGACGAACCGCTGGGTAATGCTACACACGAACGAACTGTGGCCGCACGATATACAATAAATGAACGACTATTTACTTCACATTAGATTAGGTCGAACTCGACGTTACTGCATTAAACTCTGACACTTTACTATTCTATTCGCACGTGGTTCTCAACGCTCTGTTAGACGCAAGGTTGCTCACTTCACTGCACGTTGACTCGTGGTGAAGGTGGGGTAAGGTACTGAACTACTGCTGCGCGCACCTTGCGCTCTATATATACTTAAGTGAATATTGTGGGATATTTGTAGATATCCTGATGAAGAATGTTCTCAGTCAACCGAGGCTTGGATAATAACAAGGGTTTATTAACCAAACAGATAGAATTACATAGAGAGAATGGCTGAGGGCTTCCCCCAGGTGATCAGCTGAAATGACCCAGGTAAGAACCCCCCGATAGATCTCGGGAGGAGATCTATATAGGTAACAAAGGGGGGGTTGTGGTCCCATTTGATAGGTCAGATGGGGGGGGGGTACAGGTTTGGAGAGAAAGGGGAGGGGAATGTCTTATTCCACAGAGAGGGGGGGGCACAGGTAATGGGGACACAGGGGAGGGGAGTATATTTACATGAGGACAATATATTATACCACAATACTCACTTTTCTCTGTTATAATGTGGGTGAGATTAATGTATAATATACCAGGATTGTTTGGAACAGGTAAAAGTGAAAATGGAAAACAATTAAACTAATGAAAATTTTGGCCAATGTGATCTGGTTGTTGGCATAACAGTTTAAAATAGAATTATTTACATACATGATTCATGACATGATCGACTGGACTGCGGTCTGTGTTATTTTGATATCAGATGTGGGAATAGATATCACCCTTTTCTTTTATTAATCGCTCAAAATACCTATATCAATGAGTGGTCCTCAACTCTGATATCAAACAACAATTAACATAATCATTAGAAGTTATAGCTGTGCAAATATCTTGGCATACCTTCAGTCGTTCATGTCGTGACTCAGGGGAGCTAATGTGATGGTTGTACATACAGGCATAATAAACCAATTAAATACATGCACTGTCTCTGTGTGGTCAGAGTGCACAGGGTGAAAAAACAAAATTGTGTGCATAATTATTAGGAATAGGATTTACACATAAGGCTAATGTGTACAAAAACATTTTAACAACCGTTAACCTGGTGGTTAATAAAACTAACATGATTGATTGTGGGAAACTGTTCAAAATTATATATATGCACAATTTATAATGATTCTTGATGAAATTACTTAGGATTCAGTTGTATTTAACCTGAGTTTGAGTGTCACTTTCATCTGTGATTGCCTCAGTTTAGTTGGTCTTTACTTAGAATCAGGCAATTTTCTCCATTTCTTCTCTATAAATGAGGAGATAAAACGTCTTATGCATCGCTTCTGTATGTAATTCTAGTGCATCAACTGTTCACCATACAGGTGCAAAACAACGTTACATGTCCTCTTCTATGAGAGAATAAAACAACTGATTCTTTCTTGTCTGACAATACAATTTTGTAACCTAAGTAATTCAAATGTGATGTAATACAGTAACACAGTAAAATTTAAATAAATACATAATAATGTGGACAATGTGGCGTTCAGAAGTCTCTTGGTCCACAGGTCTCTGATGTGTCTCTTCTTGACGATGCAGTCGGGAATATTCACTGGTCGCCGTTCATTCCCTGTCAAGGGTCACCTGTAGCAGTCAACTATAGTGGTCTTGCAGACTCTTTTCCTGGAGCCTGCGTTGTTCTCCATCACCACCACACATCCGCCACTGTGCTCACGCTTGGCCCCCATCAGGCCCAGAGACATGGTGGTCAGGGCGTTTTTGAATGTGTTGTGCTGGTTTCGCTGTCCTCTCCTCGTCATTGCGGTACCACTTGATGGAGGGCGAGGGCCCGCCGGTGTAGTGGCTAGTCAGTAGGACGCTCTCTCTCACCGGATGACAAGCTTATCATCGGAATCCATCTTGATGGTCGGGGCTTTGGTTCCCATCTGTAGGTGATGGGTTTGGTCTGCCGTGGTCTGCAGTGCCGGGGTGGAGGCCGTCAAAGGTTGATCTCCTCTTCGTCAGTGTCTCCTTCGTGGTCCCCTGCTCCACTTTCTTGGGGACGTCTGTGGGCTGGGTTGGATGGCGGCTCTTCCACGGTTGCTGTCGTCATCCTGGTTGTGTCCGCAGCTCCTTGGCGGCGTCCCTGGTGGTAGTATGCTGTCGTGGGTCGCTCAGGTCGCTGGGTTGTGTTCCTCCTTGCCTGGTCGCGCCATCGTTCGTGGTTCAGGTCACGCGTCGTCTCACTCGTCCTGTCCTCTCACCAATTCATGATCTGAGGATGATGAAAACTGCCTTAGAAAACCTCCTCACATAAATGATTCAACGCCTTTCTGCTAAAGAAGAAAATCATTTTGGGATTAATTCAATTCATTGTAAATAAAATCACTTAATTGAAAATAGGAAATGCAAGCCAATCGCATTAGCAGTGATTCCTTATGTTAAGAAGGTCACATTCACTACAATCTTATCAGATCTTGTATCTAACTAGATCTTACAGCATTAGGCTTTAAATAAAATTGTAAATGAATGGCCAAAGTCTTGAATCAGATAAAATAGCTATTTTTCTTCATAGTCTGTGATGTCAAATTTAATTTGATCTTACCTCAGGATGCGTTGGGTGTATCTCAGGATACTTACCTCGTCACGACTTCTCTGGCTTTCCTCACACCTCTAGTGTGCTCATCATAATTTAGCATGGGGGAAAAAACATAAATTCTAGGCAGCCAGTTAATTTTGCATGAAAAACAATCATTCGTTTTCTCATTTACTCTTAAATAGCATTAATTTAATTACCTCTAATACACCTTGTGCATTTTGATAATCATTGTGTAAATGATTATCCTGCTTTCAACTGATACAAATAATTCTAACCCTAGCTAATCTTACTGTCATGCATTTGTCCTAATAAACTAACCTACACTGTAGCACTCAACACTTTGATGACCATGGTTACTCAGCTGATAGAGTTGTGCCCTTTTTGATGTCCTGTCGTACAGAACCTGTGAGTCGCTTTGGATAAAAGTGTCAGCTAAATGATCAATGTATGTGTATACCTTGTACATTTAGATAATTGTGTTTCAATTTTGGTGGTTGATAATTTTGCAGTCATGGAAATGTATTAGTTTGTTAAAAGAATAGTTATGAATGTTATTGGTTATAAAGCAGAAAATAGAAGGAGGGGATAGCATGCAAGTTATGTTATTTTGTTAGTATGGGAAATATGGTGCCTTTCATGACTGCAAATTCATCACTAGTGTCTGATTCATGTTAACTAAGTGGTTCTCTGTTGCCATCCACCGCCAGGTGAGTCCACCAAGTCTGTGGTCACGAGTGCAGGCATTTGCATTGCTTTGTCTCCCAAGTGCCCACTCTGAATATCGTCTGTTATCGTTGGCGTTCCTGTAAAAGAAATTTACATGTGGGTGTTTGGATGCAGATTTGTTTCAAATGGTCAATCGATTGTCTCTCAGCTCTGCACTGTCTCTCGGTTGACATGCAAATTGTTGGAGTTTCAGTCTTTTGTGATACAATTTTGGGTGTAGGTCTCTGCATCTCGCCTCAGAGCCTGACTGAAAATAAAAACACATGTTAATTTTCCACTCCTAAGACCATTTGAATGGGTTCTTTGTTGATTGTCTGTGAGCTTAACAAAACATCAGCTATTTCTCATCCATCCCATCCTAGGATGTAATGATAGTGTTATAATTTATCAATCATATCGCATATGTACACAAGCATCATATGAATGTGGAACCACACATTTTGAATCATGTTTAAAATGTCTTACAATGGAAAGGGCTAGTTATCTTTCATTGGTTCTTTAGATAAACACATTAACTCAAGTGAATATAACCTAAACATCTTACTTTTAAACATAATCTATGTTGTTTGTGCCCAAGTTTTCAACATTAAAAGCGTATAAAGTCTAATCTAACGCTGTTTATGTGGACTACAATTCCTGTACTGCCATATACTGGAAACCAGGAGTGTTTGTTTAACTCTCCGTATTGGTCAGTATGACCGGTACGCCCACAGATTTATTATAATTCTGAAACAGACATTGTAATTAGCTTTATGTGACTTATAAGGACAATATATTATACCACAATATCTAGTCCCAAACCGCAGTCTTTGTCTGGTATCAATACGCTGTCTCCGGGCATGTCCTGACATGCCTGAACTTGTCTTTGAACCTGCCGTTGGGGGCCTGCGCGCTGGCGCCTGGGGGCGCTGTCCAATAAGGAGAGCGAATATTACTCTGGTTTGAACGCAGGTAAAGGGATATTCCGTTTATATATATAAATAATATACAAAGTATATCAAACAATAAAGGTAGATTCTCAGTTTAATCTGGCCCTTCACAACAGAAGGGTTAACCCTTATGATTAGCACAACAGTGTCCCAGCACATATCGGATGATGTCATACAGTTTCCCTTTGTACTTAGGAGTTTGCTCTTATTTGCTCAAACTCGCAACATGCACACCAAGCACAGCTACTCCATTGTTTTAATATTATATATAGTCTGGTAAGAAATATTTGATGAAGCTGCTGCGGAGAATTAGCCTGCTGTTTCCATAGTAACGTAATAGATGAAAATTCATCAGAAGAAGATGATAGCGAAGTTGCGGTGAGTTATTGTTATTGGTATTTCTTAGCAGACTGTATAATAATGCAGTTATCAGTTAGAGAGTGCATAGGGAAATCGTATGACGTTATCTGCTGTTGTATTATGTATTTATGACTTGAAAGTATAAACTGATATGGGGCAGTAATGTAGTCAGTCAAAAGGGTTATTATGGCATGTTAGTTCTGAATATATGGCCTTTTGGCATTTTCATGATTTTTAATATATACTGTAGGTCACATTTACAGGCCCACAGTTCTCATTTTGGTGCCTTCAACGGTCTGTCCAGAGCAGTTGGGAAATACTATGGTCAATATGGAACTGAGATTTATGTAGATGGCTTCAGCAGCCTGTGTGTGTGTGCACGTGTGTGTGTGCATGCATCCATGCATGTAGGGGCCAATCCAGGACATGTAACCTATTATAAGGGTAAGGAGTGCTTGGCCTGACGCAATGCTATATTTGATGGGAGGGGAGAAGGTTTAGCTGTGATGCACTGATGAGTTTCACTGCCGCACTACCAAACGGTTAACCCTTTCACTGCGAGACGTGAATGGTAAAAGGTTAACCTTCTGTAGTGTGGTAGTGAAAGGGTTAAGATGGCCGAACAACATTTATAGTATTACGTCTCAGTGCATTAAGTCCAGTGCATCATGGGAAGATGATGGTGTGTTCTAGAACTGTCCATTCTCCATAGAGGCCTTCCACAGAATGTTTAATGTCCCCATTTGTCCTCACATGTTGGAAGAAACAACAGTTGCTATATGCAAAACAACTGTCGCTATGTGTTGATATAATGTATGAGAAATAGTCTAATCAACTAAAATGCGTATTACTGGATCTTGTAAACAAGTCACAGTGGAACAGTAATATGCTTTTCCAGTATTTCTTACCTACTCTACCACTGAACAGGTTTTTTGACATTTTTGTCTTGAAAGTGGTTACCAATGGTTACAGGCAGCCATGTTGGAAGAAAGAGAACTACACAAATGTTATGTCCAAGGCCTCTATTCTAATTCGGGGCGACAGTCGCTCAGGAGGTAGAGCAGTTGTCTGGTAATTGGAATGTTCCAGGTTTGATTCCGGCTCCTCCTGGCAGCGTGTTGAAGTGTCCTTGAGCAAGACAAGCCCTAACTGCTCCCGATGAGCAGGTTGGCAGTGGCACCTTGCATGGTTGCTTCCACTGTTGTGGTGTGTTTAATGTGTGAGTGGATGGGTGAACTATATAGTTGTTATTGGTGCGGGCTATGGAGGCATCAACTGAGCTTACTGAGCCTCCCTCCCATAATGGTTGTCAGGGGAGCCATTAGCACCTGCTCAGGGTGAAAAACATGACGTGGAAAGCCAGCTGTGTCTTGGCCAGGCAAGATCTAGTAGTACTGTGAGCAAGTACGACAACAAGCCTTCTTCAAACTAGGACAAAGAGATGAAACAAAGTATTTTGTGTGTGATGAGTTTTTTGTTTTTACACACTGAAATGACGAGATTCAAATTTTATAAATGGAGGCTGAAAAGTGTTTTAAAAAAACTATTTAATAATAAAACACTTTTCAGCCTCCATTTATTCTCAACAACCTAAAGGCATGGAAATGGACTTAGACTTAGGTCCACTGCGGTGGTTAGAGAAGCAGGCTTGTGAGACCGGAATATCGTAGGTTCAATCCCCGGACCAGCACAATCTAGGCGGGGGGAAGTGAATGAATAATGCTGTCCCCTCCCTCAATATCCTCTTCTGAGGTGCCCTTGAGCAAGGCTCTTAACCTCTAGCTGCTCCAGTGGAGCTACTCAGTGGCAGGTGTGAATATGTGGAACTGTATGAGTGAAGCAGGACGTTGCTGAAAAACGTTGCACTACTTTACTTTTAGGAAATTATCTCTCTCACATATCCATACATGTATGTATTCTGATGGCTCTGATTGCTGGATTAGCAGTTTTACAGCTAAGTAGAGGTTCAGTGCGTTGCTCAAGGGCATTTTGACACAGATGAACACATTGGCTGTTATTTGGGGGAATCAAACCTGTGACCTTCGCGTCCACTTGGCCACTCTGCCCACTTTAACCTGACTTCCATCCTGCCTTCAGAGTGAAGAACACGCTGCTGAAATCCAACTGTGTGCTGGAGGCCTTCGGGAACGCCAAGACCAACCGCAACGACAACTCCAGCCGCTTCGGCAAATACATGGACATTAACTTTGACTTCAAGGGCGATCCCATTGGAGGCCACATCAGCAACTACCTGCTGGAGAAGGTAGGGGGCGCCAGACCGCTGACATCGCTGGCCTCTGAGAGAGGATGTGTTAGGTTCCCACAGTTGACGAAGGGCGAAAAGGCAACCAGTTTTCAGTGGTTGCCTATTGGGAAGAGCGAGGAGCACTGGATGGTGGGCAGAGTGAGGGAAATCCTGTACGTTGTGGGAAGGCGTCACTCAAAAAAGTATTTTTGACCCTTCTCCCTCTCTCTCTCAAGAGAGAATGCAGATGTCACATGCACAGCATCAGCGATTATTTTTGTTACATTTGAACGGATAGGCACACCCCCATTTCACTAAATATGAAATAAATTAACCATTACAAGACGTGAAATCACAAATCGCCTTTATCTTCCAAAAAAAGTCAATGATTCCAAAAAAAACGCTAAAAACATCATCTGTATTTGAGGGGCAGCGTAGAGGACGCGGGGGCACTTGTCAAGCTGTTTTCCCTCAAATTTCCCCTTAAAATCTTTAGTTAACAAGGTGGGTCATTGGATAATTTCTGTTAGGACAACGGAGGCCACCGCCCTTCATCCCTCCCAGCGCTCCTGTGCCGACTGTGACTCTGCCTCTCCTCTGTGAGGAAAGCGTGTGATCAGCCGCTATCAGCTGGTTGTTATTGTGACTAGGAACGCACGCTGTGTGTGCGTGTGTGTGTGCCGTCTGTCTTTGATTTTAGCATCTGTCTTTGATTTTAAGACCATTTTAATGTTTTGACTCGATTACCTGTTTTGAATTGAATTGAAGTTCCTTGTAAACAATGTTTTAGAAAGGGTACTATATTATTGTCGTCATTGTTATTAAACATATTGTTATGTCAGTCAGTGTTGGTGTGTCTATGAGTATTTCAGTTCAGTTCAGTTTTGACCATTATTGTGTTTGTACATTCAGTCCAGGGTCATTTTCCAGCAGGGGGGAGAGAGGAGTTTCCACTCATTTTACCAGGTAAGAGAGCGTGTGTGCGTGCGTGTGTGTGTGTGCTTGCATGTGCGTGCATTTGCATGTGTGTATTATTAGTTTATAAGTCAGGTACTGTACTACCTCACACTGAACTTTCCAGTAGTGATTATGAATCACGCTCCAGAAATGGACACAGTTTCAACACAAATCATTAACAAGCAGACCATTGTATTTCACTGTACGGCAATGAGGTTGGAAAAACTAGGCAATGCTGTAAAAATATTATGTTTATTTTTTTCTTAATTTATTAATGAAATGTTGATGTAATGTTTGCATTTCATTCAAAAGTACTGTATGTCTTCATTTGTGTGTACCCTGATGAAGGTTAATATGTAATGTTAGGCTGAAACACAATGGTACATTACTTCCTCTTAATATCATTTTTTATATAAATTTTTTAAAGGGAGGGATATCACCAAAATTAAGAATTCCATTATGTTACTTCCATGGCCTGGGAATATTCAATAAATATTTGTGAACATGATCTACTCTCTTCCAAAGCCAGAAACCATAGAATTAAGTTTCAAACTTGTGATGTCATCAAGTATAAAGTCTGGAGCTCCTCCTTTCACAAGGAAAGGGAGACTGACGTTGTGGATCCGCAGATTGTTTACTTTATTCTTTGTATCCAGAGGAGCTATATTCTCTTGTAGTGTTCTCTGTTGAGAAACAGAAAATGTACCTGTATACACAGAACATTCCCCCGGGTGCTCTCGGTGTCACCTTTAGCATTGTTCTCAGTCTATGCAGCAGCTCCAGACTTTATGCTTGATGACATCACAAACTCTAGATTTGGGAGAGAATTATTTGTGTTCACTGATATTTTTGGACCGTCTTAGACCACAGTAATAACATAGTATGAATTCATTTGGGTGTGGTTCTCCTTTTAAAAAAGGTCCTTGGTTATTGTTTGAAGAATGACTCCGGGTTTTCCACTCATGTAAAAGGCGTTTCTTTCACCGCGGTGACATGTATGTGTTTCCTCTGCAGCTGCTCAGAGGAGCGCCTGATCCTCTGCTGCGATCTCTTCACATCCAAAAGGACCCGACAGCCTACAATTACATCAAAGTGGGAGGCCAGGTCAAGGTAGGACACAAGACACACACTTCCATTAAAGAAGCTGTAGCTACCTCGTCCACAGCAGCACAGGCCGGTGTTGTGCCGAAAAGGGACTGCACCCCACGTGAACGCGCAGAAATATATATATTTTTTTATTTGTATGTTTATATCTTTAGGCATAGGGGTTAGCAGCGTTAGGGGTCTCGGATGCAAAAGAGTATAGAATTGGGTCAATGTCGGACTTTGCTATCCGGCATTGGGGGGGGGGGGCAGTCTTATTCCGGCAGGCAGTCCTTTTTCAGCACAACATTGGGTTCCAACGGCGCCGGATTGTACCACGTAAAAATCAAGAAAGTTCAGGCTTAAGAACTCCTAGCAACATTGAAACACGGAGAAGCACACGTTTCATATACATGTACTGTAATATAAATGGCTGCAGTCTCCCCCCCCCCCCCCGAGGTGAGCGCTGTCCCTTTTGGAGTGCATCGGGCGCACCTCACAAACTCACTCAAATCTTTTTTTTTATCCACTTTTTCTCCCATTTTTCTATTTTTCTCCCATCCCAATTTCGTATCATCCAATTCAACCCTCCCCTATCTCGAACGCTGTTTCTTGCCTCCCACAAGCCGGCTGCAATGTGGACTAAGTCATACATAGCACGAGTCCCCTCCGATACTCGAGGTAACCGCAGTCGCATCTTTTCACCTGCGCGGCGCGATCTTTCAGCGTCAGGGGTCTGCGCTTTGGAGGGGCGCCGCCCCCATCGCTTCCTGATTCTACTGCGCAGGCGCACCAACCGACCTGTAGGAGTCGCTGTCCACAATGCCCGATCCCCACCCATCAGTTTCCCACCCCCTAATACTGCCAATGTGTATTTGTACGGATGACCAGCTAAACTGAAAGCAATGTGGAGCGCTGGGCTCAAACAGGCGAACCCAGCGTCTCCAGTATTCGTGGTGAGCGCATTGCCCACTGCACCACGTAGCCGCCCTAACTCACTCAAATCTTGATGAGACGAATGCCTTGTGTGTCTTGTCCTTGATCGGGAATGAAAGAGGAGGGAATGAACACAGATATACATTTTATTCACAACCCATACATTTTTAACTATCAGTGGGGAAAGGCCAACTTGTACGCAACCTTGTTGTGTGTGCACACAACCTTGTCGCCAAAAAAAAAACATTTTCCATATAATACCTGAAAAAAGTGAGGGGAGAAGACACTCTGCTGTCCCCCCATATTCCCGCACCCCTTGTCCCGTTTAAATTCTAATAAAACTCTTGAAAAGCATGGTTCGCCTCCAGACAGCAACACAAACAAAACAGCTCTGTGCATTACTCACATGCATGCAGTCAGTCTCCAGTATCATAACATGCAGGCGGCAGGCTGCTTCTGATCCTGCCCCACATCTGTTTGCGAGCATTAATGATGTAATTTTCATCTGCTAGCAATTGTTTTCTGTGGCCTCTGCCCGCACAGTGTGTCCTACAGCTACTAGTGCACCTCTTCTCATTTCAGTTCCCTACAGTGAGTGTGTTCTGGTACCGGCCCAGCCCCCGCAGCAGTGCAAACTCAGTAATATTGGTACCAGATACAGGAAACATTCATACGCTGTGTGTGGTGTGCAGTCTTCCGTGTGTGGGGTTACAGACATTCCCATAGGGGATAGTACACTTACAACTGCACTTGAACTGATTCACAAAAACCACTGATGGAATTGTTTATTGCCACGGCAGAGCATGAGAAGTCAAATGAAGCCTGACGGCCTTGTTGGAACTGCCTGAGACGGCGGTTATTTGCCAAGGGATAAACGCAATCAAACCCGTATTACCATCTGAAATCCTCAACGCTGACGTTTACAACCGACTGACCGAGTCTCTCGCCAGACGCTTAGCTTGTGTACGAAGATGTCAGGATATTGGGTGAAAATTACGTCATCGTTTTTTGTAAAAGTTATGTAAAAGGAACCCCGTTTCTGGAAACTGTTTTAATGTCTGCTGCTAGCTACACCCGCTGGTGGTTTATGACAGCTTCTGCTGTGCTGTGCGTTTCTGCGTGTCTCTCTGCATGGGATCTTAATGTCTACAGAACCACTTTAGAGCAACAAACAAGCTGACGTCATGGAACACAATGCAGCACAAACAGCTGAAGCAGCGGTTTGTACAATGTGTGCTCCGGAGGCTCCTTTTTATAGACGGACTCTCTCCCTGTTGAGCCTCAGACTGTTATTTATTTCATAAATTGTGGTCATTTTCAACATTCCTACTGTATGAATTGGTGAAGGGGGTGAAAATGTGAGGGATAAATGCACATTCTCTGTATTTTGGAAAATGTTAAATCTTATCACTTGTCAAAGTCAATCCCTATTGCTTTCCAGTAACAAGCTATTGCGATCCTACTAAAAAAAATCATAATTTTCTCTCTGTCTCTCTCCCTGCAGTCTAGTATTAATGACGGTGCTGATTTCAAAGCTGTGGCTGATGCTATGAAGGTGATTGGTTTCACAGCTGAGGAGGTCCAGACTGTTTACAAGATCCTGGCCACCATCCTACATCTGGTAATACCCCACAATACCAACTCCTAGCTCTCTTTCTATGCCAGTAGTGGCCCCCGTTATGAGAAATCTGTGCCGGGCTTGAATTGGTGCCATAGTGGTGGATTGGACTAGAGCGCTGGCATGATAAACTGCTCACACTGCAAGAAATCTCCATAATTTAATCTTGTATTGAGTCTTAAAATCCTTTTATTGTTCAAACAAATGAAAAAGCAAACTGCCAAAGGCTTGAGATGATTCCATTTGTTCCAAAACAAATCCGCTTGTTTCAAGGATTATCTCAAAACAAGAACACAAAAACTATTTTTCCAAGTGACTCTTTAGAAATCCTCACCAGAGATGGTCTAGTTGTACACTCCCAGCTCCGAGGCCACACATGGCCCTGCTGGCTTCAGTAAATCTAAACGGAACTCTCTTCTGTGTCTCTCCTACTCTCAGCCTTCCGACTGTCTCAATAAAGAACCTTCTCTCCTGTGTCTCTCATACTCTGCCTCCCTTTCAGCCTTCCTGCTGTCTTAATAATGAGTGTTGTGCTCAAGTTCAACACTGTTTGGTGAACAATATCACTTACACTTTAGCTGCCAGAGTTGTAGGGGAGAACGGGGGACGTTGTCACACGGGTAGGTTGTCACATTCATTATATTTCACCACCAGAGGGTCCTGTCTCCCATATTTTGGTATTTAAATGTCCAGAATTGGGGTCAGAGTTCACCTACATTGTCATCTTTGGAGTGAAACAGCTGAACTTGAGGTGAGAGGACTTTTTGTGTTTTTCGTGTCTATTTGTAAATATTCCGCTCCTCAGTATTTTTCTTCTAGGCTTTGGAAACAATTATTACCCTTAAAAAGTATGAAGGGATAGCTATAGTTTAGATTGTTGTTAGCTAGCTAACTAGTTGTTAGATGGCTGTTAGCCTTGATGCTATCAAGACATTCCAGGTGGGGTTGGTCATCAAATTCTTTTTGGGGTTGGTCGTCACATGTTGTGTAGGCTATTATTGTTAGGCCGATTTATTGTGTTCTTATTTTGTTATATAGGATGGCCTAAAGATGTGTTTCCTGTTTATGTTCATGTTAAGATACATTAAGTTATGTATTTGTCAACTTGTCAATGCAATTAAACTTTCAAATTGAGTTCTGTCTTCCACGGACGACATATCTCGTTTTATCAGCCCCCCCATTGAGTGCCCACGACGACAAATATTTTTTTATTAGCAATGAATTCATATTTCATCAACCGAGTCTCCCGTTGGTACACCAAAAAAGCGCCCCCTATCGTCTATCCCTGTGTAACTGCTGGTCAGTCGCTTGTGCTGGCGAGCAGTCTGCTCAAGAGGGATTGATTGATTGATTGAACACTTTATTAACAGATTGCAGAATGGGTACAATACAGTACAGCTCAATACACACAATTGTTAAGGGGATGCAGACCAGAGAAAGACTTTCGTCTTGTTTACATCAGGGTCCCCCATTTTCAATTCATCAGGACATACCTATGACATACATGACATACAGATAGACAGTACTGCTACATCTATACATTTATGACATACCAGATTTGCAAATACAGTACTGTTTGTGATACAAAAAGAGTCCAGAAAAGAGAGTATATACATTTGACGTAAAAACTGTTTATTGGAGGAGGTTGGGTGGGGTTGGGTGGGTGGGTGGGGGGGGGGAACGACACTGTACAACTGTACAAACAAAACTGTACATTGGAATATTGACAACCATACTAGGTAATTTACTATACATTGGAGGGGGTTGGGTTAGGACATTTACAGGGGCCAGTTTTGAATTGCAGTCTCCCGTAGGTGTTCTTTGAGAGTGGTTTTGAAAGTGGGTAGTGATTCACATTCCTTTACAGCTTTGGGTAGGGCGTTCCACATTGATGTGGCATAATTGCGAAACGTGTTTAGTCCCTTGTTTGAGCCGAATCTGGGTTTAACATGATTTGTGGAGCTCCCTCTGGTGTTGTGATCGTGGTATTCACTGACCTTTGGGAAGTATTTTGACATGTACATGGGTACCTTGGTCGTGTAGTGTATCTTGTAGACCAGGCCCATTGCAAGTTGCTGTACTCTTAGAGTCATCTACTCTAAGCCATCCTAGGTTGTCAATCTGATCTGATCGCGGGACGGAAATCAGCCTGGAATATATATTTACAGCAGCCAATAATCAATCAATAAGCGTGATCGATATTTGGAATGGCGATCAGGAATTGGAATAATCTTTTTGGATAACATCTGATCTCAGGTAAGGAATCTATTTTACCAGTCTTAGGATAATCAGACCTGTTTTCACTGAGATTTCAGCGTTTGCCCTATGTGTGATGTGGCTGTTTGGCTGTGATCGCTGATGAGGAAATAAGATAATCGATTTTTCAGATCGCCTCTATAGCGTGCATATGTACACATATACTATCGATAATCTAGCGTTTATTTGAAAACGATTCATAAATAGGCCGAAAAATGACAGTTTTTGTGTATTCTAGAATATTCCAGTAAATGTCTTTTATCACGGAATCTTTATATTTTCCTTGAAAACGAGGGCTTTTCAAAATGCTTCGACAATGTTGACTGCAAACGAGTCATTAGACACATAGCCATAATTTAAAACATAGATTAGGCGTTTTTAACGCTAACATTGAAGTGGGTGGCGGCATTCAAGGAGGTTCCGGGGCACCGAGCTCCGGCACGGAAAGTGTTAAAACACATGGTGACAACCAACCCCATAGTGTGTGACAACCATCCCCATGATGGGGTTGGTTGTCACAATATGTCAGTGTCTTTGATAGGTGATGATTAACTCTTTGTTACAATACGTTGGAAAATGAGAGGGATACACATTTCAAGCCAACATCTTAAGCTTCAATTTAATGTAGGAATGACTATTGAAAGATGTTTTGATGATGAGCAATTCACACTAGAGTAAAAAGTGTGACAACTATCCCCGTTCTCCCCTACCCTTCCTGCTGACTTGTTGTACAGAACTTGTAAGTCTTGGATAAAAGCGTCAGCTAAATGTAAATGTAATGAACCTTCTCTCTCATGCCTGCCCCTACTCTGTCTCCCTCTCAGCCGTCCTATTGTCTCAATATAGAACCTTCTCTCTCTCGACAGCAGGGAGCCTGAGAGGGGGACAGAGTAGGAGCAGTCCCTCTCAGCCTTCCTACTGTCTCAATAAAGAAAATATACTGAAGGGAGTAGACTGCTCACTCTCCTTTGAGAACAAAAACACAACTGTCTACAAGGCAGGCGTGCTGGTGGCTCAGAGAGCTAAAGTGCATGCAGTACCAATTCCTACAACATTCTCTGTTGAAATCGTGTCCATGACCTTTGCAGCATAACCCTTTTCGCTCTCCCACACTTCCTGTCTCTCTCCCACACTTCCTGTCTCTCTCCCACAATTACTGTCTTTCTCCATTTATCCAATAAAGCAGAAATCCTATAAAAGCTATTTTGAAAAATCGATCTCTCTGTGAAATCTCACCCGCCCTGTCCGAATATCCTCCCAGGGGAACATGACGTTTGGCGTGGACGGTGACGTGATCCTGATAGAGACCTCCAAGCTGGTGTCTGTGATCGGAGACCTGCTGTCCACCAAGGACGAGAGTGTGGAGAAGGCCCTGCTCTACCGCACTGTGGCCACCGGCAGAGACATCATTGACAAGCAGCACACAGCGCAGGAGGCCAACTATGGACGGGACGCGTTAGCTAAGGTTAGTGGTCCTTTATTCACTTGGATGTAGTCGGTGTAGTAGTGTGCCATCTCGTATCTTTCCTATAACAATTCTTAAACAAAACGAGCATAGGCGGTTTTACCATATGACATTGGTAGGCGATTGCTTGTAGCCTCGTGATGTCATAGGGCCACACACACACACAAGCACACGCACACACACACAAGGTGAGTTATCACCCACTGTTTGTAATGGACTATTTCACCTTGACCTGGATGCATGTTTGACACTCACAGTAGGAGTCTTTGCTGTAGAGCACAAGTATTATTTACTCTAATATTTTATTGCACAATCATGACTCCATGAGCAAGGACCTCTCATGGCTTTGGTGATTCAAGACCTTTACAGGGCCTGTCCTGTAGCCAATGTGCTATCGGGAGAGATGACCAAGTGCGCCCGTTATATGGAATAACTTTTTATCTCCACCTGGTGGCAGCATAATACAAGTGATTGAGTTAACAGTGCTGTCAACTGCAGTCTGTGGAGTAACCAGAAGAAATCTAGGCTGACGTTTGCTGCGAGGCTAGCAGTGGAGTGCAATAGACACAATGGTGAATTTTAATTGGACATCGACATGGATCATGACAGATTATGAAGAACCGCAGCTGCGCGAGGTCACATAGTCATAGAATCAAGAGGTTTATTTGTCACATACATACCAGGGCATACAGTGAAATGCGGGTGGTCATGCCTGCATTGATTGTGCAAAATACAATAATAAAATAGAATAAAATAGGCATCGAAAAAATAAAATAGATAAGACACAAGATATGCATGGTATAGGCGGCTGGGTGGTGCAGCGGTCATTGCGCTCGTCACCAACACAAGAGACACCGGGTTCGACTCCGGCTGTCGGCGTTGCCTCCGGCTTGGGCCAGCCGTCATACTAACTCAATTGGCAGAATTAGCGAGTGGAAGTCGATGGGTGGTAATCTGGACGTTGTGGACAGCGACTCCTACAGGTCAGTTGGGGGACGTGTGAGCCTCCCACACGTTACACCTCGCCAATGAGAGTCCGCGCTGGCAGGTGAAAAGATGCGACAGGCTGCCTCCTCGTGTACCGGAGGGGACAAGTGATGCAAGGCTTCTATCCTCCCTACAACCGGCCAGTGGGGGGCATATGCGAGCAACGTTCAAGACAGGGGAGGGGAGAATTGGCACACTGGAATTGGGATGGGAGAAAAATAGAAAAAGAGGAGAAAAAGTGGATCAAAAAGAAAAAAATCTGCAGTCTTCCTCAGCACACGTCTTGGCTGCATGTTGACAAGTCAACATGGGGCGTGTAGACTGTCTATTGAGCTCGAGAATACGTTTCCGAAGATAATTGAGCAAACATCCTCTCTGTATGAGTGTGCTACCCTGTTGGAGCCTGTTGAAGGTTTCCCTGTGGAGCCAAAACGGCAACAGTAGTGCAGAGAGCATGTAAAAGCTAGCAACTGGAAATTAGCTACATCTGTATTGCATTTGTATTATCATTTGTTCACTTGATTGAACCAGGTTAATCCACCTAGTACAACAAATACTGGTCTCCTGGGAAGATGGATCATCATATTACATCCTTCATGATGGGCCATTCAACCGTTTAATCCAGTTTCTGTCACAAGCTCGGTATTATGACATGCTTCTTATGTCACAAGCTCGGTATTATAACACCCTTATTAATAGTCAACGATATTTTCACAAAATTGCACACGCAGCCCAAAAACGCCATCATGGTTTACAAACAGTATAGGGGTCTTTATATTTTCATGGGTTCCATGGTGAGAGTCCAGAGTTGTTTCTCCTGCTCGGACCCTGGTTAGTTTTTTCAACCTCTTTCAAGCTTCTTTGTCTTACTGGCTCTGACCTTGTTGGATGACGACAATGAATGCCACTGTAATTCCCAGGCCATGTACGAGCGTCTGTTCTGCTGGATCGTGGGCAGGATCAATGACATCATCGAGGTGAAGAACTACGATGCCAGAATCCACGGCAAGAACACGGTCATCGGGGTGCTGGACATCTACGGCTTCGAGATCTTTCAGAACAACAGGTCCAGACCGATGATATCTAGATTGCAATCTCTCCTTGTTTTCTTTCTTGGTAATTTCTGTATGAGTATTCTACAGTAAGACTTGCATCAGTGAATAAGAAACATCCCTCTATGTATCAGAGTTGGTTTGAGACCCATAATTGGATGTGGCCATGCCTCTTTTGGGTATCCACACGACAAGAGTACTACTATGTTTTAATTAGACTGGGCCTCTGGGCGAGGCAAAAATTCTCCCAATTGTCCCAGGATGAAAAGTGTAAGAATCCTCTATATTATCACTACTAAGAGTTTTGATTGGAGGGTAAATGAATGGACGTGGTATAGAAATGGCAGTCAGATTGTCTCCCCCTGAGCTTAGCCAGTAATGTCCTTAACACTTTGGATGCCACGGACGACATAACACGTGTTATCAGCCCGCTCCCTGAATGCCCAGCACGACAATTATCGTTTTATTTTTTTATTAGCGATCTGAATTCATATTTCATCAACCGAGTCTACCGTTGGGAAACCAGCCCCATCAGGAGCTCAGATGTGAAAAAAGCACCCCCTATCGTCTCCCAGATGGTAATGCACCCTTTTGGAATGGACTCAATGAAAATGGATGAGAAAAAAAAATTCCGGAATCCACATTTTACTTCTCACGCATGTACCCCGAGCCGATCGGATTCATTGTGGAGCATCAGAACAGCGTGGAATATGTGTTTACAGTATGTAGCATTAGATCAATAAAAGGATAGATTTTTGGAATGGCAATCAGGAATTGGAATAATCTTTTTGGATACCATCTGAACTCAGGTAAGGAATCTATTTTACCAGTCTTAGGATAATCAGACCTGTTTTCACGGAGATATAAGCTTTCCCCCTATGTGTGTGTGTGGCTGTTTGGCTGTGCGAGCGATCAGGAACTAAGATAATCGATTTTCAGCTCGCCTATATAGCGTGCATACGTACACATATACTAGTATACTAGTATATATTCCAGTACAGGGTGTTTATCACAGAATTTTTTTATTTTCCTTGAAAACGAGGGCTTTTCAAAATGCTATAAAACGGAAATGAACCGATAAAAAAACAAATCTGCTTCGACAATGTTGACTGGAAAATGAGTCATTGATAAGCGACGGGCAGATTAGACACATCGATTATGCGATATTAACGCTAACATTGAAGTGGATGGTGGGCATTCAAGCACTAAATCGTGCGCCCCCTGCTGGGCACTGAAAGTGTTAAGGAACACTCCAACATTTTGGGAAATTAGCTTACCGTCTTCTCCAGAGAGAGACAAGAAGATAGATACCAGTTTCCTCTCTGTGCGTTCAGTAGAAAGCTATCTGGCTGCATGTTAGCCTAGCTTAGCACAATGAATGGAAGCGGACATGGCCGGTTAGCCTTCGGGAGAGGTGTTAGTTGGACATGTCCGCTTCCATTCATTGTGCTAAGCTAGGCTAACGTGCAGCCAGATAGGTTTCTACTGAACGCACAGAGAGGAAACTGGTATCTATCTTCTTGTCTCTCTTTGGAGAAGACGGTAAGCTAATTTCCCCAAATGTTGGCGTGTTCCTTTAAGTACCATCCCTGGTCACATCCATTCACACACACACGCCGCTTCTCTCTCTTGTTGCAGCTTTGAACAGTTCTGTATCAACTACTGCAACGAGAAGCTGCAGCAGCTGTTCATCCAGCTGGTCCTGACGCAGGAGCAGGAGGAGTACCAGAGAGAAGGGATCCCCTGGAAACACGTAAGGAGGACACTTTGGTTCCACGTTCAATCTCCTTTTCTATTCTGTTTGATAACGAGAGGGATGAATGAATGAATGAATGAATGAATGAATGAATGAATGAATGAATGAATGAATGAATGAATGAAAACTTTAACAGATTGCAGAATGGGTACAATACAGTACGGCTCAATACACACAATTGTTAAGGGGATGCAGACCAGAGAAAGACGTTTGTCTTGTTTACATCAGGGTCCCCCATTTTCAATTCATAGTGACAGGGGCGATGTCTTTGCGTTATTATTGTGATAAACGATTCATACATTCATCGATGTACTTTCAAGATGGGTTCAACTTGCAACTGTGGTTGCAAACCATATCAACAGTATAACATGTTATGAGTTTCATAGGCAACTACTTGCATAGCACGAAGTCTAGGAAACTCATTATAATGTTGATTGTATAATGTATGATTTCAGATCCCTCACCCTGACTTTGCTCTCTCTCGCTCTCTCTCTGTCCTGTGTGACATCGGATTGGCTCTCTATCTCTATCTCTATCTCTATCTCTCTCTCTCTCTCTCTCTGTCCTGTGTGACATCAGATTGACTGCTTCTCTCTCTCTGTCCTGTGTGACATCAGATTGACTGCTTCTCTCTGTCTGTCCTGTGTGACATCAGATTGACTGCTTCTCTCTCTCTCTCTGTCCTGTGTGACATCAGATTGACTGCTTCTCTTTCCTGTGTGACATCAGATTGACTGCTTCTCTCTCTCTGTCCTGTATGACATCAGATTGACTGCTTCTCTCTGTCTGTCCTGTGTGACATCAGATTGACTGCTTCTCTCTCTGTCCTGTGTGACATCAGATTGACTGCTTCTCTCTGTCCTGTCTGACATCAGATTGACTGCTTCTCTCTGTCCTGTCTGACATCAGATTGACTGCTTCTCTCTCTCTGTCCTGTGTGACATCAGATCGACTACTTTAACAACCAGATCATCGTGGACCTAGTGGAGCAGCAGCATAAGGGCATCTTCTCCGTGCTGGACGAGGCCTGTATGAACGTGGGCAAAGTGACAGACGAGGTCTTCCTGCAGGGCCTCAACTGCAAGCTGGCCAAGCATGTCCATTACACCAGCCGCAAGGTAGGCAGGGTTCGCACAAGGTCCTTTAAGTGCTTAAAATGCTTGATAAAAAAAAAAAAAAAATGTCAAGGCCTGGAATTCTGGAATTTTAACAAGGTGCTTAAAAAGTCCTTGGAATTCAAATCAACCATGAAAGTTTTGTTCATCCATGATACAATTGTTCTGAATCAAGAAATTGCATATATTTTTTTTTTAAATCTAAAGTGTAACTAATTGTCGGAAATTAGTTTTTAAACCATACATATTGGATCAGATTTATTTTTTATTGGGTCCTTTTAAATGTCATTTTAAAATGAAAAATAGTGCTTGGAAAAGTACTTGAAAGTCCTTGAATTTCATTTTACAAAGTCTGGGAACCCTGGGTAGGCTACTCCAAAAGCTAATTTTCTTTTAAACGTTTTTAAATGTTAAGTGTTGGATCATCATTGCCCTGATCTTGGCAGGCAAACGTTTGTTGTTGATTGTAATCAAATGATCATGTCAACCGTGTCATTGAATGTCGACCGTGGCAATGGAACCATGGAAAATGCACAGCACGTCACTAGGGAATTCAATGAATGCTTAAACTGCACTAATTCTTTTCAACCCTACTTGCCAAGTAAGAATCTGAAATGTGATTCAGTTAATCATGGAAAACACATTTCATAACATGAGAGCAGGTTGGTTCTATTTTTAGCACTGGACCCAGTGTGCCTCATGACTGAAGCAGTAATAACAGAACAGGGACATGCTGGCCTGCTGTGCTGTGGTCTCAGCTGGCAGGAGGTACAAGGCCATGTGCTGCAGATCAGCACAGCACTCTAACATCACAGAACAGCCACCAGTGAGCTTGAGGGCATTGTTGCCATTATACAACTGTTTTATTACCACAATAAAGCATTTTTATTAATAACAAACTATAAAATCTTCTGCAAAAGTTATTATCTGGAAACCCCTGATTTCATTTAGCTGGTGTAGGAAGACAGAAATGTAGCAGTGAGAAAAGGTCAATGCGTGTGTTATCATGAGATCTTGGCACATGTTGGAATATATCTCAACCAATCGTAGTGAACTGTGGAATAATAGAAAGTCCCAAACTGTAAAAGCAGGAGCTGAAACAGGACGTGATGGTGGTAACCCGAGCAGCCAAGATGTTATTTACTTTCACAATAAGTGACCATTACTGCCAGAGCCCAATCCAGTTAGCATCCAATTATCAACTCAGTCTAGGATGGTTTACAACGGCTAATTGGCTCTAATAGCCTGTGTGTGTGTGTGTGTACGTGTGTACGTGTGTACGTGTGCGTGTGTGTACACCCAGACTGACGCAAACCAATTTATCTTCTTTACATCCCATCTCCCTGCCTGGGCTCTGACAACATGGGCTTTTAAGGTGCAGTTATGAAACTGATCTGGGGTCAGAATGTGAATTTGATGTGTATATATGAACAAGCAGTTTACACATTTATATTTTTTTATATGCCAGGCACTTACTTATCACAGTGTAGAGAGACAATTTCCAAACCAAAGAGTGACCTGCATTGCTTGCGCTCCTCATTAAATCACCTTGGTAGCCTTGGATAGTAAGCAAACTAGCTTGTTAGCTTGCAGCTTGCAGTAGTGACCCATATGTTTTAGTGAAAGATGCTAACAAAATGTTTTCCTGGAAACCTTTTCCCAGCTATATATATATATATACTTATATATATATACTTATATATATATACTTATATATATACTTATATATATACTTATGTATATGTATGTATATATATATATATATATATATATATATATATATATATATATATATATATATATACTTATGTATATACTTATGTATATAACGTTATATCTGGAAAGCTGGTCCCAATTCAGTGCTTATAGGGGAATGCCGCTCCTTTTTAATTAATTCACATAATCCTTTTTTTACGTTTCTAGAATATGAACCCCATGTGGGTGTAACAGTTCACTCAAACATGTTGTGGCCTCATAAAGCCAGAGGCCCATTCACTGTCTATGGAGCAGACCCAGATTTTACATCCCAATAACATCACCAATTAAAGGGTTCTCTCTCTCTCTCTGATTTCTAGCTTTAAGGGAGAGCGGTGTATGTTCACAAAATAACAACTGCACTGTACTGAGGCACAGGAAGAACATAATGTGAATTCAAAAAAACGGGTGGCATTCCCCTTTAAACTTCCTTGCAGAGCGGGATTTCTAAAGGGTGTGGTTCACATAACGGACACAAGAGGGCAACAGCTGTCAGAGAAAGAGCGGATCAATGTCTGACTCAACACGCTGAGAAAGAGAGAGAGAGAGAGAGAGAGAATCAATTCAGGCAGGGGTGAGAAATAAGAGGCTACGGGTGAGAGGGACCGAGAAACCCATCCGAGTAGATAAGAAAATAAACATAAAGGAAATGTGAAGAGTGTAATAGATACTGTACAGGATGACTGCACAACATGGATGTATTGATTTGTGAAAATCTCCTTTCCTATCTACATAATCCTGGAGTCATTCCCCTGCCCTCGCTCAGCCACGGGCAGGCCTGGCCAAGGTCAGGGATGGAATTGGGAAATAAATAGGAAGTGGTCATTTGGTTGCTGGTGCACTTATAAGCAGAACATGTAGTGCTGTCAAACAGTGACCTCTAGGCAAAAGAGCCCCACTTGGTACTGCACTTTGTTTATGTTTTCTGTGTTGGTCTAATATGTGGGCTGGGGTGAGTGGGGATAGGGGAGGGCTGCTATTGTTGGCCACATCTTACACTGTGAATGTCTCTATGCCTCTCTTGGCAGAATCCTGAAATTCCTCTACCCCTTCTCAGCTCCAACCCACAAGTCAGACCAAAGCGAAGAAATGTCAACAAAGTGCAATCCCAAGAGGGGATTTTTTTTGCCTAGAGTTTACTGTCTGACAACATTACAGATTCTACCATTAACATGGCTGGCATTAAATGGTTGTAATGGAAATCACCATTCTCTCAAACTCATTTGGTTGCTTATGTCCTGATTTGTTACAAATGGTTGCCCTCTTGGTTGAGGTGTTTGGGAGGCTGTGGCTGCAGGTATATAGATGAGTCTGCATGTGAGCCTGGCTCTGTGTGCAGCAGACCAAACATGATTACCTCGCTAAATCAGGAACTGCCCTCTTTGTTCATTGTTATTCTAAGGTCACGTCTCATCCTGTTTGTTGCATTCTTATGTGGCTATCTCTTCTGTTTTGACTGAATTTGAGTAGACTGTAGTACTATAGATCAGTGCAATGTGATGCTGATCACCCAGCCTTAATCACACCTTATTTACATTCAAGGCCTGGCATTATGGAGAATAGACACACATATTTGCACTTAGAGCTTCACGCCATCAAAACAATTTGCTCATCTTTCTACCTCTTACACGTCTGTGTCTGTGCATGTGTAAATATGGGCACACAAATACATGTGTGGTGTGTGCAGGTAAAGCTGCTTATCTCTCTGCATTTGTGTGTGTGTGTGTGTGTGTGTGTGTGTGTGTGTGTGTGTGTGTGTGTGTGTGTGTGTGTGTGTGTGTGTGTGCGCGCGCGTCTTTGTTCTACGAGATGGTCTGATTCTAATAATCACGGCTAAACCTTTTGTGGATGCAGGATAATGTAGGCAGGCTTCCTGGCTCTCTCATTAGTGATTCTGCTGAGCCTGTGTGTGTCTGTGGAGGTGTCTGTATCCAGAGCAGGAGACATCATGCACAAGACCTGATGGACGCATATCATCTGTATTATTATTATTATTTATTATTTATATACATATAGAATTACTCCATATGGATTTTAATATATCATGCTTTTAAGTACTGTAGTTTTAATGTAGTTGGTGTTTTTTTTATAGTGGTGAGTGTCTATGTATTGTGACTGTATTTCTGTCTTTTAACCACTGCACAAATTAAGTTCCGAAAGGAAAATTAAGTAGTTTGAAGTTGAAGTGAGTCATGAAGAAACCTTGTTTTTGTAGAATAAAGAGGGAGTGTTCGAGTTCCAGCTTATGTATTTAATAAATCTTTACCTATATTGATTAGTTGTCCCTGACACGTAGAACATGCGTTGCCAACCTGGGAACTGCATTGTAAATGTTTAAAAATGCGTCAATAACACAAATAATCAACCCGTTTTCCTTAGAAGTTGAGTTGTGGGGGAGATACAGTATGAGCTATACCAGTGATGGTACATATACAGCTCACTGTAGAACCCAGCGGATAATTCCGAGAGGCGGCTAATAGAGAATGGAAGTAGGTGACTGTGATTACATCCATGCGGATGCGCTCGGTTCAATAATGTCTCACAGGGTTTCTGTGATGTAAAGTACATACTGTTTATATTCATATCTCACTGGACCATTTCCTGTTTGTTGTTAAGGCATACACTATGTATATTTATTGGTTCTGCTTTGCCTGCATTAACATGTCCTGTTGAGGTTTGATATTAGAAATGCCTTTTTAAAGGGCTCTGGAGATCAGCAGATAATTCATACTCTAATGCGATGGTTCTCAACATGGGGTCTGGGGAGGTCATTGATGGAGTTCCAGGGGGTCCTAAGAAAAATGGGGAATAGTTTTAAATTCACTATTTCATTCACTAGAAATGAGGAAATAAACAAGAGTAACTATTCTCTGATCATAGGTTTCTCTGCTCTCCTCAACTACAGTATACTAGATATAGCTATCGTATTTTGAACATAATCATATCCACTGACACATGCCTTCTCTACTTGAACGACCACATCAAACAAGAGGTGGACGCGGGCAAATACTGCGGCATGGTCATGCTGGACCTACAGAAGGCCTTCGACACTGTCAATCACACCATTCTGATTGACAAGCTAAAAGCAATTGGTTTTGATAGTTTATCAGTGAGCTGGATACAATCCTACCTGGAGGGGAGGGAACAGATGGTGGAAGTAAACGGTACACTATCCCCCCCCCTCACAGTGAGCTGTGGTGTTCCACAAGGAAGCATACTAGGACCGCTACTATTCCTAATTTATGCAAATGACATGTCGTCAGCTTGTGACTGCAACTTGTTCCTGTTTGCGGACGACTCAGCCCTGCTGGTCTCTGACAAGAACAAGTTACAGGTTGAAAAAGCCCTCAGCTCGGAACTAGGCAAAATCTGCATATGGCTCGCCGACAACAAACTATCATTACACATGGGCAAAACAGAGTCCATTCTCTTCGGTTCAAATAACAAACTCAGCAAGACCGACGGCTTCTCGGTTACAGTGGGTGACAATATTATCACAAGGAAAGATGAAATTACCTACCTGGGTTCCATCCTAGAGGCTAATCTTTCCTGTGACAAAATGGCATCCAATGTAATAAAAAAAGTCAACCAACGAACGCGATTCTTGTACCGGATCTCCGCTCTGGTAAACAAGAATACCCTGAGGACTCTAGCAGGAGCACTCATTCAAGGGTACTACGACTATGCTTGCACCTCATGGTACCAAAGCACCTCAAAGGCACTAAAAAACAAATTACAAACATCTCAAAACAAGCTAGTCAGACTACTACTTGACCTGACTCCTAGAACCCACCTCACCCCTGCCCACTTTGACAACCTAGGATGGCTTAGAGTAGATGACAGAGTACAGCAACTTGCAATGGGCCTGGTCTACAAGATACACTACGCGACCAAGGTACCCATGTACATGTCAAAATACTTCCCAAAGGTCAGTGAATACCACGATCACAACACCAGAGGGAGCTCCACAAATCATGTAAAACCCAGATTCGGATCAAACAAGGGACTAAACACGTTTCGCAATTATGCCACATCAATGTGGAACGCCCTGCCTAAAGCTGTAAAGGAATGTGAATCACTACCCACCTTCAAAAACACTCTCAAAAAACACCTACGTGAGACTGCAATTCGAAACTGGCCCCTACAAATGTCCTAACCTAGTTGTACAGTAAATGACCAAGTAAGGCTTTGTCAATATTCCAATGTACAGTGTAAAATGTGTGTGTGTCCCCTTCCCAACCCCCCCCCCCCCCCCCCCCACCTCCAATGTACAGCCCTCACCCAACCCCACCCCACCCAACCAACCTCCTCCAATGTACAGTTTCTATGCCAAATGTATATACACTCCTTTTCTGGACACTTTTGTATCACAAACAGTACTGTATTTGCAAATCTGATATGTCATAAATGTATAGATGTAGCAGTACTGTCTATCTGTATGTCATGTATGTCATATATGTTATGATGAATTGAAAATGGGGGACCCTGATGTAAACAAGTCGAAAGTCTTTCTCTGGTCTGCATCCCCTTAACAATTGTATGTATTGAGCTGTACTGTACTGTACCCATTCTGCAATCTGTTAATAAACTTTTCAATCAATCAATCAATCAATGACAAACATTTTCTCAGATTGGGGGTCCCTGACATGAACTGCACTAATATACTATAGCTACTATGCCCCACAATGCAACATGCACCATGCAAATGAGTTCTCAGAAAGTGGTGAAAACTTCGTGGCTCCTTGAGTTCAGAGGTGTTTTCTTTTTCTAACATAAAAAGCATCATACCGTCGCTCCATGTGGAAATCTTCTCTATGGCTCTGGTGACTCTGGCAAGATAGGAGGGTGATAGATGGAAATATCTGAAGTGTGAGAGGGCGAGAGAGTGAGAGAGATTGATTGATTGATTGATTGAAAATTGTATTAACAGATTGCAGAATGGGTACAATACAGTACAGCTCAATACACACAATTGTTAAGGGGATGCAGACCAGAGAAAGACTTTCGTCTTGTTTACATCAGGGTCCCCCATTTTCAATTCATCATAACATATATGACATACATGACATACAGATAGACAGTACTGTTTGTGATACAAAAACAGTCTAAAAAAGAGAGTATATACATTTGACGATGAAACTGTACATTGGAGGAGGTTGGGTAGGTGGGGTGGAGGGGGGGGGTTGGGTAGGTGGGGTGGGGGGTGACCTGTACATTGGAGGTGGGTGGGGTGGTGGGGGGGTTGGGTAGGCGGGGTGGGGTAACTGTACATTGGATTATCGACGAAACCTTACTTGGTCCCAAGAAGAGGGTCTTGTGTATTATTGGGTTAGGACATTTACTGTACATTGGAGGGGGTTGGGTTAGGACATTTACAGGGGCCAGTTTCGAATTGCAGTCTCCCATAGGTGCTCTTTGAGAGTGGTTTTGAAAGTGGGTAGTGATTCACATTCCTTTACAGCTGTGGGTAGGGCGTTCCACATTGATGTGGCATAATTGCGAAACGTGTTTAGTCCCTTGTTTGAGCCGAATCTGGGTTTAACATGATTTGTGGAGCTCCCTCTGGTGAGAGACATAGAGATGGGTGGGAGAGAGAGAGAGAATGGGGATTTAGAGACGAGAGAGAGTGTGAGATATGCAGCGAGAGACGAGAGAGGATGAGTGTGGATATTAACCCTTTCCACAATCTTACATGTGAGACTAGAATTCTGAACATTCAAAAGATGAGGTCACTCTTTTTATATATATACTGCATTCAGGGTGAGATGTAAAAGTGACATTTTACAGGACGATTATCTGGTTTTGGTTTGGTTTGCTAACTAGCTTGTTCTTCATTCCAAGAAGGACTGAAGGAAGCAGAACTATCAGAGCGGATTATCTCATAACAAGATCCTGTCTGCCTTGCAGTAATGTTCTCTCTCTCGTCTCCAACACAGTCGTACTAGAGGACGTGGCACTCTGTGCCTGTGCTCCCCCGACTGCCTGTCATAATATGCACTTGCTGAGCACAGAGATATATAAGTCAAAGATGCCAGATTGGGTCAGGGACATTACCACTAGCCCTAGAGACCGACAGGTTTAATGCCACCCCAGATGAGGACAGACTTTGTTTGGTGTGTGAGCTAGGTGAACTTGAGAATGGGGTTATTATTTTTTTTTACTGTCCTGTCTATGAGGATTTAAGGAAGTACTTTTCTAGTAAAATGTCCTCCTTTCTTGAGCGGGAAAAACCAGGCTCCTTTTTTTTTTTAGCTGTGCTTCAGGAAGGGAACGTTTTTGTAGTGGATTTTATTTGTCAAGCTTGGGAGAGAAGGCAGAATACTTAGTTTAAAACCAAGCTGTAATCTGTATTTATGTCATCTGTATTTACGTGTTGAAATGAAATGTAATGTAATAATGGAACACTGCAATTATTAGTATTTCTGGTGTCTTATAAACCCATGAGGGTTGAGAACTTTGTGTGCATGACACAAATGTAAGAATCAATCAATCATACAGTATATGTGCACAGAGAACCACACGTTGACGCACAAATACCTTGCACACATACAAACCTCTCTCAACACCTGTACATACATGTTTATACACATGTATACAAACATGCCTGTTCTCACACTGTCACGGTACATATGAGACTGCACACGCATGCACACAGTTTCTATCTATTAGGGATGTCCCGATCACGTTTTTTTTGCTCCCGATCCGATCCCGATCATGTGATTTTGAGTATCTACCGATACCGATATTTTTTACTTTTTTATTTTTATTCAACAAACATGACCATGTTCACGTCTTAAACTCATACTGAGGCCTTAGTTTTGGTTTTAAATTGCATATCATCATTCATTTATTTATTGTCACACAGAGCAGAAGAATTTTGCCAAAACAAACCAATAGTATCCAGCTGCAGAACGGCAGACCAGCCACACTCTCGGACCCAAACGCATTTCCTTTGATTTAATTATACATCAAATTATTTATGTCAAGGATTGCAATGCCTCGCTTGAATGAAGTAAACTTTTCACCTGGATAACGTCAACATTCAGGGTGAATGTAATGTGAGAAATTGGGATTAAAATAAAAAAATTTAAAAATTATTTGGGTCTGAGAGTGTGGCTGGTCTGCCGTTCTGCAGCTGGATACTATTGGTTTGTTTTGGCTAAATTCTTCTGCTCTGGGTGACAATAAATAAATGAATGATGATATGCAATTTAAAACCAAAACTAAGGCCTCAGTATGAGTTTAAGACGTGAACATGGTCATGTTTGTTGAATTAAAAAAATAAAATAAAATAAATCCCGATTTTCTTCTTTTTTTTTCGATCCCGATCTTCGGAAAATCACGTGATCGATCACGTGATCGGATAGGGACATCCCTACTATCTATACAAACTATAACTATAAGCTATAACTATAAATATAAACTATAACTAAATAAGCGATACATAAACTATAAACTCTAAACTAAAACTATAAACTAAACTATGAAACTAAACATAATACACAATGTATATTCTATCTATACAAACTTCTAACTGTATAAATAAGCTATAGACTATAAACTAAACTAGACTAATACACAACGTATATTCTATCTCTATACAAACGTATACAATACAAGGTGTTAGCAGCAGTGTGTGTGTGTAATACATGTGCTTGTGTGGTGTGTAAGTCACTAAGGTGCTTTTGTGTGTATGCTTGTGTGATGATTGAGAGTCTATCTGTCAGTAGTCTGTTTGCCCGGTGGAAGTAAATGGTAAATGGCTGCTTTTTTATATAGCGCTTTTATCCAAAGCTCTTTACAATTTGTTACTCCCCAGTCCAGCTTCTCTGTGATGTGAAAACCTTGAAACTGGCGACTCTCCACTGCAACCCTGTTGATGTGGATGGGGTCATGCTCCGCTCCTCCCTGCCTGTAGTCAATGATCAGCTCCTTGGTCTTGTCAACGTTGAGAGTGAGGTTGCTTCCCTGGCACCACTTTGGCAGGTTCTCAGAAGCATTAAATCACAACCATATTTATGTCCAGTAACCCCAAAGAAACTCTGTAAAAAGGAGACTATGGTGTTGGAAGCTGAGCTGAATTCTATGAACAGCTTCCTTACATAGGTGTTGGGTTTGTCCAGGTGCACGAGGGTGTTATGGAGGGCAGTGTCTATTGCGTCATCTGTGGATCTCTTTAGCTGGTAGGCAAATTGGTGGGGGTCTAGGGTGGGTGGTATCTCCTTGAGGACGGTCTTCTTCTCAATCCTCTCAAGGCTCTTGCTCACTAAGGGTGTGAGGGCAACGGGGCGCCAGTCGTTCAAACAAGTGACCTTGTTCTTCTTGGGTACCGGGATGATGGTGGAGGATTTGAAGCAGGCTGGCACTTTACACTTCGCATTTAATGTTTAATCAGTTTGTTGAGGGCATGTTATGTATTGATCATTATTTTCATGCCATATTATGTTTTAATCAGTGTTTTCAGACCATGTTATTATATATTAATCAGTGTTTTCAGACCATGTTATATATTAATCAGTGTTTTCAGACCATGTTATGTATTAATCAGTCAGACCAAACATCAAGGGGCTTTTGAATCAGTGGAGCTGCAGGCTTGTTTACGCAGACCTCTCACTTGTAGTAAAGCGCTCAATACGGATGCGTCTGGGAGGATGTTTGTGTCTGTGTTTTTGCTGTGGTGCAGGGAGATCAGAGTGTCCCCAGCCTGTCTCTTCAATGTCCTTCTAGCAGCTCTAGACGTGAGACTCGGACTCATCATGATGAACACGTTTTGCATCTCAGCTGGTTTTCATTTGTGGTTATAACGTCCTTGTTTATATAATTTACTTTACATGGCCTCTGCTTAATTAAGTAACACAATTTAACTGCACCTACTACGTTTCCTCTGGTTAAAAGAAAATCACTTGAAAAAGTCTTAAGGTAGAACACATTCACAAAAATATGTATCTGGTGTTAAAATGTACCTAAGTATCAAAAGTAAAATTGCAAAGAAACAAAACAGCCAGAAATAGTATTTTTTTCTCCTGTTGTTTTGATACACTATGTGAAGTGGTAGATAAATGCAATTACTTAATTCACTTAGAGCAATGTGTTTTCTTTTGGTTCGAAGGTGAATTTTTAAATGCCATTATTTCTGTGTTCTTGTATACTTATTCCCCAATAATATCATCTGAAAACCAGGAGCCACATGGAACAAGTCAGAAAGCAAAGCCACTTGATTTTCTGCCATTTTCAAACACGGAAGCATTAAATCTCAACCATATTTCTGTCCAGTAACCCCAAAGAAACTCTGTAAAAAGTCTGTACTGTTAACGGATCGTCTGATCGATCGGTCTTCTGAATCTGGACCAGCAGTGACGGAGTGGTATCAGGTCCTCCTTAGTCTCCTTCCATTCCTCTCCTCTCCTCCTAACACTCGTCCTAGCACTCCTCTGCTCCCTCTCTTCCCCCCCTCTCTCTCTCTTCAGGTTGCTTTGATCCTTCCAGATGCGTGTTTTCAGTCCTTTAATTATTTGCTGACTCAGGTGATCCTGCTGGGAGCACACGTCATGGTAGCTTCCTTCCCCACTCTCCCTCCCTCTCCTACCTTCTCTCTTTCTCTCTCTGTTCCCTCACTTTCGCTCTCATTTACATTCAGTCATTTAGCTGACACTTTTATCCAAAGTGACTTACAAATTGTGTACAACAAGTCAGCAGGAGGGGTACACCTCTGGCAGCTAAGGGTCAGTGGTGTTGTGTGTTTAGCAGTGTCGAACTTGAGTTCTTCATTATGAGTGCATAGTAGTATAGACATAGTAGGTAAAAGAATAGGCATAGTAGTATAGACAAGTAGCATAGTACAGTAGAAGATCAGTTATCTTTTAATTCAGATATTGATTGAAAAAGTGTGTTTTTAGTCAACAGCGGAAAATTGGGCGGGTTTCAGCTGTCCTGCCTGTGGTAGGAAGTAGGCTTAGGCCGTTCCCCTCGCTGCACAGTATGCCAGGTCAAGAACCTTGAAGCGGATTCTTGCAGCAATGGGAAGCCAGTGCAGCTCTCTGAGAAGCAGGGTGACGTGGGCTGACTTTGGTAGATTGGAGATCAGGCAGGTCGCTGTGTTCTGCATGAGTTGAAGAGCCTTGGTGGAGCAGCTCTCTCTCTCTCTCGCTCTCTCTCTCTCTCTCGCTCTCTCTCTCTGTTTGTTTGTTTCATACTGTTTTACAGTTGAATCTACCCTCCCTCCCAACACGCACACACACTGACAGTACATGATATTAAAGTCACGTGTTGACACCGCTGCCAGGCCATGTGCTCTAACATTTTGCATTTCCAACACAACACCGCCTTCTGTCATCTACAGAAATTCTGATCATGAAAGTACGTCATACGTCAGTTGTGGGCTGCATCACCAGTGGTGATGACCGAGCCTACATGGAACTGGTAGCAGAGTTTGTAGAGTTAGATGAACTGTTTACAGATTAACATCACTAAGACCAAGGACCTTTTAGTAAACTTCAGTAGGAAAAAGGATATAAGGAAGAATTATATAATGTGTTAACTCATAATGCAATAACTTCGTTAAAGGCATCATTTGTAAGTGATATTTTTCTAAATTACAAGCATATTGAATCTATACAGTATGTATTGCCTCAAAATGTATTCCTAAGCCTACAAAATGCTTCTTTCTCAGTCTGAGCAGTTGTGTCATTTCCATTTGGTAATGCACAGCATCAGTCAGATCTACGGAAAGTAACCTGTAAAGTCCAAAATATATCACGTTGACATGAGCACCATCTTCACTTACTTACAAATGAGACCTTTAAAACAACCACAAGACAACATTCTCAATAGTCAATCACAGTTGACAGTCAACAACAGTCAACCTGAAAATGTAATAAATCCCCAATAATGCCACAAAGTATTACATGATTGGGTTTTATTTAGTGGTGGGACTCGATTAAACATTTTAATCGAATTAATTCGAGACTTTATAGTTAATTAATCGAAATTAATCACATTTTAATCGCATATCAATATTTGATGCGAAAAGCAAAATTGTTCAATTCAAATGGATTTTGGTATACGAGTGAATCAATGAATATACATTATACATACGTTTAAGCAGCAAAATCCTGTATTAGCTACTACACAGACCAACAGATCAATGCAATTTTTAACAGTGCAGCAATTTTAGGAATAATATATACAGTATATAGCGCAAAGGACCTTTTGTAAACTCAAGCACTTAAGAGGTAAAAGTAAAATGGAGTACTTTCAAGTACATTCCAGAATAGTTGACCATTGGAAGAAAAAAAACTCTTGATTGATCTCAATTTCTCTTATTTTTTCAGTATTCTGTATGAACAAACCAGACTAAGAAAAAAAGTTATTTGCGATTTATTATACTTTATACTTATAGCACATGCATGAGTCTGGTCTCCTTTGAAATGTAACATTCTTCTTACACAATAAAGAAAAATCATCATGCGATTAAATGCATACATTTAAATTTTTTTACTTTCTGTAGTTAATTAGTTGCAATTAATGCGATAAAGTCCCAGCCCTATAATACATTTCAATTAAGTTAAGTGCCAAAGGTATTACATTTTCAGGAGTTATTACATTATTGAGAAATTATTACATTTTTGGGTGCTACGCTCCCTCTACCACTCTCCCTCTCTACCCCCCCCCCCCCCATGCTCTTGTCTTCTATCCTCTCATCCTTCAAGTGCAGCCTACTTATATGATGTGTGTGTTTGTGTGCGTGTGTGTGCGTGTGTGTGCGTGTGTGTGCGTGTGTGTGTGTGTGTGTGTGTGTGTGCGTGCGTGCATGCGTGCGTGCACCCACCCAATCCCACATGTTTGAATGCATGCAGGAGGCCTGGTAGATAAGGAAGCTGTAGAGGACCATGTGTGGCAGATGCTAATAGTTGAGACGCCACACAACGTCTGCAGTATAACCCCACCTCTTCAGGGCACTGCAGATAGGAAAGATACAAATAAGGAAAAATAAGCTATATTAATGTCTGTGAGAGGGAGGGAGACGTAGGTATAGAGAAATAGAATGAGTACGAAATAATTATCCTCTTGCCAATCAAGCAATTTGAATACAATAGAATGTAACAATAGAGAGAAACCAAGAGAGGGAGAGCAGAGAAATTATGTTAGAGAGAGGGAGGTCTCTGGTTCCATCGCCATGTCCTTCACTCATTCTTTAAAACAGCCTTCAGTTCATACAGTAGATCATGTTTCACCCTCTTCCAGGAAGCCAGACAGCCCACACCTCCAGGCTGTGTTCAGAGAGCCGCTGTATCCGTCTCTGTCTGTCTCGAGGGCTGATGTAGTTGGACTCTCTTGGGGTCTGTCGGGGACAGCGGTGGCCTAAAGGTTAGAGAAGGGGCCTTGTGACCAGAAGGTTGCCGGTTCAATCCCCCGGACCGGCAGGGAAGTGAATGAATAACTCTCCTGCCCCTCAATACCAACCGCCCTTGAGCAAGGCATTTAACCCCCTACTGCTCCCGTGGAGCTGCTCAGTGGCCAACAGTGTCAAACTGTGGTTGTCCTAAGCAGCTCCTAGGTGTGAATGTATGTAACTGTGAGTGTGAAGCAGGGCATTGTTGAAAAAGACAGTAACTCTGCGAAACTACCGTTGGTAAATAAATAATAATAATAATAATAATAATCTTCATTTATATTGCACCTTTCATACACTGAGTGCAACTCAAAGTGCTTAACAGAGACGCGTCTTCTTTAAACAAGTCAAGAAGAAAAAAACACAGTAAGTCAAGAAAAAACAAGAATACCATAAGGTCCATAAACTCAAAATAAATAATAAATGCATGCAACACTCCCAGACGTACCCCACACGAAGGTAAGGAAAAACTCACTAAAACCTAATTAGAAAAAATGCTCCACAGGCAATGTGGAGGAGAGAAACCTTAGAAGGGCCAATTCAAGGGGGGATCTCCCTTCTTAGATGTCGGTGATATTACTACTGATATTATTTACTAATTGTAAATGTAATGTAAATATTAGTGTTGCATGTTGCATTAAAAACAGGCGAACAGCTGGTAAGCATGCACCCATGTGTGTAGTGAAACACAGATGAGTGCATGCGATAGCAACTGAACATTTTGAAAAATTTACTATAGAGCTGATAGTGGTAACAACTGAACATTTTATAAGATTAAAGATAGAACTGATAGCGGCTCTAGTTGAGGCACAGGGGTGCGTCCTCCCGGGACGTTCTACACTCTGGTCATCACTCCGAGACAGCCGAAGGCAGGGAGGCGTCAATACTTTTACCAACGGATTTCCAGTTCCGCGTGCGCGTTCTGCGATCTGATTGGCCACTGGCGTTTCTGGTCGTGTGACATGTGCGGCCAATCGTGTGACGCCTGTTTCTTTCACCGGTTAAGCTTAGGCACTCTTTCGAAGTTGGTTAAAGGAAAACGCCAACATTTTGGGAAATTAGCTTATTTAACATCTTCCCTGGAGTTAGACAAGAAGATACATACCTTTTTTGTCTCTGTGCGTGCATTTAGCTTTGGGAACAGACGCTCCGTTAGCATAGCTTAGCTTCATCACTGGAAGTGAGTAGGGGCCGGAGCCCGACGTTCCCTTACTGTGTATAGTTTGATTGATTGATTGAAAAGTTTATTAACAGATTGCAGAATACACTCCAAATACAACTCCAAAACGTTCATGTAAACATGTTGTGACCTGTGTATTCACCACGTGGAGAAATAAAAAATAATTGAATTAGACAATTACGTTTTATAAGCAAATATACTTGCCCAACCACTACTGTATGAGCGCAGCCAGTGATTTCAACGTGACGGCGTGTTTGTTTACATTCTCATTCATTCAAAAGATCCGAACCGATTGAAGTTTATAGATACCATGACTTGAAATCCTCTTACCTTGACGATTAAAAGCCTCCCCAATTTAGAAAACAGTAATCCAATGGCTGGTATTGATAATAATACTACTAACGCTCTGAGCTAACCAGCAACCGGACAATCAAGCAGATAACGAGAGCAATGACTTCCTTTCTGGGGGGTTTCAAAATAAAAGAGCGACGTCTATAGCAGCGGAAAACGTTTATTTTGTACATTATCTAACGTTAACACGAACCTAAACTAACTTTAGGTTAGTTGTAACGTTAGTTTAGGTTTGTGTTAACGTTAGATAATGTACAAAATAAACGTTTTCCGCTGCTATAGACGTCGCTCTTTTATTTTGAAACCCCCCAGAAAGGAAGTCATTGCTCTCGTTATCTGCTTGATTGTCCGGTTGCTGGTTAGCTCCGAGCGTTAGTAGTATTATTATCAATACCAGCCATTGGATTACTGTTTTCTAAATTGGGGAGGCTTTTAATCGTCAAGGTAAGAGGATTTCAAGTCATGGTATCTATAAACTTCAATCGGTTCGGATCTTTTGAATGAATGAGAATGTAAACAAACACGCCGTCACGTTGAAATCACTGGCTGCGCTCATACAGTAGTGGTTGGGCAAGTATATTTGCTTATAAAACGTAATTGTCTAATTCAATTATTTTTTATTTCTCCACGTGGTGAATACACAGGTCACAACATGTTTACATGAACGTTTTGGAGTTGTATTTGGAGTGTATTCTGCAATCTGTTAATAAACTTTTCAATCAATCAATCAAACTATACACAGTAAGGGAACGTCGGGCTCCGGCCCCTACTCACTTCCAGTGATGAAGCTAAGCTATGCTAACGGAGCGTCTGTTCCCAAAGCTAAATGCACGCACAGAGACAAAAAAGGTATGTATCTTCTTGTCTAACTCCAGGGAAGATGTTAAATAAGCTAATTTCCCAAAATGTTGGCGTTTTCCTTTAAGGTTAGAGTTTGTCTTAGAGCAGGGCGATAGAACACCAGCCCTGATTCCAAACTCTAACCTTAACCAACTTCGAAAGAGTCGCCTAAGCTTAACCAGTGATAAAACTAGGCGTTAGGTAGTTTGCATGCCGTTCGAGGCGGAAATGGGCAAAGACACAGGCGTCACGCGATTGGGCGCACATGTCACATGACCAGAAACGTCAGTGGCCAATCAGATCGCACCAGAAACGTCAGTGGCCAATCAGATCGCAGAACGCGAACGCGGAACTGGAAATCCATTGGTAAAAAAATAGACGCGGCAGGGAGACGAGATGCGACGCAGAGAGGGTCGCATCCTCCCGGTCATCACGGGACGTCGAACATTCCGGTCATCACTACGAGACAGCCGGAGATAGGGAGACAGGGGGGCACGCAGGTAAAGGTTATAAAGAACCTACCCAGGGTAAATAATGTGAATACATAACCTACCCTTGGTAAATAAAAGGTTATAAAGAACTTACCCAGGGTAAATAATGTGAATACAATAATACATAACCTACCCTTGGTAATTAAAGGTAATAAAGAACTTAACCTGGGTAAATAAAGGTTATAAAGAAAGAACATACCCTGGGTAAATAAAGGTTATAAAGAACCTACCCTGGGTAAATAAAGGTTATAAAGAACCTACTCCGGGTAAATAATGGGAATAAATAACCTACCCTGGGTAAATAATGGGAATAAATAACCTACCCTGGGTAAATAAAGGTAATAAAGAACCTGCCCTGGGTAAATAAAGGTTATAAAAAACCTACCTTGGGTAAATAAAGGTAATAAAAAAAACCTGCCCTGGGTAAATAAAGAGTCTGAGCTCAGTGAAGCTACCTAGGGTAAATACAGGTAAATAAAACTAAAAGAAAAATACCCAGACAGCTGTGGCTCAGTGCAGCGAGCGTTAAAAACCCAAATCTATCTCCCATCCGGCGATCAGGATTGGCTCCCGTTGTGAGGTTTGGATCCAGTCAGACACTGGGAGGGCCCGGAGCGTGACCCCCGCAGGTGCCAGCAGCCCTGGCCGTCGGCAAGCAGGGGAGCAAGGCACAGGTGGTGAACAGGATGGCTGTAGGAGGAGGAGGAGGTGCTAGAGGGAGAAAGCTGGACAGGAGAAGATTGCTTGGCTAGGAGGCCTGGGGGAGGTTTGGGCAGGGTAGGGTTTGCTTTAAATGTATTGCAAATGTATGTGTGTATATATATATATTTATTATTTATTTATATATAAAATAGAGGTGGCAGGGGGGCTAAGATGAAAAATGAAAACAAGTGAAATATCCTGTTCATCGAGGAGGCAATTCTGCCAAATGTATTTTCTTTTGTGTGGGGTAAAAGGAACGACAGGAGGCGCAGGCAGCAGGTGCTTAAGGTCACAGCAGGGAAGCTTGTTGCAAAGCTGTCTGTTGGCTCTGAGGGGAGCTAAAGGGAATGAGATCAGAGGAACAAGGTAACAACAAAGTGAAAAAGAAAAAAGAGGGAAATCAGGCAGAGTCATTTATACATTTGGTGAGATTTGAGTTGGGATTTGAAAGAGTCCAGGGATGTAGCACTGCGGATGTTTGGAGGGAGGGAGTTCCAGAGAACGCTCTGGTACCGACAGTGTGCAGGTTGGTGGTGGGGATGGAGAGGAGACCGGAGTCAGAGGATCGCAGCCTCCGGGGTGGGATGTAGGGATGGAGGAGGTCAGCTAGGTACCGGGGGGCAAGGGAGTGAAGGGCTTTGTAGGTGATGAGGAGGATCTTAAAATTGATACGGGACTTGACTGAAAGCCAGTGGAGGTGGATGAGGGTGGGGGTGATGTGATGCCAGGACTTGGTGCGGGTGAGAACCCTAGCAGCAGAGTTCTGTACATACTGCAGCCTGTTTAGCGCATTGCTGGTTAGCCCTACAAGAACAGAGTTTGCATAGTCCAGACGGGAGGTGACGAAGGAGTGTATAAGTGTCTCTGCTACAGAGTCGGGGAGAGATGGCCGGAGTCTGGAAATGTTAGACCAAGCAGATTTTGTTATTATACGTTACAATAAATATGGGAAATAAAGAATTTGATTCTGAATATATACTACGAGTAAAGTAGAGTAAACATTATACACAGGTGCAATATACACAAGGTACCCTAACTGGCATGATATACATCATACGTTATACATTGTAGTCCGTGCAGGTTTGGTGGTAAGAGTCAGGATAAGACATGTGGGTCGTGTCACGCTTGCAGACACACGTGTGATTACATTAGCACCTTATGCTTCATGCGTGGGCATACATATGCTTCCGTTTCCACCTTGTTAGTGTCAGCAGTGTTCCAGTGCTGCATGTGACAAACAGAGCCCTCCTGACACCTGATCGTTCTTATCACGGTCACAGACAGGACTGTAAAGAACACAGTGAACAGTGAAAGAATGGTCTGTCTGTCTGTCTGTCTGTCTGTCTGTCTGTCTGTCTGTCTGTCTGTCTGTCTGTCTGTCTGTCTGTCTGTCTGTGCGTCTGTCTGTCTGTCTGTCTGTCTGTCTGTCTGTCTGTGCGTCTGTGTCTGTGTCTGTCTGCCTACCTGGCGGTCACACGGACAAACAATAATGGAGCTGTTGCTGTGGCAGATCAATATGTTGTCTTTGTGTTCCTTTCTTTCTGTTTCACACTTGTTTCTCTCTCTGTCTCTCTCTCTTCCTCTTCCTGTGTGTGTGTGTGTGTGTGTGTGTGTGTGTGTGTGTGTGTGTGTGTGTGTGTGTGTGTGTGTGTGTGTGTGTGTGTGTGTGTGTGTTGTGTGTTGTGTGTGTGTGTGTGTGTGTGTGTGTGTGTGTTGGAGTGGGAATGATTGTGATGGATGAGGGCAAGGTGGCCTCCAGCAGACACAGTCTGTCTGTCTGCCTGGCAGGGCATCAGTGTGTTTGTTTGTGCTTGCGCTTGAATGCATGTGTGTGTCTGTGCTCACTTGCATGTATAATGTGTCTACACTATATATACTAGGGGTGTAACGGACAGTAGTACAAGTTATACTTAGTTCCACCTAGGCTTGCTGCAGTAGTCAGTGATACCGGTGTTATTACAGTAGGTGTTATAGTGACTTGCCCACCGCCCCCACCGGTGTATGCTTTTTTAAGTTTCACTTTCACTTCTAGAGTAGATTTAACTTCATGTGACGAGATGACATGCCATACGAGCTTAATGATCAATGTTAAAGATCAAAGTAAGCCTCTACAGATATTCAGCATTATTTTCATTGTATTTGTCATATGGCTCCCTATAACGAACCACGACGTCAGTACTGTCACATGGCTCCCTATAACGAACCGTGACGTCGGTACTGTCACATGGCTCCCTATAACGAACCGCGACGTCAGTACTGTCATATGGCTCCCTATAACGAACCACGACGTCAGTACTGTCATATGGCTCCCTATAACCAACCACGACGTCAGTACTGTCATATGGCTCCCTATAACGAACCGCGACGTCAGTACTGTCATATGGCTCCCTATAACCAACCACGACGTCAGTACTGTCATATGGCTCCCTATAACGAACCACGACGTCAGTACTGTCATATGGCTCCCTATAACGAACCACGACGTCAGTACTGTCATATGGCTCCCTATAACCAACCACGACGTCAGTACTGTCATATGGCTCCCTATAACGAACCACGACGTCAGTACTGTCATATGGCTCCCTATAACCAACCACGACGTCAGTACTGTCATATGGCTCCCTATAACCAACCACGACGTCAGTACTGTCATATGGCTCCCTATAACGAACCACGACGTCAGTACAAATACACGTAACGTAACTTACAGCCCTAATATATAGTGATGCACCGATGTGAAAATTGTGGCCGATAACCGATATTAATATTGTTGTTCTGGCCGATACCGATATTTACCGATGTCGATATCTCTGTATAGAATTCTTTTTTCTGATAATCAAATAAAGAGCTATTTTCCAAAATGCTTTTATTTTTATTTTTTTTTACTTTTGTAAGTTATTTTCAAAAATTACTGATATTTTGAAACTATTTAAGGCCAAAACATGTAAAAAAAATTAAAAATAAACATTTAATATCGGCCCTATATTGATATCGGACCGATACCGGTGTGTAAAAAAACGGCCATATCGGCCGATATTATATCGGCGGCCGATATATCGTGCATCACTACTAATATATATATATATACACACACGCATACACCAGTGTATATATATATGTGAATGTATGTGAATTAAAATAAAGTATTTTGTGTGTGTGTGTACATACTTGCTTGTGTGCATTTGGGAGTGTGTGTCCTTACTGGCTTGTGTTTGCTGGGGTAGGTGAGGATGGTATCGGCACGGGGCATCTGCTTGGACAGAACACGGCCATTTGGTTCCTTTGGGTTCAGCAGATTTGGAAGTACTTTGTTGTGCCCCATACTAATTGCTTGACTGATTGCTAATTACCTTCATTGTTTCATTTTCCCCTCTGTTATAATTCTGGCAGTGGAGAGTTTGGGAAATGTTACTGGCCTGGCTTCACTGTCTGTGTGATTAGAAGTGCCAGGGTGGTAAATACACTGTTGGATTTCTCTTGTCAAAGACTTTTCATCACAGCTTTGTGTGTTTCATACAATATGATATGATACAATATGATACAGTACGATACAATACGATACAGTATGATACAATATGATATAGTAGGATACTATATTATACAGTACAATATGATTATATGATACATATGATATAGTACGATACAGTAAGATACAATATGATACAGTATGATACAATATGATACAGTACCATACAATATGATACAGTACGATACAATATTATACAGTACAATATGATTATATGATACATATGATATAGTACGATACAGTAAGATACAATATGATACAGTACGATACAGTACGATACAGTACGATACAGTACGATACAATATGATACAGTACAATATGATTATATGATACATATGATATAGTACGATGCAGTAAGATACAATATGATACAGTACGATACAATATGATACAGTATGATACACTATGATACAGTACAATATGATTATATGATACATAGATATAGTACGATACAGTAAGATACAATATGATACATATGATATAGTACGATACAATATGATACAGTAAGATACAATATGATACAGTACGATATGATACATATGATATAATATGATACAGTACAATACAATATAATCCAATATGATACAGTATGATACAATATGATACAGTACGATACAATATGATACAGTAAGATACAATATGATACAGTACAATATGATTATATGATGCATATGATATAGTACAGTAAGATACAATATGATACAGTACAATATGATATAGTACGATACAATATGATACAGTACGATACAGTACGATACAATATGATCCAGTACGATTAGATACAATATGATACAATATGATACAGTACGATACAGTGTGATACAATATGATACAGTACGATTAGATACAATATGATACAGTACGATATGATACATATGATATAGTACGATACAGTACAATACAATATGATCCAATATGATACAGTATGATACAATATGATACAGTACGATACAATATGATACAGTAAGATACAATATGATACAGTACAATATGATTATATGATATAGTACGATACAGTAAGATACAATATGATACAGTACAATATGATACATATGATATAGTACGATACAATATGATACAGTACAATACAATATGATCCAATATGATACAGTATGATACAATATGATGCAGTACGATACAATACAATACAGTACAATATGATACAATACAGTACGATACAATACGATACAATATGATACGATATACGATACAATATGATATGATACAATATGATACGATACAATATGATATGATACAATACGATATGATACAATACAATACGATAATATGATACAATATGATACGATGATACAATGATTCAGGTCTTGCTCGAAAAAGAGATCTTTGATCTCAAGTGACTACCTGGTAAAATAAAGGTTAAAAAAAAAAAAAAAAAAAAAGATACATTACACAAAGACTAATATTAATCTATATGAAAGAGAAATGGAATGAAAGAGCGAGGGAGATATATACCGTATTGGTCCAAATATAAGACGACCCTGAATATAAGACGACCCTGATTAAGACTCATCCTTGGAAAAAGGACCCTTATGAAGACCAAATCCTGATTTTATAAAGAAAGTTATTTTATTTGAAAATAATGATAATAAAACACATTGTTTTACTCAATGTAGGCTGCCATCTTTGTCCTCCTTTGATAAAATCCTCTTTTATAAAAAAGAAAAAACACATTGAATAAAACAATAGGCTGCCGTTTCCAACATCCCCTGGTCAACATCCTTTCTCCTCATGCCTGCATCTCCAAGGCGCTCCCCCTGGACTCGCCATCTTCCAACACCACACTCTGCAACATCATACCTCTTGGCTGCTTGACAGCTGCTTGGCAACTCCGCTCCATCACCACAATCTTAAAACTGGCATCGCAACTCCTCCTCTGCCACTCGCCAACCCGCCCGAGCCACTCCGGTCAAGCTGGTTGATGTGTCTCTCCATCTCTCCAGGTGGCCTGTTGCCACGTCTGCGAGCATGGGTGTATCACCTTTCTGCACCTGCCAGTGCATGTGAGAAGGAGAGGGAGACACAGAGGGAAAGGCGGCAGCTCGCCTGGGGAACACCCGCCGGCGTGACCTGTTATTGTCTCACAGGGTAGTGTCTCGCAGGGTATTGTCTCAGTAGTGTCTCGCAGGGTATTGTCTCACAGGGTATTGTCTCAGTAGTGTCTCACAGGGTATTGTCTCAGTAGTGTCTCGCAGGGTATTGTCTCAGTAGTGTCTCGCAGGGTATTGTCTCACAGGGTATTGTCTCAGTAGTGTCTCACAGGGTATTGTCTCAGTAGTGTCTCACAGGGTAGTGTCTCAGTAGTGTCTCACAGGGTAGTGTCTCGCAGGGTATTGTCTCACAGGGTATTGTCTCAGTAGTGTCTCACAGGGTATTGTCTCAGTAGTGTCTCACAGGGTATTGTCTCAGTAGTGTCTCACAGGGTATTGTCTCAGTAGTGTCTCACAGGGTAGTGTCTCGCAGGGTATTGTCTCACAGGGTATTGTCTCAGTAGTGTCTCACAGGGTATTGTCTCAGTAGTGTCTCACAGGGTAGTGTCTCACAGGGTATTGTCTCAGTAGTGTCTCACAGGGTATTGTCTCAGTAGTGTCTCACAGGGTAGTGTCTCACAGGGTATTGTCTCAGTAGTGTCTCACAGGGTAGTGTCTCACAGGGTATTGTCTCAGTAGTGTCTCACAGGGTATTGTCTCAGTAGTGTCTCACAGGGTAGTGTCTCAGTAGTGTCTCACAGGGTAGTGTCTTGCAGGGTATTGTCTCACAGGGTATTGTCTCAGTAGTGTCTCACAGGGTATTGTCTCAGTAGTGTCTCACAGGGTAGTGTCTCACAGGGTATTGTCTCAGTAGTGTCTCACAGGGTATTGTCTCACAGGGTATTGTCTCAGTAGTGTCTCAGTATTGTCTCGCAGGGTATGCCGTGACAAATAAAACTCTTGTATCTTGTATCAGGGTAGTGTCTCAGTAGTGTCTCACAATGTATTGTCTCAGTATTGCAGTAGTGTCTCACAGGGTATTGTCTCACAGGGTATTGTTTTAGTATTGTCTCACATGGTATTGTCTCAGTGGTGTCTCACAGGGTATTGTCTCAGTCTCACAGGGTATTGTCTCACAGGGTATTGTCTCAGTAGTGTCTCAGTATTGTCTCACATGGTATTGTTTCAGTATTTTCTCACAGGGTATTGTCTCAGTAGTGTCTCAGTATTGTCTCACATGGTATTGTCTCAGTATTGTCTCACATGGTATTGGCTCAGTATTGTCTCACAGGGTATTGTCTCAGTAGTGTCTGACAGGGAAATCTCTACTTTCTCTGTTGGTGGTTTTAATCTGTCATCCTCCTGAACACTGTGGCCTCCTGCTTCTATATGCTAATCACTTCTGTGTCCTCAGATAGGGTTGAGAGAAGGGAGGATCGCTTTGCATTTCTCTCTCTCTCTCCCTGTTTCTTTGTCTCTCTCTCTCCCCCCTTCCTCCTCCTCCTTTCTCTCTTTGAAATCAGCATAATACTATATTATGAATGATGGTTTCTGACTCTTTTTATGACTGTTTCCCTTTCTCTGTTTCTCTCATTGTTTATCTCTCGCTCTCTGTCTCGCTCTCTGTCTCTCTCGCTCTCTCTCTCTCTCTGTCTCCCTCTCCCCCTCCTCCTCTTTCTTTTTGAAGTCAGCACAATACTATATTATGAATGACGGTAATGTTTATATAATGCCGGTCAGACCCCTTCCTATAGTGCTTAGGGCACGCTCAGTCTCCACTGAAGAGATGCATTTAGATGCGTCAGAACACAGACAACAAATTACGTGGAATCAAATCAAGATAGGTTGACGGTATCAATGCAAACAAGCAGACGTGTCCTCTACACACACACACACACACACACACACACACACACACACACACACACACACACACACACACACACACACACACATCTACACACATACACACCATCCCTCGTACACCCTGATTTCCCTACAAAATACATCACCAATTTATTTGTGAGAGTGACAGCTTTGACATGGCAGATGAATCAACAGATTTGCTCTAATTACACAGTCATGCGTGCACACACACACACACACACACACACACACACACACACACACACACACACACACACACACACACACAGTGCCTTATTCAGGATATTGTCAGTGGGGTGCATATCCTGTCTTTCTTTTTTTCTCTCTCTCTCTCTCTACACTCCAGTTACCTGGCCTACATACACACATCTACACCAGCTACTGCTGCATATCACACACACACCCACACATGCACACGCACACACACCCACACACACACCTCTTCTCTACCCCCCCTCTATCTCTAAGCCTTGTTCATATTTCACATGCTCAGATTTCTATTTCACCATCTCTCTCGTTCTCTTCTCTCTTTCTCTCTCTCTCTCTCTCTCTCTCTCTCTCTCTCTCTCTCTCTCTCTCTCTCTCTCTCTCTCTCTCTCTCATTCTCTTCTCTCTTGTTCTCCTCTCTCTCTCTCTCTCTCTCTCTCTCTCTCTCTCTCTCTCTCTCTCTCTCTCTCTCTCTCTCTCTCTCTCTCTCTCTCCTCTCTCCCTCTCTCTTCCCCCTCCACCTCTAAGCCTTCATCCCAGCTGACAGTGTTTTCTGCTGCTCCTCCTCCCTCTCTTCTAATGGGGGCTGTACTGTACCAGCCAGGTTATACAGGCAGACGTTATGCTTTTGATACCACAGCCCCAGGGCTGCTGTCAGGTTTAGACAGCACCGTTTGTCAGATTAGACGACGACTTTCTACTTGGCAGTGTCAAGAATCCTACTGTAGTAGTGATGTTCACCATGACATCACTACTGTGGTAGACGTCCGTCTGGCCCTCCCCCTCCAATACACTCCACCTTATAGCCATTCCTTTGTGTCTCACCCCTCCTCCCTCCATCCCATCCCCAGCCCCCCCTCCAATCTTTCACCGTAACATCCTGTCTACAATTCACCCTGTATAAATATCGACGTACAACTCTATTCTTGGAGCCACTTCCGGGGTCTCAGGCCAGGACGCCTGTAGCTGTTCCGCAACCGTTGCTATTTCCGGGGTAGGCCTGATTGGCCCCGACAGGCACGTGACCCGCCGCGGCCACGCCCCGCGGCAGCCTCAGGACGCGGCAACGAGGCTGCTGTGGTTCACAGGCGCTTTCCGCCTTCAACGCCGCCCGCAGCATTAGGAAGGAGTTCGCGGCGCCTTTCACATCGCAGTCATCAGTCATAATAATCGCGCCGCAGTCGGCAGTCATGCGATAATTTATCATTTAACATTTGAAAGGCATACATTGTTGTATGAAATAAAATAGTATAGAGACATATGTACAGCGTCGCGCCGCAGTCGGCAGTCATGCAATCATTTATCATTTAACATTTGAAAGGCATACATTGTTGTATGAAATTAAATAGTATAGAGACATATGTACAGCGTCGCGCCGCAGTCGGCAGTCATGCAATCATTTATCATTTAACATTTGAAAGGCATACATTGTTGTATGAAATAAAATAGCGGGGAGAATATGCTCACGCGAGCGGCATCGCTGAGCTCTGGTGACGGTCTTATTGGGGCTTATGCCGAGAACAGCAGTAACACAACATTGCAACTGTTGTGTTACTGCTTTCTGACCGAATTAGTCATTAATTTGTAGCTATAAAGACATATTCATAATCCAACATATGTGTAAAGAAACAACATATTCCGATTGGAAGGACTCCCAGCTCCTTCCTGCTCGCGTCTCACAGGGCTGAGCTGTGCACGGCTTTAGTCTCACTCGAGTGAGGAGGAGCGGAACTTCGGAAGACCGCTGGTTCTCCAACATACAGCGGTGTGCTCTTCAGAATGTACCGGGAGAAACGTTTACTGTACCCCGCAGACATAATAAGCATATAAGCAGTGCTTACTAACGTTATTAGTTACGTTATTTCTGACCGAATTAGTCATTCATTTGTCTAGCACAGTCTCTAACAGTGTAACAGTAAGAAGCATTTTGGATAAAAGTATTCTGTACTTCTGTATGACAACAATGTATGCCTTTCAAATGTTAAATGATTAAATGATACACAGCTAAATCTACGCTCTCGCCTCTCATCCTGCTTTCGCCAACGGCAGCGATGTGAAAGGCGAAGCGAACTCCAGCATCCAGCAGTAGCGCGCTTGCCGCTGGGGCTGCCGCGGGGCGTGGCCGCGGCGGGTCACGTGCCTGTCGGGGCCAATCAGGCCTACCCCGGAAATAGCAACGGTTGCGGAACAGCTACAGGCGGCCAGGACCTCCGGTCTGGTCTTCTGAAGCCAATCTCCTGTGTATTTGACCTAATAAATTTGTAACTCAACTATCGACCAGCGAACTACCATACATTGCAGTCACGTGAAAACGCTGTATTGAGCCGTATTCAAATCAACCTATAAATAATTATAAAAATCATTATTTCAGTTTGATACCGCATGCAATCAGTTGATAAATGTCATATTTAAGCCTTGTTTCTTTTATTTACCAAACAGCCATTGTGAATGTAAATTCTATCTATTTTGATCAGCTAACCCCCCTCTTACACAAAACATGTTTACATGGTGACATTATAGTGAAACTGGGCAATTATCCTAATCATCTCTCTCTCTCTCTCTTTCTCTTTCTCTTTCTCTTTCTCTTTCTCTTTCTCTTTCTCTCTCGCTCTCTCTCTCTTCAGCTGTCACCAGCAGACAAGACTCTGGAGTTCGACAGAGACTTCCGCATCAGACACTACGCTGGAGATGTAGTGTAAGTACCGTACTGCCGCGTTGACATTTTGTATTTAACCACTTCGACCATAACACATGGTTGATTACACCATCGGGGTGCGTCATGTGAGAGAATGGGTGAATGAGAGGCATATGTTTTGTGAAGCGATTTGAATACTATATAAATGCAGTCAGTTTACCCTTGTATTAAACCTGTTCCTACACGTTTTCAATGGAGATTTGGTGAAGAGCAGAACTTGGATTCAGTCTAGGATTCATGTAATGCTCATCCTGAGTACTGAGGACACACACACATACACACACAATTGGTTTTCACCGCTATGCCATAAGGGCTCAGTGCATGCTCGTTAGTAGATGGTATTTAAATGTTTTCTTGAAAGTGGTTTTGGATTCTATTTCAGCGAAGAAGTATCTTTAAAACTGAATCAAACCATAAACAAGGTGGGATGTTAGGGACTGTATTATGTCTGCACTTTATGTGCTCATTTTATTGTTGTGAAGCACTTTGAGCTGCAATTTTTGTATGAAAGGTGCTATACAAATAATGTTTATTGTTATTATTATTATTATTATTACTAGCCTGTCATTGTTTGCAGTGTATGAGGTACATTCTGCCTGCTGGTGTGTCTAAGTGGTCCAGTGAGTCAGTTCTCCCCTCAGAGTCTGAGGCTCAGACACTTAGCCCACACAAATGGCTCCAACACGACACCCTAACAGAGACCCTTTTTTTTAGGGCTTAATGTCAGTGATTCATTCCCTGAGTAGGGATTGGGTATTATGGCCCAAGACATCATCTCTGTGTGTGTATTATGCCTGTCCCCGACTAAGGATTTGTATAGTCGACTTTGATTGGCCAAAATTTGCTGATAGTCGACTGGTAGTTGTATATAAGAATTTGTTCTTAATTGCTTGCCTGTGTAGATAAAGGTTAAATAAAATAAAATAAAAATAAAAAGTAGTCGACTACCACCCCCCCCCCCCCCCCCCTTGAATGCACAACAAAATAAATAATAATAATAATTCGATATATATATATTTATTTTTATTTTTTTTAAACTTTGGCCATTCCCCTGGCTCTTTTATACGTTTATCGCATTTATTCTGGTCAAGGACGACCGACAGAAACAGGCTGAAAGGGTTCAGATGGGGGGGAAGACACTCTGGGAAAGGCACGGCTGCAGTCCGGGATTCGAACTCGCTAAACCCCAGATCCGTGACGAGCACGGTTGTCCACGGCGCTGAAATAGCGCTCGCGGTACGTGGTGAGCTACTGGAGCTCCCCTTATATATATTTATTTTTTGATCATTCCATTTGGGCTGAAAGAGCTTAATGTCTGAAGGAGTCGACTGAAGGCTTCTTGTCCACTGATGGATACATCTTGATATTTGTCTAGTGTGTTCATTAGACAGGTGAAATCCTCTTTCAGTGCTTCTGTGTCCGTTTTCTTAGGCAGTTAGCCTCGCTGGTATGTGCGCCATTAGCGTTAGCCACGTTTCTAGGCCTCTTTGCTTTTGGAAAGAATGATGTAAAAAAATATATACATATATTCGATTATTATTATTATTTTTCAGCCCTAGTGTGTATGTGTGTGTGTGCATGTAAGCATGTGTATTACCTTGTAAGGACCCCTTTCCAAACCTCATTAGAAAAATGGCTGTATTGAGGGATTAGACCTTTAATTAGCAGACACTCCTGCTCTCACCCAGAGCACAGCAGAGTGAGCTCAAAGAACACTCCTGGTCTCACCCAGAGCACAGCAGAGTGAGCTCAAAGAACACTCCTGGTCTCACCCAGAGCACAGCAGAGTGAGCTCAAATAACACTCCTGGTCTCACCCAGAGCACAGCAGAGTGAGCTCAAAGAACACTCCTGGTCTCACCCAGAGCACAGCAGAGTGAGCTCAAAGAACACTCCTGGGCCCTCATTCATCAACGTGGCGTAGGAAATGTTCTATTTCCACACGTAAGCACAGAATTTAGAATCAGTGCACGCACAGAAATATTGGGATTCATCAACCGTGCGTACACAGGTCCTATGCTCCTCCGTGTTGATAAATACCACTTTGTTCTACCGTCAATGCTCGTGCATGATTATCCATATATGGTCATGAAAGTGATGAAACACCCCCCATGGGATGTGAAATAATGGACTGACCCGAGCGGAACTCTGAGAAACTTCACGGAGATTGTTCACTGCTGTCGAACCAAGAAGACACAACGCGTGTTATGGGATAAATTAAAGGCGGACTTGTAAACGGTGATGTCAGATATCAACGGCTCCCTAAGACCATTGCTGCAATTCTGCCTGGACAGCTCAAAATACTAATAAAGACCGTTCGTTGACCACTGTTTGGCGTTGGTTGTGTGTCATTATAACCGTGCTGTAATATGAATGCCTTTATTAGTTGTGTTCGATTGGCTATATGATTTTTAGAGGCATCTATTTTGTTGTCGGTATTACCGACAACAAAATAGATGCCTCTAAAAATCATATACTATTAGGTAGCCTATATGAATTACATATAATAGCAGCCATAGCCTACATTATGCAACAGTAACTTGCGCATACCAGTGTATGCGACGGACCAGTGTATACCTTATATCATATCATATTCATATAATAGTTTACTCTATCAGCATACCAGCATGTAATATGTTCTTTGTTAGAACTCAACTCGTTATTATTTTGCACATAGATTGCAGAAATACGGGAACGTTTTGATTTACATTAAAAGGCTTTGACATTGTAAAACTAAATACGTGGAATTCTGTAAGCATAATACAAGTCATATCACCCACACGATATGCTCTGTGTCCAGAGCATGTATGCTTTTCATTCATTTAAGACACATTATTGCAAGGGTTTTGTAATACACATACACCCTGGTGTCATTGCAATGCGTTTTTTATTCTTTCTTATACAGTAAAAAGGGGGAAGAACACTATATCGTGGGTGTTCATATGACTTGTATTCTGCTTACAGCTTCGAAATTCCACTTGTTTCGTTTAACGTAAAGCCTTTTAAATATAATCAAAACGCTCCCGTGTTTCTGCGGTCTGTGCGCAAAATAATAACGAGTTGAGCTACGCGGAGCGCAGTCAGTCAGTACACCCTGTATATTCCGATAACGCTATATAAAACATGCTGCATTCATTCTGAGAGAAAGATCTATTATTCCAAATGCTATTTATAGGGTTTTGACCATAATTACACTACTGTTGCTATTTTACAATGAACTATAATGAATTACGGTTCATACAGAACATGCCAGTGTTGAAACTAATGCACAGAAGCTCATTTCCTTGTTGTAATAATATATTCTACCACTGGGCGTCAGCTAAGTGTACTCCGAGCTGTGCGTACACATAAGCATGGAGTCAAGTTCAAGTTGAAATTGATGAATCCCACTCTTTGCTTAGAAATGGTCGTACGCACAGGTTAAGCACAAATCTGTGCGTAAGACACGTTGATGAATGAGGGCCCTGGTCTCACCCAGAGCACAGCAGAGTGAGCTCAAAGAACACTCCTGGTCTCACCCAGAGCACAGCAGAGTGAGCTCAAAGAACACTCCTGGTCTCACCCAGAGCACAGCAGAGTGAGCTCAAAGAGCAGCACTAAGAGCAAGTAAGCAGTGTCCTGTCAATAGCCTGAGAGTAAAAGTCTACAATGAATACATAAAGGTACAAGGAAGAGGAAATGTTTGTTTTTTGGATATTTCTATACAATAACCAAACAATAACCAAGCTATGGTTATTACAATAACCAAACAATAACCAAGCTATGGTTATTACAATAACCAAGCTATGGTTATTACAATAACCAAACAATAACCAAGCTATGGTTATTACAATAACCAAACAATAACCAAGCTATGGTTATTGTTTGGCATGCAGCGGTGAGGATTTATTAAGTGTTAGTGAGTGAATCTAATTCAATAGTGGTTGTCCTCACAAATATAACTGTGTGTGTGTGTGTGTGTGTGTGTGTGTGTGTGTGTGTGTGTGTGTGTGTGTGTGTGTGTGTGTGTGTGTGTGTGTGTGTGTGTGTGTGTGTGTGTGTGTGTGTGTGTGTGTGTGTGTGTGTGTGTGTGTGTGTGTGTGTGTGTGTGTGTGTGTTGCGTGCGTGCGTGCGGTTTCCTTCCACAGGTACTCGGTGGTAGGTTTCATTGATAAGAACAAAGACACTCTCTTCCAGGATTTTAAGAGGCTGTTGTACAATAGGTACGTGTCAACACACACACACACACACCATCACCTCTTTATTCTCATCCTTGCTCATCCTTGCTGCTAATTTCAGAACACAATTACCACTGCTGCCAAGAAACAACACTATAATTCTAGAATTCTCCTCTCCGCTCCTCTTCTCTTCTGTTCTCCTCTCCTCTCTTCTTCTCTCCCTTCATTCTCTCTTCTTTTCTCTTCTCCTCTCTTCTCCTCCCCTGCCATCTCCTCTCCCTTCATCCTCTCTTCTGTTCTCCTCTCCTTTCCTCCCCTCTTCTGTTCTCCTCTCTTCTCCTCTCCTCTCATCATATCTCATCTTATCTCCCTTCCTCCTCTCTTCTGTTCTCCTCTCCTTTCCTCCCCTCTTCTGTTCTCCTCTCCTCTCATCATATCTCCTCTTATCTCCCTTCCTCCTCTCTTCTGTTCTCCTCTCCTTTCCTCCCCTCTTCTGTTCTCCTCTCTTCTCCTCTCCTCTCCTCATATCTCGTCTTATCTCCCTTCCTCCTCTCTTCTGTTCTCCTCTCCTTTCCTCCCCTCTTCTGTTCTCCTCTCTTCTCCTCTCCTCTCCTCATATCTCATCTTATCTCCCTTCCTCCTCTCTTCTGTTCTCCTCTCTTGTCTTCTCCTCTCATCTTAGCTCCTCTCCTCTTCCTTCCTCCTCTCCCCTTCCATCCCATCCTACCTAAGTGTAGACTGTTTTAGATTCCTCATTGGTCATAGTCCAAAATAGAAAGTCCAAGATTTCGATCAGTAAAGACACAACTTTTCATCCTTGCATTTGCTAAATTCTTCTGCACAACATGCTTTTATTTCTTATGTTTTCCTGTATTCTTTGATGCCCTCCTCTGATCCTCTCCCCTCCTTGCTGGCCTGTCTTCCTGTGTTCTCTCTCTCCAGCTCCAACCCAGTGCTGAAGGGGATGTGGCCGGAGGGCAAACTGAGCATCACAGAGGTCACCAAGAGACCGCTGACAGCCGCCACCCTCTTCAAGAACTCCATGATCTCATTGGTGGAGAACTTGGCTTGCAAGGTGAGGGGGGGGGGGGGGGGGACACACCATTTTATTGGCGGGAAGAGTAGCCAGTTTCCTTTCGGCGTCCATGTTAACAGATCAGTTCTGTTCAGACCAGCCGCGTCGCAGCCTGCGTCCTTCAGTGATAGTTTTGACGTCTGGTCTATTTTCTCTGTGAGCCGTGTGCACCTCTACATGTGATCGGAGCAGAGCCGTGTGCACCTCTACATGTGATTGGAGCAGAGCCGTGTGCACCTCTACATGTGATTGGAGCAGAGCCGTGTGCACCTCTACATGTGATTGGAGCAGAGCTGTGTGCACCTCTACATGTGATTGGAGCAGAGCCGTGTGCACCTCTACATGTGATTGGAGCAGAGCCGTGTGCACCTCTACATGTGATTGGAGCAGAGCCGTGTGCACCTCTACATGTGATTGGAGCAGAGCCGTGTGCACCTCTACATGTGATTGGAGCAGAGCTGTGTGCACCTCTACATGTGATTGGAGCAGAGCCGTGTGCACCTCTACATGTGATTGGAGCAGAGCCGTGTGCACCTCTACATGTGATTGGAGCAGAGCTGTGTGCACCTCTACATGTGATTGGAGCAGAGCCGTGTGCACCTCTACATGTGATTGGAGCAGAGCCGTGTGCACCTCTACATGTGATTGGAGCAGAGCTGTGTGCACCTCTACATGTGATTGGAGCAGAGCCGTGTGCACCTCTACATGTGATTGGAGCAGAGCCGTGTGCACCTCTACATGTGATTGGAGCAGAGCCGTGTGCACCTCTACATGTGATTGGAGCAGAGCCGTGTGCACCTCTACATGTGATTGGAGCAGAGCCGTGTGCACCTCTACATGTGATTGGAGCAGAGGAGCAGAATATCTTGTTGACCGGCGCAGAGAAATGGCTTCTGGTGTGAACAGCCAGACTCCAGTTTCCATGAGAATGGCTTCGGCGTCTGATGTGTCTCTGGCATAACAGAATGTTTCCCATTTTAACTGAAATATTCCCATTTTAACTGAAACGTTCCTATTCTAACTGAAGTAGTCCCATTCTAACTGAAATGTTCCCATTCTAACTGAAATGTTCCCATTCTAACTGAAATGTTCCCATTTTAACTGAAATGTTCCCATTCTAACTGAAATGTTCCCATTATATCTTTCCCATTCTAACTGAAATGTTCCTGTTGTAATTGTTCCCATTATAACTGAATTCTGTATTAAATCATATACTGTATGAGAGAGTACCCTCTCATGGCCAACTCCATTCTCACTAAACTTTGTAGTAGGGCTGGGAGGTATAACGTATAATTTGATGATATAATATTCCAGTACGAATCTTTTTTGTGTCTTTATCTTGTAATACAATTGTCATGGTCCTATTTTCAATTTTTTTCTTTCTTTTTCTTTTTTACTTAATGCTGCATGGAAGCTTTTTTTTATTAACTTAAATATATACAATATATATATATATACTGTATATAGAGTATAATTTTCTTTTATGATGTATATCGTGGACGATAGTATAGTAAAAACCATGGATCCATGATTGTATAACCATCATATTCGGTACTTTGTATCACTTTGTAGTAGTTGGGCTGTATGTGTCCTCTCTCACTGTCGCCCCCTGCTGTTCTGTGCAGGAGCCCTACTATGTGCGCTGCATCAAACCCAACGAGGTGAAGTCCCCTCTGCTGTTCGAGTATGAACGCTGCCGGCACCAGGTGGAGTATCTGGGTCTGCTGGAGAATGTCAGAGTACGACGCGCTGGCTTCGCCTACCGACAGACATACCCTCGCTTCCTACAGAGGTATCTACCTAGTCTACCAGAGTCACACAGCCTAATGGAGGGGTAGTTAAGAGTCCGACAGTTCTAACAGTTTTCAAGTTTTCAACAGGTTTAAAAAAAATTATAAAAATCCGTTAAGAAATGAGTGTTTGAGAGAGGTAAAAAAATAAAGAGGTTCGCCCAAAAAAAAGTTACAAAATCAATTTCTTCCATCCACCTCCGTGCGTTCTAAAGTCTGAGTCACAACAAAATTTTGCTCGTCAACTTTCACCTACGTCCTATATTCGCACCCCCCCAGGTGGGCTATCGTTGGAAGCGGACACTCGTTGGCTACAATGCTCACCAATCATTTATGACATCAACGGTGATTGGTCAGTTCTCGAGCGTATACTGTCCGACGTGGTCATTTGACCAGCGGCCTGTAAAAAGACGCTCGCCTGACATATCGTCATGTAACTCAAGAACCGAGGCACGGAATTGGTTGAGTGAGGTGGCGTTCAAATGGCGGCAAATAGATGTTTCGAACGGTATGTTATATGTTCGGCGAGAAATGCAGCCCCGAGCTGGTAGACGCTCACAAAGTGCTGCGACGTGTGTGCATGGGCGTGTGGTAAGAGGTTACCGTAAATCCTCTAATAGTGGAGGGCATTCAAATAGAGGACGGGCCTCTTATAATGGACGGGGGGTTTGATACATGCAGACAAATACAGGCCGGCTTCCAATACAAGGTCATTCTTTTTATTTTTTGTGCCGTGATATAGAATGAGATAAACTCTTGCCAATGCAAATTAAGTGCTGCCTCTCTCTACCGTTCCCGCTACACTCTGACTACATTAATGTTTCCCTACTCTCACTTCGTTGGCTTTAGCTAACGTTGTCATAGCTAGATCTGTGGTGTCGGCTGGATGACGTTGGCTTTGTTTGCAAACGTTAGTTAACGTTCGCTATCTATATGGCGTTGGCAGGCGGGGCTGGCGTTGTCCAGTTGACATTACAGATCTTGATGGCTATGATAGCGTTAGCTAAAGCTATTGCCGCACTGCATGTTATCAACTCGATTCGACTCAGGTAGAGTCGAGAAGGTACCACGCGCTAAATTGTCCGTTCCAACTTCAGTGTGTGAATTACGTTAATCCACCACAGTTTCACAATTACTGTGTTGCACTCAATATTAAAATTATGTTAGTCTAAATAAATGTAGACAGGCCTGCCTCTTATATAAGCCTCTCTCTAATAATGGCCTGGTGCTCTTTGCAGCTGAGGTAAATACAAGACCCGTCCAATATTATAGGAAATTCGGTAACTAAACCGTCTCAAGGTTCTTTCTTTTAGCAGCAGTTGTGCATCCTCTCCTTCTCTATTCTGCCCTGCACTGCAGAGAGGGATTATTCTTCCACTCTGTCCTGCGCTGCAGAGAGGGATTATTCTTCCACTCTGTCCTGCACTGCAGAGAGGGATTGTTCTTCCACGCTGTCCTGCACTGCAGAGAGGGATTGTTCTTCCACGCTGTCCTGCGCTGCAGAGAGGGATTATTCTTCCACACTGTCCTGCGCTGCAGAGAGGGATTATTCTTCCACACTGTCCTGCGCTGCAGAGAGGGATTATTCTTCCACTCTGACCTGCGCTGCAGAGAGGGATTATTCTTCCACTCTGACCTGCGCTGCAGAGAGGGATTATTCAGCCTCAGTGGAGCATCAGCTCTCCCACAGGCAGCGTGGTGCTTCCTCACAGGCAGCGTGGTGCTTCCTCTGCCCTGTGCTGTAAAGTGTTGCCCTGGAGAGTTTGGTGCACTGCATTTCAATGTTGAGAACAGGGGGTTCTGCTTGTGCAGTGTGGCGACGTAGTACGAACAGCAATGGCCCCTGACGCTTTGACCCCTCTCTCAATGTCATATGGTTTATTCATAGCCTCAAAAAGAAAAAAGCTGACGTCACAAGTCTATCCGCATCTAACCTGCGTCTATTTTCTATCTGCGCGTTGAGCGCGTTCATGAATTATTGAGAATCTGCCAACTTTTTGGGAAATTAGCTTATTTGCCATCTACCCTGGAGTTAGTCAAGCAGATGCATACCCTTTTCTTCTCTGTGCATGCATTAGGCTTAGGGAACAGCCGCACCGTTAGCCTAGCTTAGCGTCATTCACTGGAAGTAGGTGTGCCAGTGTAGCCTAGTTTCCAACAGTCACAAAATACACTCCAAATACAACTCCATCACCTCAAAAGCCCTGTTTTTCAAAAATCAACCGGGCTTTTGAGGTGATGAAATCACTGCGCCCAGGCAGCAGTGGTTCGGCAAAAAAAAATTCTGAGTATATATCTGCTTAGAAAACGATTTTGTTTATTTCTCCACGTGGTACAGTAAATACACAGGTCACAACATGTTTACAGGAACGTTTTGGAGTTGTATTTGGAATGTATTTCATGACTGTTGGGAACTATGCTACACTGGCACACCTACTTCCAGTGAATGACGCTAAGCTAGGCAGCTGTTCCATAAGCCTAATGCATGCACAGAGAAGAAAAGGGTATCTGCTTGTCTAACTCCAGGGTAGATGGCAAATAAGCAAATTTCCCCCAAAGTTGTCGTGTTCCTTTAACCCTCCGAAGTTGGATAAGAGGCTCGCAACAAAGAAAAAAAGATAGTGAGTCTCGGGCCGATGCGGTCAGATCTGCACTGGACCTGAGAGACTAGCCGTGTACAGAGGAGAGTCACACGTCACCCCCGCTGAGGCTGAGTGGGCACGATGCGACAGAGCTGACGTCACTGCACCAAGTCCCTCACATCAGATAAGGTCCAGAAAGTTGCCCTCCTCACGCACACAGGCTATGTCTGTTATGTAGCATCTGAGATTTAGTGTTTAGTTCTAGGAAGCCTTTGGGGTATTTGTGTTTTTTAACACCGGGTGCTCCACCAAATGGCCAATTGATCAAACAGGATCTGATCCATATTGTATAGTCATAAGATTGTCTAAGTTGTCCCAAACATGACCAGGGATACACACACACACACACACACACACACACACACACACACACACACACACACAATCAATCACACAATCAATCAATCACACACACATGCATGCACTCGTCTGCTGACAGGCCTGGTCACTGGCCTCCAGCCTCGTCTTGTTCTGGCCTCCAGCCTCGTCTTGTTCTGGCCTCCAGCCTCGTCTTGTTCTGGCCTCCAGCCTCGTCTTGTTCTGGCCTCCAGCCTCGTCTTGTTCTGGCCTCCAGCCTCGTCTTGTTCTGCTCACTCGCCTCCAGCCTCGTCTTGGCCTCCTTCTCTTTTCCTCCCTCACTCCCTCCTTCCCTCTCTCCCTTCCTTCTCTCTTCCTCCCTCCCTCCCCTTTTCTTTCCTCCCTCCCTCCCTTCCCTCCCTCCCTGCCACCAGGCTGTTTCTCTACGTGTCTGACAGGTTGTTGTTCTCGTGCCCATTGTTCAAACAGCCTAGTTTAGACAGGTTTCTGGCACATTAGGCGTTGATGTCGCCACAATAACCATAAATGTCTGGTAATATTTCAAAATGCAATACTCATTGGATGATGTCAACAGGGAAAGGTTTGAAGATAAACACCAGCTTTAACACATTCCCGGCCATTGGGGGCCGTCTAATCTCACTCTATAAAGCCAGCATTTCAAAACAGACTTGCATTGTGCGTGAGGCTGTTTGTAGAGCTAAATCTATACTTTATAGTATTGCTATCTGTCCATTCTCATTGTCAATTGACATCATAAACCGTCCCTTCAAAATGGCTTAAAGAATTTTTTTTTTCATCAATACGTCCCCATTTTATAGCGTCTTGAATATAAGCGTTATATGGGATTTGGTCTAGTATATTTCCTGGAAGGCGAGATACAGGGCGCTAAGCTAATAACATTAAATCGAACGGCGTTTCGGCACTACAGAAGCTAGAGCTAAAACTCAAAATGCATATTGTCGGTATTCATGGTCCACCATGAATGCATGAAAGGGGGGGGCGGGGGACGTCTTTTCTGATTATTGATTACTAGGGATGGGTACCGAATTCGGTACTTTTGAGGCACCGAACCGAAACACGTCGGTACTACCGAGTATCGAATCAAGTGAGAAACCAAAAAAAAATAAAAAAAAATAAAAAAAAAAAATTATTTTTTTTTTTTACATTTTTTTTTTTTTTTTTTACATTTTTTCTTTTCATGTCAACGTTCACACGCACAATATATGCTTACCTAGGATTTGACTTGATTCAACAACAAAGCAGTCGGAGCAATGACGAGCCGAAAACTGTCGAAATTGTAGTTATTTGAAGTTTGGATATTGTTTTTTTTACGACTGAGGTAGGTAAATTAAATTTCTTGAGACTAAAGTACCGAAAAAAGGTACCGTTGGGTACCGGTATCGATTCACAGGTACCGGTATCGGTTCAAATGTGAAAGGTACCCATCCCTATTGATTACCAATAATGGCGTTAGCCACATTCGCTGATCGCCTGCTTGAGTATGATAACAAGGCCTGATCAGCATGTAATTTACGTGAAAAAGATCTTACCTTGGGCCGGTTGGATACCCAAAAGGTTTTCCCAGTTATCGATCGCCATCTGGTAGATCGATAGGTCCATTGGCTGATGATATATTCCTTTACTGTATAGTGAATTCGGCATCGCAAAAGGTATTCCAAGCTACAGGCTACACGTATAGATTCCAGCTAACAGGAAACTCCATTGAAAGTCAAGAAAAAGAATAGACCGTTCTGCCACAGGGAACACTGCATTATCGAGACAGCGCCCCTACGAGGATCTGGCCGGTAATGCACTTTTCACAATTCCAAGAGTGGGGTATATCTGCAGTGCCGCTCGTGACATTGAGTAGGTTATTAAAATGGAATAAAAGCCAAAACAACCTTGCCATGGTTGGCCCTCTACCGTTGGATTCGAAACACGGACATGTCCGTGGTTGGCCGGGAACCAGTTAATGACACTCCACCGAGCCTTGTATGAGCTGTGTTGATATAGAAAAAACAACAACAAAGAAACATGGTAGCTCTTATGCCACAATGTCTGCATTTAATCCAATGACTGGGAGTTACTCACTTAGCCTGAGTGTGCTAGCCTGAGTAGCACTTACATATAACAAATAACATGACCTTTGCTAACATGGACTTTGCTATAAAATAGCAACCAAAAAAGGTGTAGTCTACAGTATGCACTGTACATACAGTACTTACATATTATCCTTCCCCTCTCTCAAGGTATAAAGGGAAAAGCAACATAGAATTATTCAAAATAATTCACAGGGCTAGGCTGAAAAAATCTTAAGGGATTACCCCTTTTTAAAATCAAAGTCAAATGTCCATCCTTGCTCGACTCCGCATTGCCTTGGCTTGGGCTGATCGCTATACTAACTCGTTTGGCTGGGTTAGGGGGAGGGAAGCCATGGGTGGGAAACTGGCGTTGTGGACAGCGACGCCTACAGATCAGGTCTGGGCGCTTGCTCAGTGGAGGCAGGACTTGATGAAGGCAGCGTGACCTCCCATGCGTTACGCTTCACCAATGAGAGCCCTCGCTGCCAGGTGAGAAGAGAGCCACTGGCTGTCGCCGCACGTGTCGGAGGAAGCGTGCGGATACTTCAGGGTTCCCTTGTACCGACCAGTAGGAGAACATGCGCACAACAACCAGGTAGGGGAGGGGGGGAATTGACACAACGACTAAATTGGGATGGGGAGAAAAACAGAGAAAAATCTGAGAAAGAGAGAGACAAAAAAAAAATTCCATCCTTGACCACATGCCCTCCTCTTCCTTACGGTTCAAAATTATCTCATTGACCTCCATCCTGTGCTAGCGGTAACCACTCATTCCTCTCCAGGTACAAGATGATCTCATTGGCCTACATCCTGTGCTAGCGGTAACCACTCGTTCCCCTCTCCAGGTACAAGATGATCTCAGAGTTCACGTGGCCCAATCACGACCTGCCGTCCGACACGGAGGCCGTGAAGAGGCTGATGCAGGGCTGTGGTTTCGACCATGACACGGCCTACGGCAAAACCAAGCTTTTCATCCGTACCCCGCGCACCCTCTTCAGCCTGGAGGAGCAGAGGGCCGACATGGTGCAGAGGATTGTCCTCTTCCTGCAGAAGGTGAGCCTCTCTTACCCATCCGGATATTTATTTGTACCAGACAAATGGGTTGAAGGTACAAGTGCAAAGATAATACACTTATTGTTTCAAATGAAACCGAAGAAAACATGTCCATGCTGGCTGCCACTCCATTGACCATAATATAGAATAAGATATATGCTGTATACTGTATACAGTATATACTGTATGTGTGTCTGCACATGCAAGCGTGAATTGTATGTGTGTATGTATGTGTGTGTGTGTGTGTGTGTGTGTTACAGTAAATGTAGGAAAATGATGACTATACATTTCTCCTGGGAAATCTGTATATTCACTAATTCTATGATGAATGTGCATATTAACCAGTTATTGTGCATGTTCCCTGATCAGACTGGGAATCTGGGAGGGAGAGAAGTAACTAGTGTATACATAATACATAATACATAATAATACATAAAGAGTAATGACCACAACACTTCTCATAATGGCCTCTCTGTAAGTATAGCCTACAGTAGAGTAGGTTAAGTATTTACCATATTCACATGGCTCTTACGTCATGCTCAGGTTGGGATTCCTTTCCATCCTGTTAACAGGGTGGAAAGGAATCCCAATCTGATGCATTACATAATATATGGTCCATGAAGTCATTTTTGTCCAAAACCACTGGACATTCTGGTTATATTATCTTGGAACGACTGAGAGGATGTTTCGGTGGATAGATACATGGTAAAACAAACAAAACGGACGTGTTACATCTCCGTTGTAATGTAAATGCATGTAAATTAGGGTTTGACTTTCAGAACAAGTGTTAATCATAGCGTTCTCACAGTGTGTCACACGCCACGGTGCCACACTTGTCATTTAATGATAATAATCACCTGCTTTTTTTTTTATTACAATCACCTCTTGTTTTGACTACCAAGATGTCACATAAAGTGTCGGATAAACTGATTCTGATCCTGATTAATTTATGGAGAGAAAACTAAAAACCTGAACCACGTAGAAACACATGTCAGAGAGACTGATTGCCATTCAAAGCCACCTGTTATCTGGTGACCTCATTATGTTGTTGCTGGACCCTCGTCGCATCCTCATTAAAATCCACTGGTCTGCTCTGCATATAAATAACTCTCAGGCCTGGAACAACTTGGCAGGAGAAAAGTCACTGCTGTTCTAGTGCAGAGGTATTATGAAGCTGAAATAGCTTGTCATTATAACGTCACTCTCTCTCTCTCCCACCTCTCTCTTTTTCTCTCTTTCTCTCCCTCCTTCCTTCCCTCCCACTCACCCCCTCTTTCTTTTCTACATCTCTCTTTGAGTACTTCTGCCCACACAACCCCTGCTGGCTAAATGAACCAGTGAGCTCAGTGGTCTTCTAATGCACTGCACTTCTCTGTGTTCTCTGAGAAGGATGTGAGACCCACTATGAGAACCTCTACCCTACTACAATGTGACTTCCTTCATTCCGTTGTTCTAAATCTGTTGAATGGTCCAGTTGGGGATAACTAACAGACAAACCAACATACTTTAAAGGTATGATCTGTAATGCCTCAAACAGTGACCTCTAGACAAAAGAGCCCTGCTTGATATTGCATTTTTCTTTTTTTGACGTGTGGGTTGGAGTTTAGTAAGTTATTATACTGTTTCTCCAGACCTCTCTTTTCAGAGCCTGAGGTGTGGTCAGCAGTAGCAACCCTTCCTCTATACCCACTGAAATCCAACCCACACACGCATCAGACAAAACAAGAAATGTAAACAAAGCGCAATACCACAACGGGCTCTTTTGCCCAGAGGTTGCTGTTTGACGACATTACAGATTCTACCTCGAAGTAGTCCTGCAAGTTGAGAAAGATACCAGCTGTTCATGTTGTTCCCTGATCTCTGATCTGCTGTCATGGACAGAAACATTGTGCTTAAAGGGAAAATCCACCCTAAAAGAGAATTTACATTGTGCTGTGCCAGAAGTCTTGGACAGTTAAGTCAGTATTCATAAACATAGACTACTGTTTCCCTCAAGACTTGAATTTGTGTGACACTGCGCAGTTGGTCCATTGACACTTAATTACTGGGCTGAATATTGCCACTGATTTCCCGATTCGATTTGATTATGATTCACAAGGTCCCGATTCAATATAGATTCGGTTAGGGATATTTACTATTCTTATATTAAGAATTGACCACAAAGCAGTTACATTAATGTACTTTTTATTGAATATGTCCAACACACTACAGTACTAGATTTAGATTTATATCTAGAAAAAAATTTGCATGAATCGATATCTGATTTACCCATCTCAAGTCATTCACTATCGACTGTGTGGGCTCATAGATTTTTAGTTTGAGCTATTTAATCCAATTGTGTTTTTTTAAATGTATGACTACAGAAAATGCTCCCATATCCCAGTAGGATCACTGTCATAGTGTCCTAGGATTCATACCATTATTCACTGTCTATGGAGCAGCTCTAGGATTCGTACCATTATTCACTGTCTATGGAGCAGCTCTAGGATTCGTACCATTATTCACTGTCTATGGAGCAGCTCTAGGATTCGTACCATTATTCACTGTCTATGGAGCAGCTCTAGGATTCGTACCATTATTCACTGTCTATGGAGCAGCTCTAGGATTCGTACCATTATTCACTGTCTATGGAGCAGCTCTAGGATTCGTACCATTATTCACTGTCTATGGAGCAGCTCTAGGATTCTACCATTATTCACAAATAATGGGGGTTCATCTGGTCTCACCGCTTTGCACTGTGGCTCTAACACCTTGTATGAACAACATTGAGGAACTTATAAATGACAATTAGGATTCAGAAGTACTGAACAAACCAAAATCCAGAAGTATGGATCCTGAACCGTCTCGCTGTATAGACCTGTTCGCCGTATAGACCTGTTCGCCATTGATTGATTGATTGATTGATTGAAAACTTTATTAACAGATTGCAGAATGGGGACTATACAGTACAGCTCAATACACACAATTGTTAAGGGGATGCAGACCAGAGAAAGACTTTCGTCTTGTTTACATCAGGGTCCCCCATTTTCAATTCATCAGGACATATATGACATACTTGACATACAGATAGTCAGTACTGCTACATCTATACATTTATGACATACCAGATTTGCAAATACAGTACTGTTTGTGATACAGAAGGAGTCAAGAAAAGGGAGTATATACATTTGACGTAGAAACTGTACATTGGAGGAGGTTGGGTGGGGGGGGGTTGGGTACATTGGGATATTGACAACCATACTGGGTAATTTACATTGGAGGTGGTTGGGGGGGGGGGGGGGGGGAGAAACACTGTATAAACAAGCAAAACAAGCCATATAGACCTGTTCGCTGTATAGACCTGTTCGCTGTATATGTCAGACTCAGTGTGCGCACACATCAGTGGAGCAGAAAGGAATGTAGTCCTGGTCAGAACAGCAGGGCAGACTACAATATATTTGCATTTGTTAGCCATGCTAGCGATCTAAACAATCAATCCATGTCAAAGCTAGATATGTAAAAGGTGAAAGACTCACACTCACAGCCACGCTGATTTGGCTAAATGACATCCAGACGTTTTCGTTTGAAACTACTTTGTCAGGGGAGTGTCGTGGTTTCTCCATAGAGCCCCGTTGTACTTATTTTGGCGCAGCAGCTTGCGCAGGTCCAGGGTAACTTCGTCACGTGACTCCGTTGGTATTGCTGATTGGCTCGAACACGGTATGTTTGTAAACGGCAAACAGGTCTATATGAAGTAGCCATAGGCTTCTTCACCATACCGTCTTCCTCTTAGTATATGAGCCACTCTGTCACATTGACAGTTTTATGATATCGACGCACAGAACACAATATATTCTCGTGTTATTGCTCTGTAGACCAATATTTCACGAGTGTTCCTTCTAGCGGGGGTATAAGAGCTATGTCGTGCTGCATTCGTTAGTGGGTAAACACGCGTTGCTGATTCTGTGTCAGCTTAGGTGTGAACGCTAGCGTCTGGGTGTGATTATTGAGCGTGTGGCTCTGACGAGTGTCAACTGAACCCACGGAATCGCTCTCCCCTCAAATGGTGAGACACTTTCATAGATGGGGAAATGAGTTTGTAAGTGCAAGTTATTTTACCTGTCATATTAGGCTGCTCTTCACAAATCTGTCGGATGCCTCCGCATGTCTTCGCCAACTGATGGGTAGGGAGATGGAAAACGTAACTGTCAACACTGTGTTTTGCGTGCGTGTGTCCGTGCACATGTTTGTGTGTCTCTCCTCGCGGATTATCTGGGGAGGCTTGACACGCTGGATCTCTCATATGCTTGGGAGTGATATACGAGTGTTGCTCTCCCAGAATAAAGACAGACACCAATAATACACCCCCCCCCCCCAACCAAACTGTTATTACATCAAATAAATACCAACAGATCCCTCGGCAAGCACTTTGAATTAAATTGCCCTGTTCCCAGGGGAGCAGGCTGCAGCTCCCAGACAGGAACGGGTTACCCAGCCAGAGGAAGCCCTATAGAGGATTGATCCTCTGACCTGTGTATTGATCAGCATGACCCCTGGTCCCATCGACAGACATGCCGGACCCGTGTTCCTTCCAACTCTGCCCTCAGGAGAATCCTATCTAACAGCATCTCAAAGGGATGGGTTGTCTTTGATAACCAATCGGAGAGCCCAGAGGGACTTTTGTGGGTTTTAACCAACACAAACATCACAGGAGAAGAAGGGAGGCGCTCTAGACGCCTTATTTAATGTTGACCTCTGTCAATGTCAGAGCGCTGAGAGGCTCACATGGCGTCTGTGTGAGCATGCGAGAGCACAACAGAGACCCATGTATACAGTACTCGCACACTACACACACACGCATGCATTCGCACACCTTCATGCTTGTGTGTGCAGATATACACACGCACATACACACAGGGCCGCCTCAGGGGGTGTGCGAGCAGTGCGGTCGCACAGGGCCTCGCGGGAAGGGGGGCCTCGGGAAAAAATAAATAAATAATTTTTTTTTGCGAGGCCCCCCTTCCCGCGAGGCCCTTTTTCATCACAGACCTAAAATCTAGTTTTGCTTATATGCTTATATATTTCACATTAGACACGTTTGTAGAATGTGTCTGACTTGTTCCGGGCTTTGCGGCTCTGCAGATATACTATTGGAGCTCTGTGGCTCTGCAGATACACTATTGGAGCTCTGCGGCTCTGCAGCAGATATACTATTGGTTTCAACGAGGGGAGGGGTTACAGGTAAGGTACAGTCGGCCGGCGTGCGTCTGACTATTTCCACGGGAGCGCGTGCAGCATTGGAGGTTATGCCAAGACGAAGAGTACGGTCGTTTGGCAGATGGACTGAAGATGAAAGTTGTTGCATGTTAGAAAGTTCAGTCAGGCTTAGCTAAAGGCAGGGACAGCTAGTTAGCTTTAGCTACGTTATCGAGTGCTAACGTGTGGTTCAGTCAGGCTAGCCATGTCTGCTTAGCTAAAGGCAGGGACAGCTAGTTAGCTTTAGCTACGTTATCGAGTGCTAACGTGTGGTTCAGTCGGGCTAGCCATGTCGGCTAGTAGCTTAGCTAAAGGCTAACTAGCATTAGCTACGTTATCGAGTGCTAACGTGTGGCAGATAAACAGGAGAACAGACTCCCAAGTTAATCCCAACGGGGGGGACAATATGGGGTACAGGTAAGGTACAGGCGGCCGGCGTGCGTCTGACTATTTCCACGGGAGCGCGTGCAGCATTGGAGGTTATGCCAAGACGAAGAGGACGGTCGTTCGGCAGATGAACTTCGTCAACTCCACGGTTGTCTCCTTCCTCTTGGACATTTGGTGAGTTTTTAATGCACTCTATTCTATTCCCGCCGTGGATCTCTCTCTGTCTCTCTTTCTCTCTTTCTCTCTCTTGCTCTCTCTCTCTCTGTCTCTCTCTTGCTCTCTCTCTCTCTGTTGCTCTCGCTCTCTCTCTCTCTCTTGCTCTCTCTCTCTTGCTCTCTCTCTCTCTTGCTTGCTCTCTCTCTCTCTCTCTCTCTCTCTCTCTCTCTCTCTCTCTCTCTCTCTCTCTCTCTCTCTCTCTCGCTCTCTCTGGCCTTGCTCTGGTGGAGGGTGTGCCACTGTGTGTGTGCCATCATGTTAACGTTAGCCTCAGTTAAACCTTGCGACGCCTCGTTAGATGAAGCTGTGTTCTGAGGTGTCCGTGCTGTGTTCTGTGTTCTGAGCTGTGTTCTGAGATGTATTCTGAGCTGTGTTCTGTGTTCTGAGCTGTTATTATTTAAGAATATGTTGACTGTATAAAAAAAATAAAAAATGTTTTTTAATATATTTAATATCTTTTTTACCTTTAGGGGGGGGGGCTCGCGTTTAAATCTCACACAGGGCCTCGCATTTCTCCCAGGCGGCACTGCATACACATGTGTATACTATTCACACACCTGCATGCGATACACACACACACACACACACACACACACACACACACACACAACACACACACACTAAAACTACATCAAATGGAGTACGCTGGCAATAGCATTGGCCGTGTATTTGTGCCCCATTCCAGACTGAGACTGTGCCAAGCAGTCCCCTTATCAGCACCTGACACAAGAGCCTGCCTTGTGCCAAGAAGGGCCATGCTGCTGCCAGGGATTCACTCACACATCCCCCTGTATGTCTGAGAGATCAAGAAGGAGCTTGTTTATTATAGATGTAGAAGGATCTTGTTTATTATAGATCTAGAAGGATCTTGTTTATTATAGATCTAGAATGTTCTGGTTTATTATATATCTAGAATGATCTTGTTTATTATAGATCTAGAATGTTCTGGTTTATTATAGATCTAGAATGTTCTGGTTTATTATATAGATCTAGAATGATCTTGTTTATTATAGATCTAGAATGTTCTGGTTTATAGATCTAGAATGATGTTTCTATTATATATCTACTGTATAATAATAATAATAATAATAATAATAATAATAATAATAATAATAATAATAATAATAATAATAATAATAATAATAATAATGATATGGCTCTATAATTATATTGTCTATTATAGATCTAGAATAATATTGTCTGTAATGAATCTATAATTATATTGGCTATTATAAATCTACTGTATAATATTAATATGGTTCTATAATGATATTGTCTATTATAGATGTAGATCTAGAATTATATTTTCTATCATAGCTCTATGATAGTCTGTTATAGTAACTATTATAAATAGTTAATTGGTCTATTATAAATGTTATTAGTATTTGTGGTCCTATGCAGCTCAATGGATAGAGCCACCCATGCTGAAAATGTGTGCACTCAAGCGGCTCTCTGCCTGATAATCATTTTAAAATAGGCGTGACTAGCGAGTGGTGATTCGAGGTCTGGATCCAGGTATCGATACTCTTAAGGCCCTTTGGATGAAAGTATTGACTAAGTGGTTTTATAATATGCCATAATAATATAGGTCTGGGTCTGCCTCATCAAACATGTAGAAGACACAATACATGTATATTACCACAGAATGAGAGGCTCTAGGTTCCCCCATAGACATATACAGTACCTATAGGTGTCTCCCTCCTGTATATTATCACTCTAGCTTCCCCCATAGACATAATACTATAGGTTTGTCCCTCCTGTAACAGTAAGAAGCATTTTGTATGAAAGTATTCTGTACTTCTGTATGACAACTATTAAAGAACTTGAACTTGAACTGTATGAAACCGCAGGATGGAAAGCTCTAGTCTCCTCCATGCCTGGGAGAAGGTATTGTACACTGTGTACTTTTCCTGCCCCGGCCTCCTTTTACCCCCTAAATGAGCATACCCTGTCATCCTTTATGAGGGGGGAGGGGACGGGATGAGAGGGTGAAGGGGGTTGGAGGAGAGAGAGAGAGACAGAGAGACGGAGAGATAGAGAGACAGAGGATAAAGGGGGTTGAAGAGAGATGGAAAGAGGAAGAGAGAGAGACCGAGAGATAGAGAGACAGAGGATAAAGGGGGTTGAAGAGAGATGGAAAGAGGAAGAGAGAGAGACCGAGATGGAGAGGAAGAGAGAGAGAAGCGGGGGGATGACTCCCTCGCAGTCTCATTTCACGCTACCTTTAGTTCTATCCCTCCTCGTTTCCTCCTTGCTCTCTCCACACGCCTCCTTTAAGCTCCTCTGTTCCGGTTCAGCTACACATGCACACACACACACACACACACACACACACACACACACACACACACACACACACACACACACACACACACACAACCCACACACCACACACCCCTCCAGTGCGGCGTCTTGCTAGAACCCATGGATCCACTGACTCCACCTCCTCGCACATTCACATTCATGGGTATCAAGCTCCAGTAGCATTACTCATTATGATTACTCCTCATCTCTCTCTGTGAATGGCCTTTATATATGGAGTCTGGTCTGTATGTATACTGTATATATATAATATATAATGTTTATAAATAATATTTATGTTGTCATTTTTTAAAAGGTCTATACGGTAGGAGCCAGCAGACTCCATCACAGCTGGGGATTAAAAATTGTCTACAATCCAACACAAATATACATTATGTTATGAATAATACATGTCCCTCCATCCCCGCCCACCTTTCACCCATCTTTGAAATGAATATTTCATCCATTTAGGCTCAACCACCGGCATCACAGTGGTTGTCAGCGCTGGTCTTCTTAGCAGGGACGGCGATGACGAGGAGAGAGAGGGAGAGGATCTGGTGTATAGTGAGGGAATTGCTGCTTTAATTGCCTCTCAAAGCTTTACATGTTCCCTGCGTAGCTGCAGGTTTATCAGGCGTATTGAGCGCCATGCTAGACCCAGGCTAGCCTTAGCCAGCTTTCCCCTGTAGGGCTTACAAGTAAGGCTTATATTTGCAGTTTAGTCAATGAAAATCACTTGGAGTGTGGATGTGATATATCACAAGAAAGTACTCTACCTCTACTGTCTTTAACAATGGATGAACTAAACACTCAAACTTGCCATCTTTAGATAACAAAGTTACCTGTTATATGTACAGTTATATGGTTCTTTGTCTGAGGCACTCAAATGATAAGAAAAAAGAAAAGATTAAAACATTTAATCTTAGGAGGAAATTATCATAATGAGTGCTCCCTGCCTGCCTGGTACAGGCTCCTGTATGGATAACAGGCTTCAGAGTGTGAGACAGGTACAGGCTACAGCCTCCTGTATGGATAACAGGCTTCAGAGTGTGAGACAGGTACAGGCTACAGCCTCCTGTATGGATAACCGGCTTCAGAGTGTGAGACAGGTACAGGCTACAGCCTCCTGTTGGATAACAGGCTTCAGAGTGTGAGACAGGTACAGGCTACAGCCTCCTGTTGGATAACAGGCTTCAGAGTGTGAGACAGGTACAGGCTATAGCCTCCTGTATGGATAACAGGCTTCAGAGTGTGAGACAGGTACAGGCTACAGCCTCCTGTTGGATAACAGGCTTCAGAGTGTGAGACAGGTACAGGCTACAGCCTCCTGTTGGATAACAGGCTTCAGAGTGTGAGACAGGTACAGGCTATAGCCTCCTGTATGGATAACAGGCTTCAGAGTGTGAGACAGGTACAGGCTATAGCCTCCTGTATGGATAACAGGCTTCAGAGTGTGAGACAGGTACAGGCTACAGCCTCCTGTTGGATAACAGGCTTCAGAGTGTGAGACAGGTACAGGCTATAGCCTCCTGTTGGATAACAGGCTTCAGAGTGTGAGACAGGTACAGGCTACAGCCTCCTGTATGGATAACAGGCTTCAGAGTGTGAGACAGGTACAGGCTACAGCCTCCTGTATGGATAACAGGCTTCAGAGTGTGAGACAGGTACAGGCTACAGCCTCCTGTTGGATAACAGGCTTCAGAGTGTGAGACAGGTACAGGCTACAGCCTCCTGTATGGATAACAGGCTTCAGAGTGTGAGACAGGTACAGGCTACAGCCTCCTGTATGGATAACAGGCTTCAGAGTGTGAGACAGGTACAGGCTACAGCCTCCTGTTGGATAACAGGCTTCAGAGTGTGAGACAGGTACAGGCTACAGCCTCCTGTTGGATAACAGGCTTCAGAGTGTGAGACAGGTACAGGCTATAGCCTCCTGTATGGATAACAGGCTTCAGAGTGTGAGACAGGTACAGGCTACAGCCTCCTGTTGGATAACAGGCTTCAGAGTGTGAGACAGGTACATGCTATAGCCTCCTGTTGGATAACAGGCTTCAGAGTGTGAGACAGGTACAGGCTACAGCCTCCTGTATGGATAACAGGCTTCAGAGTGTGAGACAGGTACAGGCTACAGCCTCCTGTATGGATAACAGGCTTCAGAGTGTGAGACAGGTACATGCTACAGCCTCCTGTTGGATAACAGGCTTCAGAGTGTGAGACAGGTACAGGCTACAGCCTCCTGTATGGATAACAGGCTTCAGAGTGTGAGACAGGTACAGGCTACAGCCTCCTGTATGGATAACAGGCTTCAGAGTGTGAGACAGGTACAGGCTGCAGCCTCCTGTTGGATAACAGGCTTCAGAGTGTGAGACAGGTACAGGCTACAGCCTCCTGTATGGATAACAGGCTTCAGAGTGTGAGACAGGTACAGGCTATAGCCTCCTGTATGGATAACAGGCTTCAGAGTGTGAGACAGGTACAGGCTACAGCCTCCTGTTGGATAACAGGCTTCAGAGTGTGAGACAGGTACAGGCTACAGCCTCCTGTATGGATAACAGGCTTCAGAGTGTGAGACAGGTACAGGCTACAGCCTCCTGTTGGATAACAGGCTTCAGAGTGTGAGACAGGTACAGGCTACAGCCTCCTGTATGGATAACAGGCTTCAGAGTGTGAGACAGGTACAGGCTACAGCCTCCTGTTGGATAACAGGCTTCAGAGTGTGAGACAGGTACAGGCTACAGCCTCCTGTATGGATAACAGGCTTCAGAGTGTGAGACAGGTACAGGCTACAGCCTCCTGTTGGATAACAGGCTTCAGAGTGTGAGACAGGTACAGGCTACAGCCTCCTGTTGGATAACAGGCTTCAGAGTGTGAGACAGGTACAGGCTACAGCCTCCTGTATGGATAACCGTTCAGAACTGATCTTTCCAGACAGACCTCAGCAAAAACATGATTCCTAATCCTTTGATCTCTGCATGACTTAACTTGTGCTTATGGACCAACTCCATGACACTTGCAGTACATACACCCCAGAAGTATGCTTAGTGCCAGATCCAAGGAGAATGGTGTAGTTTATTGTTGAGACATTAGTGACGTGGGGGGAATGGAGGATGTATACACTCTTTAAGCAGTGAGAGAAATACCTTGATATTATTTACAACCTTCTTTCACTCTGCTGCGCTCATCTTTGTAATGCTGTATTCTTTAATTCTCTTTGTTCTCTTCAGTGCCCTCGACGTGTGCTTTAGTAGTTTGAATATTCTCTCACTGCTTCAGATTCTCCCCAGTGCATGAGGTCTAAAATTATTTAACACCACAAGCTGCAAACTTTAATATTTTACTATGGGGTGTTTCGTATTTGATAGAAATGTTATGGTCCACAAAACTTTGCTTAGCCTTGTAATTGCTTTTCAACAATAATTTTAAATTCACAGCATATTCAGTTAGAGAAAAAGATGTAAGTCAAAAGTAATTTGTCATTTTTATTTTAGTTTCATGAGAACTGTGCTTTCCAATATTTCTTTCTCCAAACAATAGATTGGCCTGACAGCATCCTCCACAATATCCTCAACAGTTGTACCAAAGACCGTAACCATGGGGCTTTTGCCATGGCAACTGTGGTTTGGCTGGGAGCCAAGGTGCACCGCTTTCCTCCGACTCGACCTTCACATGCCAGAACCCCCCACGCTATCTCTCCATTCCTTCATATGCTTTTCTCTGTGGGTTGATAGAAAAGAAAACATGTTTTCGTGTCTGTTCGTAAATCGAGCTATTATTTATTTTGTCTTCTTTTTTCTTTTGTTTGGGTGTCTAGATCTACATCTAATCCCTGCTCTTAAAAGGACACTTCACCGAACAACGCCAATTTATATCTCTGTTGTGTTAATTATAGCTCAATGAAATGATGCTATAGGGGTTTCTATTTTTTCCTCTACATCATTTAATTGAGCTGTAATTAACACAACATGAAGATTCCATGTCCTCTGATGACATCACGGGAGGAGATATTCAATCTCAATAACTGTCAAACTAAATGAATGTGGGCAAAACTATTTAAAGCCTTGGGATATGTGTGAGATTATGTGCAAAATTCAGCGTTGTTTTTCAGTGAAGTGTCCCTTTAATAATGGTGATGGGGGAGGGTCTCTCTTCTACCCGTTTAGTTAAAGCGCTGACCAGCAGCGATACTCTCCCAATCTATATCCCGTCATCATCTAATTGATAGATGGGACCATCTAGAGCCATTCAATTTCATCCGCAATACCAGCCTTTTTAATTACACCGTATTGTTGTTCCCAGTCATTTCAAGCACATTTACTTCACACCGTCGGAGTATAATATATACTTGTAATATATATATATAAAAATTATATATATATATATATATATATATATATATATATATATATATATATATATATATATATATATATTATTTTTTAAAACCTTTATTTAGCCAGATAAAACATTAAGTAACATTAATATCACAAGTATTTTTCACAGTATCCCTAAGCAACACGCTAGCAAAGCGGGAGCAAGGAAACTCGTGGCGGTTGGGACGGCGTGGAGAGGGGAAGTGAGAGTGACAGAGTGTCCCGGGTCTCATCCCTTCAGGATAGGATAGTATAGCGGCGGTGGTGGTGATGTGCTCTCTCCTCACCCGAGTGCTCCATTGATTTATGCTAATGGCCACCGGCCCGCTGTCCCCCTGCGAGTGGCTGCGGTCAGAGTGTGATGTTGCCCTTGCTAAATTGTGTCACACACTCTGCTTGATTCAGCCCCCCCCCCCCCCCCCCCCTCCACCCGCCCTGTGTATGGAGCGTGTCGCTGGAAAACCACTGCGTCGTTTCCCCCGGAGGACGTGGAGACTCCGCTCAGCATTGGATTGCAGTCAAGTGTGTCACAGGCTCGCCGCCCGGTCCATCTGTCTTCCCCGCGTCTGAATGTTTGCTGATGCATTTCCACCGGGTGACACTCGGAGGGCGGAGATGCCATTTGTTGGTTTGGGTTTTCGCAGGGACGCCCCCAAAGAACTGTAGAACCTTCTTTTTGGTCCTCAAATGGGTTCCAGAGAGTGATAAGATGTTATTTATTATGTCATTTTATTTTGTAACTTGCTTTTTGTACAAGGCATATCAGTGAACACCCTGACATAGAATACTGTTGTGTATTTCTAAATGATGATGTATTATCGTGTACAGTCGCATTCTTTGGCCCACGGCCCTCAACCCATGTCATGCTATACTGTAGCCCTACTGTATAGGCTTGATCCATGGGAAAACGTTGGGTGAGCTGTGGTTTAAACCTTTATATAAACGTGTGTATGTAGAGATCCACACTCTGATCCAGGATAATGATGAATAATTTGGCGGTAATGAACTCGGATTAGAACGGTGGTCGCAGCAGCCACCGTGCTGTCTGTGGATGCAGACATTAGCCAGGTAGTTATTATGGCCTCTGTTGTGGTGTTCTGGGTTGTTGCTCAGCGTCTCGGGCTGAACCCCTCCCGACACTCCACCTCACCAGCCACACATTGGTCTTGGCACGTGTGATTTGTTAAGGCTTTTACCCAGCATGCATTTCAAACCAGCCAACCCCCTCCCAAGCCATAGCAATCTGTCCCACTTTGTACACGCGAGAGATCCCCAATCTGGCTTTGATGAGCTCGTAAATCCCGGGCCCCACAGCGCAACAGAGGCAGGCTCCATGATGGCGGAGTCTCTAAAAGGATGATCAGATGGCTTTATTGGCCGGGAGGAGAGTGAGGGGCGGACCGACGGGGCCTTGTTATTGGCCTGATTTACCCATCTTCCCCTGGGTGCCGTCGTCCTCTGCACACACCACCATCATCCAGAGCGGCTGCCTCTTTGTTTAATCAGCGTGTGTGTCTGTGTTTATGGTGCGTGTGTGTCTGTGCTTCTGTTGATGCTTTTTATGGTGTGTGTGTGTGTGTGTGTGTGTGTGTGTGTGTGTGTGTGTGTGTGTGTGTGTGTGTGTGTGTGTGTGTGTGTGTGTGTGTGTGTGTGTGTGTGTGTGTGTGTGTGTGTGTGTGTGTGTGTGTGTGTGTGTGTGTGTGTGTGTGTGTGTGTGTGTCCAATCAAAGCCCTCCCCATTTCCTACTTGTCATACATCTTAATGAGACTCTAGAGATAACAGAGTGGACTTATGTCTTGACTTAGACCTATCTGATTCATCACTGCGCTTTGTTCCCCCTCCCCCTCCTCCACTTCCACCCTCACCTTTGACCCCCAAGTCATTTACATGCTAATCTGTGATTTGTCGGGGCATAGATAAACAGGAACTGTTGATTTGACACTGGCCGCTGTCATGCATGGGTATGAGGCAGGCACTATCACTGAACTGCCGCTGAGAATTACCTTTTTCTCCCATCCCCCGATTTTGTTGTTACAGTATGCCAATTCCCTCCTGGTCATTGCCCTGTCCTACTGTCGGTCTGGCGAAACGATACACATTGGAGTTGCCAGACGCTTTCTTTTCACCTGACAACGAGGAGTTTCAGATGTTCATACTATCTCCCTCAGATCCCCTCCCTGCTGAACAGGCGCCTCAACCGACCAATAGGAGTCGTTATTGCAATGACCAGGACTAATACCCCACCGGCTTACAACCCGTGAACACTGTTAATTGTGTTTGTAGGGGATGTCTGACCAAGCCGGAAGTACCGCTGCCGGGAATCGAACCCGGGTCTCTGTGGTGGTAGGAGAGTGGCGTCTATACTTTCCGTAGCCGCATTTCTGGCAGACGCTTTCTGATTGGCCACTGTTGCCCAATCGCGTGACGAGCTGTGTCTTTGCCCATTTCCGCGTCAAACAGCCTGCAAACTACCTGCCGTTCTATCGCCGTGCTCTAAGACAGGGGTCAGGAACCTTTTTCACTGGGAGAGCCATAAAAGCCAATTTTTTTATTTTTTTTTATTCACTTTTTCTCCCATTTTCTATATTTTCTCCCATCCCAATTTCGTATCATCCAATTTCAACCCTCCCCTGTCACGAACGCTGTTTCTTGCCTCCCACAAGCCGGCTGCAATGTGGACTAAGTCATACATAGCACAAGTCCCCTCCGGTACTTGAGGTAACAGCAGTTGCATCTTTTCACCTGCGCAGCTCGATCTCTCAGTGGCGAGGAGTAACGCGTGGGAGGCTCACGCTGCCCCCGACACTTCCTGATTCTACTGCGCAAGCGCACCAACCGACCTGTAGGAGTCGCTGTCCACAACGCCCGATCCCCACCCATCAGTTTCCCACCCCCTAATACGGCCAATGTGTATTAGTATGAACGACCAGCTAAACTGAAAGCAATGTGGAGCGCTGGGCTCGAACAGGCAAGCCCAGCGTCTCCGTCATTCGTGGCGAGCGCCTTGCCCACTACGCCACGTAGCCGCCCATAAAAGCCAAATATTTCTAAATATATTTCATTGAGAGCCATATAGTATTTTTAACGTATAATAAATTAAATATTTCTTACTTTTAATGCGACTTCTGGTGCTGCATGGTTTTGCTGATGGCCTTGTAATCTGGTTCATACGTGGTGAGGTTGAGCTTCATGCAGGCGTTGAGACTTCCATCAGTTAGACGTGAGCGTAGGTTGGTCTTAATGTTCCTCATATGCGAGAATGACTGCCCACATGCATATGTAGAGCCAAACATGGTCAATACGGCAATACTCACGCTGCATTGTGTGGTATGTCACAGGAAGCTCGTTCCAAGTTTTAAGAATCAGATTTTTAATTTCTGTCCACTTGTGTTCCCTCGCCAGCTCTGCTCGCTATATCTCCAGCTACAGATACTATTAGCTGTATCTTCAAAACTAATTTCTGTTTACTTTAAAATGACACAGTATTATTAAGAAATATCACAAGTATTAAAAAAAAAAACAAAAAAAAAATTTACTCAAAAATTTCTGGGAGCCATATGCTGTCACCAGAAGAGCCATATATGGCTCGCGAGCCATAGTTTCCGACCCCTGCTCTAAGACAAACTCTAACCTTAACCAACTTCGAAAGAGTGCCTAAGCTTAACCGTCGAAAGAACTTGCCGTCACGCTCTAAGACAAACTCTAACCTTAACCAACTTCGAAAGAGTGCCTAAGCTTAACCAGTGTAGAAACAGGCGTCGGCCAATCAGAGAGCGTCTTGCCAGAAATGCGGCTACAGAAAGTATAGACGCAGGAGAGTGCTTAGACCTCATTACAGCTGCCCTCACTTAGTCAGTGTTACAGCTGCCCTCACTTAGTCAGTGTTACAGCTGCCCTCACTTAGACCTCATTACAGCTGCCCTCACTTAGACCTCATTACAGCTGCCCTCACTTAGACCTCATTACAGCTGCCCTCACTTAGACATCATTACAGCTGCCCTCACTTAGACCTCATTACAGCTGCCCTCACTTAGACCTCATTACAGCTGCCCTCACTTAGACCTCATTACAGCTGCCCTCACTTAGACCTCATTACAGTTGCTCTCACTTAGACCTCATTACAGCTGCCCTCACTTAGACCTCATTACAGCTGCCCTCACTTAGACATCATTACAGCTGCCCCCACTTAAACCTCATTACAGCTGCCCTCACTTAGACCTCATTACAGCTGCCCTCACTTAGTCAGTGTTACAGCTGCCCTCACTTAGACCTCATTACAGCTGCCCTCACTTAAACCCCATTACAGCTGCCCTCACTTAGTCAGTGTTACAGCTGCCCTCACTTAGACCTCATTACAGCTGCCCTCACTTAGTCAGTGTTACAGCTGCCCTCACTTAGACCTCATTACAGCTGCCCTCACTTAGTCAGTGTTACAGCTGCCCTCACTTAGACCTCATTACAGCTGCCCTCACTTAAACCTCATTACAGCTGCCCTCACTTAGTCAGTGTTACAGCTGCCCTCACTTAGTCAGTGTTACGTGTGTGTGTGTGTGTGTGTGTGAATACATGCACAGGTGGATGTATGTGCGTACGTACGTTGTTGCAGCTATTGTGGAATTGCGCTTGTTTAAATCTTTTCTTAACCCGCCCATGCTGAATGAAATATTTCCATACAAATTTAATACATCTCTGTTGAGCACTAGTTTCTTCTGCATGGGCGCGTGTTGGAAACATCATTTTACAGAGTTGCCGATCAATTAACCAATTAAACCAAAGTCCTACGACTGTTAGTCGACCAAGAATCTTTTTAGTTGAGGACGATGGTAGACGTTATTATGACTGAGCTCTCATTCTAAATATTCTTGGGCCTCTGCCTCCATGGCGCTTAAAGCGCATATAGAGGAGAGAGAGAAATATATAAATGCCTGTTATGTGATTCCTTTGACAGGAGTTCTTGAAGTATCTCTACTCCACCTTAGCAAAATTACCTCACCCTACGGCAGTATTATGAAGGCAGCTGCCAGGCCCCATGGCATTCCATCTCCATTCCATTTCCATTTAATTCAACCATTTCAAACCATGGCATGAACCAACCTCCCCAGCCTCCATTTTAATCAAACAATAGAACCTCATCTCAATGCCTGCTCTCTAAAACTCCACTTAATTTCCCCAAACACTCAAATATGAATATGAATGAATGCAACCCTTTAACATGGAGGCCACAGGCGGCCAGGGCGGCTACAGTCAGGCCAGTCGGTGAATCCCATTCTGTCTTTTATGATCGTCATTGTCATCATCATCATCAACACCATAACCGTGTGGGAGGATGAGGACCTCGGGGCTTGATGAGGGTGATGAATATGCGCCAGCTCCTCTCTCATCCCATTCTCATTAATTATGGATGAAGCACCGAGGGCAGCCTGGAGGAAACCCAGAAATGAAGCACAGAGGGCAGCATGGAGGAAACCCAAGTCATCAGTAGCCACTTTGCCACAACGGAGGCCAAGTGGGATTTCCAGTAATAGCCCTGGATGGAGCACTATTTGTGACTTTGAATTACTAACTATAGCCCTGCTGGCAACAAGATGCTGAACGAAGGTGAAGGTGTACGAGCGCACGCATGACGTCACAATCGCTACTCGCCGTTGAAAGCTACTGTATGGAGATGGTATAATTCTATGATAAACGTGCACCTGCAATCATCCATTTGTGTAACAATAATGGCTACTGTTCCTTGAAACCTGTGTGAGTTCTGGAGTTCCAATATCATGAGAAGATATTCCACCTGAATGTCTACCTGAAAGGGTCAGAGCAGGCAACGCTGATCTAGAATTGCTGCTCAGGTGTCATGGTCAGAAGATGGTCTTTGAGTTCATTATTGCCAAGCGAACTAGGACTAAATTGAACAACCATTCTATCTTTTGAAGGCCACCCTCTGTACAATATATTTGATGCTCTGCGAAGCTCATTTAGCGATAGGTTTTTGATGCCGCTGTGCTCTACTGAGCGATTGAGAAGGTCCTGTGTTCCTGCTGTGGTTAAATTCTTTAACGAACACCGCTAGCTCTGTGTTGAGAGGCTCTCTTCTTCTTTTTTTACTGTGTTATGTAACTTATACTGTATGTAATTGTTTCTTGTTTGTGTATTTGTATTCGCTCTGGTGGCAAACTATGTTTTCCCTCTGGGATTAAGAAAAGAAAAAAAATGCCATACCATAATTACGCCTCACTATGGCTTATTCCAAATAAGCACTGCTGTTTTGAGATCTGTAGTACTTATGACCCCCCCCCCCCACGCTGATTCACTGATTGGTTTGCCGGATGGCTGGCTGATCGTCCATTGATCTCGGTGTGAATCTGGTCTCTGGAGAAGGCGTTTTACTGGGTCAGTTCACCAGTGATGCCTTGGCCCAGCGCTTGTGCTTTGAACTGGATCATTCAATTACAACGGAACTCCGTGGGAGATACTGTAGCCTCTCGTGCAACTCTTCTTGTTGAGAAATTATATTTCACACTAGAAAATGTCAATATTAATTTATTATTTAGATCATCTATTTTATCAGCTGATTTGGCAGATTTTTAACAGTATTAATTAGTCTTGCGCGCACCCCCAAATTCCAGAGGTGCAGGTCTTATGGTCTTATCTCCCGTTGTACCAGTTATCACGATACCACCAGCCTGTTCAGGTGAGCACCTCCCCTCCCACACTCAGTATGTAAATGTAGGAAATCCTTCCTGCCCCGTAGAACACCCCCACGCTTCAGGAGATGAAATATTCATGATCTCCGTGATGTCTGTACATTACAGTTTCATGCCGTCTATGAATCAGGCTCTCAAGTCAGCTCACAGTATCAACCTTCAAACTGTGACAGTTCAGTAAAATGCACTTCATACAGATATTAGCCCTTGATGGTTGAAGCCATTGATGGTGGTTATGGTTTAGTGGTTTTAAGATTGAATGTGTGTGTGTGTGTGTGTGTGTGTGTGTGTGTGTGTGTGTGTGTGTGTGTGTGTGTGTGTGTGTGTGTGTGTGTGTGTGTGTGTGTGTGTGTGTGTGTGTGTGTGTGTGTGTGTGTGTGTGTGTGTGTGTGTGTGTGTGTGTGTGTGTGTGTGTGTGTGTGTGTGTGTGTGTGTGTGTGTGTTTCATATCCTTGTGGGGACATTAATGGACCTTACAAGGACAAGGGTCTATTTAATGTTAGGCATGCAGAGGTAAGGGTCGGGGACTAGGGAGAAAATGTAGGAGGATAGTAAATACGGCTGGCTGTGTGTGTGTATGAATCAGGAGAACGTGAAAGGGGAGCATATGGTGGTGATTTTAGTGAGAGCGGTGCAGGAGTTATGGCTCCCTGGGGTCCGGCTAACATCTATTATTTATGTCTAGAGGGTCTGATTGCCGGAGATTAGGTTTGGTTATAGGCAGGCTGAGGGGCCCCTCTGCTCTACATAGATGTTCATATTTACAAGCATTCAAGTTTCCTAGTTTTACATAAAAAATCTGTGGTGAGTATTCCTGAAAAGAGCAAAAACTATTCTTAATATAATGCAAGCAAAACTTGTATTGGCCTCTACAGGGTGATACATTATATCTTATATGAAACTTTTAAGCTTACGTTTTAAGTTATACTTTTATTAATCCCCTGGGGGAAATTTGTCCTCTGCATTTGACCCATCCTGACTATTTAGGAGCAGTGGGCAGCCACACAGTGCGGCACTCAGGGATCAACTCCAGTTGTAATGCCAGTACCTTGGTCAAGGGATCAACTCCAGTTGTAATGCCAGTACCTCGGTCAAGGGATCAACTCCAGTTGTAATGCCAGTACAGTACCTCGGTCAAGGGATCAACTCCAGTTGTAATGCCAGTACCTCAGTCAAGGGATCAACTCCAGTTGTAATGCCAGTACCTCGGTCAAGGGATCAACTCCAGTTGTAATGCCAGTACCTCGGTCAAGGGATCAACTCCAGTTGTAATGCCAGTACCTCGGTCAAGGGATCAACTCCAGTTGTAATGCCAGTACCTCGGTCAAGGGATCAACTCCAGTTGTAATGCCAGTACCTCAGTCAAGGGATCAACTCCAGTTGTAATGCCAGTACCTCGGTCAAGGGATCAACTCCAGTTGTAATGCCAGTACCTCAGTCAAGGGATCAACTCCAGTTGTAATGCCAGTACCTCGGTCAAGGGATCAACTCCAGTTGTAATGCCAGTACCTCGGTCAAGGGATCAACTCCAGTTGTAATACCAGTACCTCGGTCAAGGGATCAACTCCAGTTGTAATGCCAGTACCTCGGTCAAGGGATCAACTCCAGTTGTAATGCCAGTACCTCGGTCAAGGGATCAACTCCAGTTGTAATGCCAGTACCTCGGTCAAGGGATCAACTCCAGTTGTAATGCCAGTACCTCAGTCAAGGGATCAACTCCAGTTGTAATGCCAGTACCTCGGTCAAGGGATCAACTCCAGTTGTAATACCAGTACCTCGGTCAAGGGATCAACTCCAGTTGTAATGCCAGTACCTCGGTCAAGGGATCAACTCCAGTTGTAATGCCAGTACCTCGGTCAAGGGATCAACTCCAGTTGTAATGCCAGTACCTCGGTCAAGGGATCAACTCCAGTTGTAATACCAGTACCTCGGTCAAGGGATCAACTCCAGTTGTAATGCCAGTACCTCGATCAAGGGATCAACTCCAGTTGTAATACCAGTACCTCGATCAAGGGATCAACTCCAGTTGTAATGCCAGTACCTCGGTCAAGGGATCAACTCCAGTTGTAATGCCAGTACCTCGGTCAAGGGATCAACTCCAGTTGTAATGCCAGTACCTCGGTCAAGGGATCAACTCCAGTTGTAATGCCAGTACCTCGGTCAAGGGATCAACTCCAGTTATAATGCCAGTACCTCGGTCAAGGGATCAACTCCAGTTGTAATGCCAGTACCTCGGTCAAGGGATCAACTCCAGTTGTAATACCAGTACCTCGGTCAAGGGATCAACTCCAGTTGTAATGCCAGTACCTCGGTCAAGGGATCAACTCCAGTTGTAATGCCAGTACCTCGGTCAAGGGATCAACTCCAGTTGTAATGCCAGTAACTCGGTCAAGGGATCAACTCCAGTTGTAATGCCAGTACCTCGGTCAAGGGATCAACTCCAGTTGTAATGCCAGTACCTCGGTCAAGGGATCAACTCCAGTTGTAATACCAGTACCTCGGTCAAGGGATCAACTCCAGTTGTAATGCCAGTAGCTACCTCGGTCAAGGGATCAACTCCAGTTGTAATGCCAGTAGCTACCTCGGTCAAGGGATCAACTCCAGTTGTAATGCCAGTACCTCGGTCAAGGGATCAACTCCAGTTGTAATGCCAGTACCTCGGTCAAGGGATCAACTCCAGTTGTAATGCCAGTAGCTACCTCGGTCAAGGGATCAACTCCAGTTGTAATGCCAGTAGCTACCTCGGTCAAGGGATCAACTCCAGTTGTAATGCCAGTAACTACCTCGGTCAAGGGAAACGGCCAGTGTGTACCTACTGTAGCATACATGTATTTTTATGGTGTGGGGGAAACCGTAGTACCCGGAAGAAACCCACCCAAACACAGGGAGAACATGCAAACTTCATAAATGTTAATGTCATAAGTATCATTCTGTGTAAATATTTGTTTTCTTTTCATTCTGTTGTCTCGTGTCTCCAGGTGTGGAGAGGCACCATCGCCAGGATGCGTTACCGGCGAATGCGAGCGGCCCACATCATCCTGCGGGCCTACCGGCACTACAAGGTCAAGTCCTACATCCGCGAGGTCAACCGGCGCTTCAAGAACGTGCGTTCGATGAAGGACTATGGCAGGCACGTCAAGTGGCCCACCCCCCCAAAGGTCCTGCGCAAGTTTGAAGAGTCGCTCAGGAACATTTACAGCAGGTAACCGACAGCAGGAATAGAATAATTCTAGCTAGGGATGTTCAATATTGGCTTTTTTACCCATATCTGATATACCGATATTGTCCAACTCTTAATTTCCGATACCGATATCAACCGATACCGATATATGCAAAAAACTGAATAATTTCAGGTAATTAACATTACATATCTCTTGTCGTGGAATTAACACAACATTATGCATACTTTTGACAATAAATAAAATATGAATTTGTTCTTACTTGCTTGCCTGGGTAAATAAAGGTTAAATAAATGTAAAAAAATATATATATTTCTTTTTGAAAACCGATACCGATCATTTCCGATATTACATTTGAATGCCAATATCGGCCGATAATATCGGTAGGCCGATAATATCAGACATCATTATATAGATATGAGGCAAGAGGTCAAGGGACCTTTTTGAATATGGCCATGCCGGGTTTTCCCTTGCTAAGATATTGCCTAACTTTGGATCATTATTTAGCCCCCTTCCCGACAAGCTAGCATGACATGGTTGGTACATATCATAATAATGTACATGGTTCATAATAATGTACATATCATAATATAATCATAATAATGTACACATCATAATAATGTACATATCTGTCATATCATAATAATGTACATGGTTCATAATAATGTACATATCATAATAATATACATATCATAATAATGTACATGGTTCATAATAATGTACATATCATAATACTGTACATATCATAATACTGTACATATCTGTACATATCATAATAATGTACATATCATAATAATGTACATAATATCAATCTTGTAATTTGATTTGTGTGTTGTTGTTTTTTTGTACATGCTAAATGGCTCGAAATAAACTTAATTCATTCATTCATAATAATGTACATATCATAATAATGTACATACTCGCCTTTCTCTCTCTCTGTCAGAGACATGCTTTATCATCTGTTATCTAACACAGGCTTTGGGATGTGACTCATACATCCAGCCTCTGCTCAAGGTTCACACACACACACACACACACACACACACACACACACACACACACACACACACACACACACACACACACACACACACACACACACACACACAATAGTTCCAGTTCCCCACTCAGATGGGTACACAACAACAACAACAACAACAAGCTATTCTGTATAACAAGCAGCACTTGTCCATACAGAACAGAACACCCAGCCCCTTAACAGGGAAGAAGGCACAGGGAGAGAAATGGGTGGGGGGGGGGGGGGGGGGGCAAGAGAGAATGAGTGAGGACAAGAGAGAAAGGGGATGAGAGAGAGGGAGAAAGAGAGAGGGAGGGAGGATGAGAAAGAGAGAGAGGACGAGAGCAAAATGGCTGTGGGTGTTATTTTACATGTGACTGTTCCTGTCTGAAGGCCTTTCCACATGTGTTTCTTCAGCCTTGGGTCGGCGCTGTGCTCAACATTGATTTTCTCTTCTCCATCAAAGCCTCTTCACTGGCTTTCATCCAGACTCTGCTCTATATTGCAACCGTGCACAGTTGATGCTCAGAAATCGGTCTTTCCCAGAGAGTCTTTGCCGGGGTCGAGGGGTCAGGGGTTCTGCGAGGGGGGGTGGGCAGCTATAGAGTAGCTGACGGTGTTGCTGTGTTGCCCGACAGATGCGCCTGATGCGCCGTGTGTCTTGTGTTCTTGATGAAGAAAATCGATTTCCCTTTGTTCGTTTTCACACGTGTGTGTGTGTGTGTTCCTCCCTGTGTGTGTGTGTGTGTGTGTGTGTGTGTGTGTGTGTGTGTGTGTGTGTGTGTGTGTGTGTGTGTGTGTGTGTGTGTGTGTGTGTGTGTGTGTGTGTGTGTGTGTGTGTGTGTGTGTGTGTGTGTGTGTGTGTGTGTGTGTGTGTGTTCCTCCCTGTGTGTGTGTGCGTGTGTCTGGGTATGTTCCTCCCTGTGTGTGTGTGTGTGTCTGGGTATGTTCCTCCCTGTGTGTGTGTGTGTTTGCGGGTGTGCCTGTGTGCCTGCAGGTGGTGGGCGTGGACGCTGATCAAAGACCTCACTCCAGAGGAGACGCTGCAGGTGAGGGCCAAAGTGTCCACGCTGGAGGCCTTGAAGGGCCAGAGGGCTGATCTGGGGCTCCACCGTGCCTGGGAGGGCAACTACCTGGTGAGTACTGGAGGGGGGGACGGACTACTACCTGCTGAGTACTGGGGGGTGGGGGGGGGGGCTACTACCTGGTGAATACTGGGGGGGGGGGGGGGGGGGGGGTGGACTACCTGGTGAGTACTGGGGGGGAGGAGGGCCAAGCATCTTCATCATGGTCACGGTTACCCAGGAAGAGTCAAGTACGTTGCACATGGGGCGGCTGAGTGGCGCAGTGGGCAAGGGCGCTCGCCACTAACGCAGGAGATGCTGGTATCGAGCCCAGCTCTCTGCATTGCTACTGGCTTGGCCGGTCGTCATACTAACACAATTGGCAGTGTTAGAGGGTGGGAAAGCCGGTGGGTGGGGATTGGACGTTGTGGACAGCGACTCCTACAGATCGGTTGGTGCGCCTGTACAGCAGAATCAGGAAGTATCGGGGGCAGCGTGAGCCTCCCACGCGTTACTCCTTGCCACTGAGAGATTGCGCTGTTCAGGTGAAAAGATGCGACAGCTGCCTCCTCGTGTACCGGAGGGGACACATGATGCAAGGCTTGGTCCTCACTGCAGCCGACCAGTGGGAGGCATAGTCTAGCAACGTTCGAGACAGGGGAGGGGAGAATTGGCGAGGCGAAATTGGGATGGGAGAAAAATTGAAAATAAGGAGAAAAAGTGGATCCAAAAAAAAAAGTGTGTTGCACATGCAATGCATTTAGCTCGGTGCTTGTTCACAGAAAGAGGACAAAAACAACACGTCTAGCATCGTATGAAAAGATATATAGGAATACTATAAAGATAAAAATGGAAATAGAAATTGAAAGTAAAAAATTATAACTGTGTGGTGTTGAGATTGTGTTTTCTGTTCCGGTAAGAAAAAGTGTGTGTGTGTATGTATGAGAGAAAGAATTGTCATGTCTGAGAGCCCTTTGGAGATAAATAGATATTTTAAAATAAAAAAAAAAAAAAAAGAGAGAGAAAGCTCAGATCAAGTAGTGTAATAATCTATAATTAGAGCTCTGTAGTCTGAATACATTTTAAGAATTGAAAAAAATCGTGACCTCATCAAAATTCATATTGAATCTGAAAATACGCGTCTCATCACACCCCTATTGTTTAAATGCATTTGGTACGCCACCCTCGGGTTTGAAATGTATTTGTACAACTTGGCAACTTCTGGTACAGCCACTATCAACTTCTCCTCCTCCTCCTCCTCCTCCTCCTCCTCCTCCTCCTCCTCCTCCTCCTCCTCCTCCTCCTCCTCCTCCCCCTCCTGGCTGGGCTGCCTCTCCCCTCTCTCTGTGGTGCCGGGGTATATTACAGCACACAGCCCAAGTTGAACTCTTGAGGCGCAAGCTCGCCAGGGTGTGCACAGTGTGAACCATCGGAAATAATGAGCTTCAGGTCGCATGGGTGAAGTTTTCCTGTCATATCTGAGAGAGAGGGAGAGAGAGAGAGGGAGAGAGAGAGAGAATATTTATGAGTGAGCAAATGTGTGTGTATATGTAGTATATACTACAAGTGTGTGTGTGCATAAGAATGACGGGTCTCCTTAAGCAGCCTGATCTCAACTCTTATCATTCTAAAGGCCCCCCCCCCTCCTTTGAAGGAGCTGTCATAACATTGTCTTTGTGTTCTGTGTGTGTTGTGTCGTAGAAGCGAGACAGCCCCGGAACGGCCTCGTCCTTCACGCTGGTCGCCAGCGAGCTGCAGCGTAAAGACAAGTTCATGAGAGTCCTGTTCTCCTGCAACGTGCGCAAGGTAGTAGGAGGCTTCTGTAATGTTCTGTTCCCTCCCCTGATTGTACATGCAGTACAAAGGCTACACACTTATTAGTACTGTACTTAAACTGCTTTGCACTAGGGCTAACAAAAAAAACTAACAAAAAATCTAATTCGAAATTCGTTGCAGAATTGTAGAAGTTTGAATTCGAATTTCAGTATAAAAAGAAAGTCTAAGCTATTTTCAATTTTTTTTTTTACCATGGTATGTTTGTTATCATTCTTTTCAGCACAGTCTCACCTATATGACCTGACAGTTTTTTTTCATACTGTACATACTGTATACTATACAACACAAAACACAAAAACGATTTTAGAAGATGTGTTTTTCTACTATGAGGCTGAGCAAATGTAAACATGCTCCTGAAGCATTAGAAACAATTCAAATGCGCCCTCAGGTTGCCTATGTAGAAACAATTGTATGTATAAACAATTATTTTCTTACCTCGCCTCATAATCCTCCTCTGAAACGGCACAAAACTCCAAACGCACTCCAAAAGACCGACAACTAGTGTGATCACTAGTGTGATCAAAAACTGCGAAGATAATAATACAAATAGAGTATAATTTACGCATGCGTAAAACCTTATTTAGCATCGAATTGAAATTATCCTGTTTCAATTATTTCTTGGGCTATCAACACCAAATAAAAACTAGCTACTATGTAACGTTAGTTTCAGGCCTGCGCTTTTGATTCCGGAAATTCTCTGCCTGACCTCGTTAAACAAAATGACTTCACTTGGTCAGTGGTCACGCATGCTGGTCGCCTCCTGAGAGATATTAAAATTGAAAGACTCCATTTATTTATTTATTTATTTTTATTCGAGTTTCTCCCTTCAAGTAGAGGATGACATATTTTCGGGATTCCCACGGGATGGGAGTCAATTTCACTTTGAATCCCGTGATTGGGCAGGACCGGGAGTAAAAGTCAACGGGAGCAGAAGGGAGTGGGAACTATGACAACAAAATCAACGGGATTTGGACGGGAGTGATACATCGGTGCATCACTAATGTAAATGTTTGGTGGTTTTATATTTAACTAAGGCAGACATCAGGGCTGTACAGCGTGCTATGAAAAAATCGGTCTGTGCGATGAATGAATTTACTGCACTAGCACCTGTGCGATAGGCTTTCGGTTCATATTGATACTCTTATTTTGAAAATCCTGTGGCAAGTCTAATTTCTGCCCAAGCGCAGCTCCAGCCATAATATCTATGGCTCCGGCAGCTAACAACGTTCGGTTCATATCGATACTCTTATTATGAAAATCCTGTGGCAAGTCTCATTTCCTCCCAAGCGCAGCTCCGGCAGCCCAACAACAACAGCGTGCTATGTTATGTTAGAGTGCGCATTTTGCAGGAAATAAGTCCCTGCCTGTTTTCCCCCGCAACGCTTCCAATGCATCTTACATGCTTTGCATCCTCACTAAAACTAACTAGTTAGCTGCTGGGGGAGCGGGGGAGCCTCAGCCTCTCTCTGTCCCTCTCTCTACGTCAATGATTTTAAGTAGGTGAGGTCAAAGGAGTTTGATAGTATTTACTGAGGATGGCCAGATAATGTTGATATTTAAACATAACAAATATAATACATAATAAATGTATACATGATCATGCAACATAAAAAAAATTGGAACTGTTTGGGAGAGGGAGGTAGGGAGGGGTTTTAGGTTGTGTGTTGTGAGTTGTGAGTTCCAAAAAATTAAACTTAATTATTTCAAGTTTAAATCTCAATATATCCAAATGTGGCACTTTACAGTGAACAGGAGGTCTATTTGTATTAAAAACAATAGATTGTTTTTAATAAAAATGTCTGGAAGAGCTAAATTAATTTTTTTCAAATTATATTTCCGTTACCTTTTTTTTGTTGGATCTAAATGTTACTGATTGTGTTAAATGGGCTTATGATATCGTCTCATATCGATTGCAGGCACCTGCATCATATCGTATCGTGGCAGACTTTGTGATATCGGCAAATATCGTATCGTTGTCCAAAGAATCAATATCGTATCGTGATGAAACTGGTGATTCCCACCCCTAGTAGAGTCCATACATCCAACACCAAATCCCATAATTCCTTACACATGGCACTGCAACTAAATAACACAAATACAATAGGCACATTTGTGACTGTTAAAAATATAACACGTTTTATACTTGTGCTACAAGATTTTGGCCTGTGCTAAAAAACTATCAACCTCTGTAGCACCAGTGCTATGCGCAAAAAAAGTTAACGTACAGCCCTACAGACATGATGTGACCCATGTACTGCATATTTTATACTGAGGAAGAAAAACGAAGCAGGATTCGTAAACGGGATTGGGATGGGATGGGATTATTTCTGTTGGAGTGGGAAGGAGCGGGAGTCAAAATCCACTCGCATGTCAGCCTCTACCTTCAAGTTCGAATCTCGTGTTTTTACGTAAATTCGAAATTCGAAAATAATGTGACAGCCCTACTTTGCACTTGTACTTTCTCACATTTATCACATTCGCACATTATGACTCATAGACTCTCTCTCGTTCTCTCCCTGTCCCTCTATTTATCTGTCTCTCTGTGTGTGTGTGTGTCTCTCTCTCTCTCTCTCTCTCTCTCTCTCTCTCTCTCTCTCTCTCTCTCATCCACATTTTAAATGCTTTATTTGAAGTATGCAATGTGCGCAAAGTCTTTTATGATGTACATTTACTCACTTACACACACCCTTTCAGTCTCTGACATGTACTCGCGTGCATACTGCATACAGGTACACTGACATATTAATTCATTTGCTTATTCATAGACTCAAACTCTCTCTGCACAAACATTGTAAATGATTTATTTGACACTTTCTTTATTCATGAATTGAATAATTCACACGTAATTAAAATATTTACGTGTTTCAACATGGTTTTAATTCAACACTAACATTAAAGGATACAAACACACACATGCACACACACACAAACACAACCTCCTCACTCGCACATCCACCCAACTGTGCCTACAGTCAGCCAGCTACCTGTGTGTGTGTGTGTGTGTGTGTGTGTGTGTGTGTGTGTGTGTGTGTGTGTGTGTGTGTGTGTGTGTGTGTGTGTGTGTGTGTGTGTGTGTGTGTGTGTGTGTGTGTGTGTGTGTGTGTGTGTGTGTGTGTGTGTGTGTGTGTGTGTGTGTGTGTGTGTGTCCTGCGGGGTGACTGATGACTTGCTTTGTGTTTCCCAGATCAACCGTTTCCACAAGGCGGAGGACAGGACTGTCCTCATCACAGACCGCCACCTGTACAAGATGGACCCCCTGAAGCAGTACAAACCCATGAAGAGCATCCCTCTCTATAACGTAGGGCTCTGCCTGTTATTATACTGTTTCTCTATAACGTAGGGCTCTGCCTGTTATTATACTGTTCCCTCTGTAACAGGGGTACTCAAACCTTTTTATAAAAATTAATAAGTTCACAAGAAATGTCATGGGTCTATAGTCCGGAACAATGCCAGAAAAATGCACAACCAACATCCATAACATATACACACATTCAGTAGTACAGTATGGTGGCTTGAACTAATGTGGGAAATGGCACTGTTTGCCTGTAGCTAATGTCTTGAATCTCGGCACAAAGGGTGTGATTGCCAGGCGGAGGCGCTGACCCAAGTGTTCATTCGTCAAACTGCTGCTGAGTTTTTCACAATGTTCATCACATAAGAAAATATATTCCTACAGTAATTTAGATCTAATTTGGTCCGGTTGTTTGAGAACGGGCGCTGCCTGTTATTTTACTGTACCCTATACAACGTAGGGCTCTGCCTGTTATTATACTGTACCCTACATAATGGAGGGCTCTGCTTGTTAGTATACTGTATCCATTAGTATACTGTACCCAGTCTGTAGAAGTGGTAGAGCATTTTAAATATTTAGGTACTTTCCTGGATAACACCATGAGCTTTATAGCTAACACAGAATACATCTTCAAGAAAGCTATGCAACGCTTGTATCTTCTAAGGAAGTTGAATAGTTTAGCTGTAAGTGGGGATATTCTAGAGCTGGTATAAAAAAGTCTTGTTGAACGTGTTATAACGTTTGATATATCAACCTGTTATGGAAAACTTGGTGCCAAGAATAAGAACAAATTGGCAAGGATTGTTAACATGGCCAGTAAAGAACAATTGTCGGAGTTATATGTATTTCGGAATACGGACAAGGCTCAGCTAATTATTGTCTGATCCTTTGCATCCTCTTCATGGTGAGTTTGACAAGCTTCCATCTGGAAGGCGCTATAGAGTTCCTCTAGCCCCAAAAAACATTTAAGAAGTATTTCATCCCACATGCCATTGCAAGCCAAAGACAAATATCCATGAAAGTGGACAAATACAAATATCTATCTATCTATCTATCTATCTATCTATCTATCTATCTATCTATCTATCTATCTATCTATCTATCTATCTATCTATCTATCTATCTATCTATCTATCTATCTATCTATCTATCTATCTATTTATCTATCTATCTATCTATCTATCTATCTAACGTAGGACACACACATACACCTTATAGTATATGGTACAGTAGCTGCAAGGTAGAACAAATAAGTAGAATGTAACTAAATAGAATAGAATAATGACAATGAAATAGTGACAGTATTGCCCATTGTCATTTGCTTCATTCACACGCTCACCCGTTCACCTCGATGTTTAAAGTTTACTATAAAAATAACACTTAAGAACCCAAATAATAATAATAAAAAAGCATACATAACACTATTATAATTACAAACTGATGATTACCTGACGCTGATTGTTTTGTTTTTTTTAGATGTGAAGCACCTCTACGACTTGCAAGGTCACTCACTCACTCACTCACTCACTCACTCGCTCGCTCAATCATTCAGTCATCAGTCGTTCACTCACACTTAGCCATTCTGCCCCTAGTGGCGGCTCACAGGCATCAAACTGTGGTTTTGAAATGTTTGAAAGTGAATTAGTCATCTGCTCATTGACTTGTGCTCATAGCAATCTAACAAATACATTAAATAGATAGAAAAGCCCCCAAATATTTCTACTTGTTATTTTATTATTATTCTTTTTTATTTGTTTTGATACTCTGATGCCTATAACAGTCATAACATGGGAGTCAGTGCAGCTCCTGTTTTTTTTACCACCCAGCCTCGTTTTGCGATTCAAGATGGTGGCGACCTAAACAAAGCAAATTGACTCACAGCCTTCGCTGAGCCTTGTGAGAACCTCTCCTCTCCCGTTTTGACAATTTCTACGTTTTACTCGAATATAATGATTGTAACACAAAGTCTTTAAAAAAATAAGAAATTATGGAATGCTGCCGCTTTGTTCTGGGTTTGATTACAACAAACTCTTCCATCAATCTGAGGCTGAATAACAGACAGTTACGACAGAAACCCTGCTACATTTGAAGAAAAAAAGATTCATAGTCTAGTTTCATTACTGGGAGAGCCAGTGTAGTAATGGGATTATGTTTAGGCCTGGGCATAATCGCTAGCGCCAGTGGGTCTTGAAAGGTTTGATTACGACCCTCATTTAGGATTCTCTATGAGTACCCAGTGTTTCGAATGATTATATATCCAGCGTATTAAAGAAGTGCTTGGTAGTGGCTGGTAGAAGACCCCCGCCGTGCTTTCAGAAAGAGTTCTAATCGCACACATTCAGCAGAGCCCTAACGGTTTGACACATAAAAACCTAGTGGACCCAGAATCTCATCTCAAAGCCTTTTCTAGGCTATTATTATTATACAATTTTTTTTATAATCACACTTATTTTGCACTTGTACAACAGTTAGAAATCACAGGGTCTTATGGGTCGACTGTAAATCTTTCATACTGATTGTCAATTGGATCCTCCCTCTGACAGCTACAAATTAATGGAGAAAACACAGAATTGTGTTCTATACAAAGCATGTAATCTCTGACTCCCTGAGTGTCTGTGTGATCCTGTGGCAACAATGTCAACATGTACAGCTCCGCCATTGGCTGCTTTTTAATTTACATTCATGCTCTGATAGGTCGATTAAGGCTGCCGTACACACACAGCATATGAGGTTGTTTCTATGGCAAAAACATTGTGTGTGTGTGTGTGTGTGTGTGTGTGTGTGTCTGTGTGTGTGTCTGTGTGTCTGTGTGTACATGTTTATGTGTTTGTTTGTATGTGCATGCATGCATGCGTGTTCTTTTCACATTTACGTTGTATCACTTTCCAAAAACACCCTGCCTTTTCCTCAGAAACTCATCTTTTATGCAACAAGCCCCTCCCCCTCCCGAATGCACCCAATGTATTTAACCAACTCTGCACTTCTGCCAAGAACAGAAATAATGGCATATAAACCTTTTCAAACTTAAAACATGAACCTTCAAAATGTATCCAAGTTTATTTTCCGTTTATTTGCAGTGTTTGTTGATAACAATAGCTGACGTGAAATCAAGTCGGACCAAATGCTAGCAATGCAATTCCTTTCCTTTAAGTCTTTCTATACCTGGAACATTGACCTTTGGGCGGAGAGAAGGAAGAGAGAGAAGGAAATTAGATCCATCTTTTGGGGCGGTAAGCCCCCATCCCCTGTCCTGCTGAAATGAATGAGGAATGAGCTCTAGTGTGTTGTGACAACTGTGACAAGACACTGCCGTGTTCAATCTGACTGAGTGTCTGGGGAGAACGAGAGAGGACAGAGATGGACACCACACACACACATACACACACACACGCACGCACACGCACACACTAACTATCCATCTATCTATCTAGCACTGCATCTGGAATTTTAATAGGATGACTGAAAAGGAAAAATAGAGAGATGAGGAGAGAGGAGAGGATTCCCCCGACGAAGACTGGCTGTTTGTTCAAAGATGTAAAGCACAGACACACACACATTTTAAATGCTTTATCCAAATCTGCAGATCAAATCACCCAATACACAGGTTCAGTATGCGTTTGTGGCTACACTTGCACACACAGTCACACACACACACATGCCCAGTGTAAGATGGAGCCCTGTCTCATACAGAAGGCATGCGGGGAGCGACCGGTACAGTGGGAGGTGGAGGAGGGTAGTCTGGACTCGGGGTGGGGGAGGGGCCGTCATATTCCACACACTCAGCAGAATGTATGATGCCTCACCATCTCCACCTTCCCCATAACACCACCGCCGCATATTACGCCGTAAATGTCAAACAGCAGGGGGTGAGAGAATCAGTCAAGGTGAAAGATCAGGAAGAGAGGAGGAGGAGGAGGAGGAGGGATGAGATGAAGCTTGTACTGAGGCCCGGGAGTTGCGGAGCGTAACGGGAAACCATCGATTAGGAGGGGGAGGCGGGGTCAAGGGCAGTTAGCTGCTTGTTGATTAACGCTGATACGCCGTAGGCTAAACCCAGCCCCCCCTGCTGTGTGTTCACAGCACAGGCTAAACCCAGCCCCCCCTGCTGTGTGTTCACAGCACAGGCTAAACCCAGCCCCCCCTGCTGTGTGTTCACAGCGCAGGCTAAACCCAGCCCCCCCGGCTGTGTGTTTACAGCGCAGGCTAAACCCAGCCCCCCCTGCTGTGTGTTTACAGCGCAGGCTAAACCCAGCCCCCCCTGCTGTGTGTTTACAGCGCAGGCTAAACCCAGCCCCCCCTGCTGTGTGTTTACAGCGCAGGCTAAACCCAGCCTCCCCTGCTGTGTGTTTACAGCGCAGGCTAAACCCAGCCCCCCCGGCTGTGTGTTTACAGCGCAGGCTAAACCCAGCCCCCCCCTGCTGTGTGTTTACAGCGCAGGCTAAACCCAGCCCCCCCTGCTGTGTGTTCACAGCGCAGGCTAAACCCAGCCCCCCCTGCTGTGTGTTTAAACCCGCCCCCCCTGCTGTGAGTTTAAACCCAGTCCCCCCTGCTGTGTGTTCACAGCGCAGGCTAAACCCAGCCCCCCCTGCTGTGTGTTTAAACCCAGCCCCCCCTGCTGTGTGTTCACAGCGCAGGCTAAACCCAGCCCCCCCTGCTGTGTGTTCACAGCGCAGGCTAAACCCAGCCCCCCCTGCTGTGTGTTTAAACCCCGCCCCCCCTGCTGTGTGTTTAAACCCAGCCCCCCCTGCTGTGTGTTCACAGCGCAGGCTAAACCCAACCCCCCCTGCTGTGTGTTTAAACTCGCCCCCCCCTGCTGTGTGTTTAAACCCGCCCCCCCTGCTGTGTGTTTAAACTCGCCCCCCCTGCTGTGTGTTTAAACCCGCCCCCCCTGCTGTGTGTTTAAACCCAGCCCCCCCTGCTGTGTGTTCACAGCGGCGCTGGAGGGGAAGGAGAGGTTGTAGGGCCCAGACTGAACTGACTGGCTCTCTACACTTCTGTGGTAGCAGTGAGAGGAGCTGCTAGCGCCTGTCTGAACTGGGATTCATACGCCTTCGCTGCAATATATATATATTAGTGCTGTCAATCGATTCAAATATTTAATCTGATTAATCGCATGATTGTCCATAGTTAACTCGCGATTCATCGCAAATTAATTGCATACATTTTTTTTGTATCTACTTTAAACGGATATTTTTCAAGTTCCAAGTTGTAATACTCTTATCAACATGAGTCAACAAATGCTTGCTTTATGCAGCCATTTAACACAAAAGGATGACCCTCATGCATTGCAAATTTGCATCAAATTCAAAACAGAGTGATGCACAAAATAACTTAAAAGAAAATAATAATTTAAAACGATGAATAAAGTGTGCTTGAAATAATAGGGGAAAGAAAATGTTAGGAACTTGTTACATTCACCCACACAAGGGCTGAGTACTCACACACCCCCCCCCTCTCTCTCACACACAGCTCCCAGCTCTCTTTCTCTCTTGCCCTTTCCTCATCTCTCTCACCCCCCCCCCACTCTCTCTATCTTTCACACACACACACACACACACACACACACACACACACACACACACACACACACACACACACACACACACACACACACACACACACACACACACACACACACACACACTTTAAGTCAGAAACAAACATAGTATCAATGAGAGTATCAATAATACACCTGAGTGAAGTCTAGTAAAAAAAATTTAAAAAAAATTATAAAAAATCTAATAAATTCTTCTAAAAAGTTGATTGTGAGTTACAAAAAATAGTGGCGTTAATAGAATTGTGCGTTAATACCGCGTTAACTTTGACAGCCTTAATATATATTAGTTAGATGTCTTCTCTCTGCCAATCGCCCCCCAAGACCCCCCCTGAGAACAATTAACGGAACATTGTGGGGTGGGGAAAAAAGCAAAAGGTATCTGTTTTTCATCAGTGCCTCATCCCACCCACTCGTTTTTCTTTCTTGCTCTTCCTCTCTCTTTCTGTATCTCCTCCCCCTCATCCCTCGCTTTCTCACATAATTGTCTTCCTTTTTTTTCCCTCACACACTTCCTTCCTCCCTCCCTCCCTCCCTCCTTCCACCTCTCCCTCCCTCCCTCCTCCCACCTCTCCCTATATCCATCCCCATCTCCATCCAATGCTCTCTTTTCCTCTCGTTCTCTCCCGCTTTCCGCTTTGCAACCGTTGTCATGACAACCCCCCCCCCCCCCGGAGACAGTGTTGTCATGGAGACGGAGTGGTACGGGCAGATCAGCTGATGTCTGGTGTTGTTCAGGCATGTGCACAAACGTGCTCTCCTGCATGTGTGCTTACCTCTCCATTCCCAGCGGGGCTTATTTGTGATCGGACCGCTCACTCACACTCTCCTCACTCTCTTTCTCTCTTTTTGTCCCCCTCTTTTTTTCCAGAGAGAGTGGGCAGACTAGTGTATAGACAGGAGGAAGGCTGAGAGGGAGACAGAGTAGGGGAGACACAGGAGACAGGAGGAAGGCTGAGAGGGAGACAATGTAGGGGAGACACAGAGACAGCAGGGAGTCTGAGAGGGAGCCAGAGTAGGGGAGACACAGGAGACAGGAGGAAGGCTGAGAGGGAGACAGAGTAGGGGAGACACAGAGACAGGAGGAAGGCTGAGAGGGAGACAATGTAGGGGAGACACAGAGACAGCAGGGAGTCTGAGAGGGAGACAGAGTAGGGGAGACACAGAGACAGGAGGAAGGCTGAGAGGGAGACAGAGTAGGGGAGACACAGAGACAGGAGGAAGGCTGGGAGACAATGTAGGGGAGAAACAGAGACAGCAGGGAGGCTGAGAGGGAGCCAGAGTAGGGGAGACACAGAGACAGGAGGAAGGCTGAGAGGGAGACAGAGTAGGGGAGACACAGAGACAGGAGGAAGGCTGAGAGGGAGACAGAGTAGGGGAGACACAGAGACAGGAGGAAGGCTGAGAGGGAGACAGAGTAGGGGAGACACAGAGACGGGAGGAAAGCTGAGAGGGAGACAGAGTATGGGTAGCACACAGGAGTGACGGTTCTGGTGATATTTGACCCCGGGCCTGCAGGGGTACCTTTGCTTCCAGAGGCAAGGGGTCTTAACTAGGAATGCTCCGATATTGATATCGGATATCGGCCTCGATATGACTAAAATAGCTGGATCGGGTATCGGATTAAAAAAAATGTATGGCAGATTTCTTTTTTTATTATAATATTTCTTTAAATAATAATAAATAAAATAATAAATAACAATTCAGTACATTTATATCATATATATGTGTTCATTTGTTACATTTTGTTTCACTAAGTTAGGAAAGTAATGTTTTAAGTCAAGCCTGATGTTTCCTTGCACAAAAGAAGGATCCCAGTCTTTTCCACACAGTGAGGCATACAGTTTATTAATTGAACAATGGGTATCGGATCGTTACTCGGTATCGGCCGATACCCAAAGCCCAGGTATCGGTATCGGGACTGAAAAAGTTGGATCCGTGCATCCCTAGTCTTAACCACTACACACATCTGAATTAACTTTTTCTCTTTCTCTTAATCTGTATCAGTTAATCATGCTTTTTCTCCACCTCAAAACTCCCAACAACTCCAGCATGCTGCTATCATAGTGTGAATGAATGAATGAATGAAAACTTTATTTAACAGATTGCAGAATGGGTACAATACAGTACGGCTCAATACATACAATTGTTAAGGGGATGCAGACCTGAGAAAGACGTTTGTCTTGTTTCCATCAGGGTCCCCCATTTTCAATTCATATAGACATTTATGACATACACAACATACATGACATTTATGACATAGGGACATATAGGTATTTAGTACTGATACATTTGTGACATAAACGGTATTCAAATATACAGTACTGTTACCCCTAGATCCTGACAGAGTATATACATATGATGGTGAGGGGACTGTACATTAGGAGGGGATGGGTGGGTGGGAGAGAAATATACATACGGCGGGGAGGGAATATATACATGCGGTGGGGAGGAGACTGTCTATTAGGAGGTGGTGGGGGTTTTGGGCATTTACCAGTTTCGAATTGCAGCCTCCCATAGGTGCTCTTTAAGAGCGGTTTTGAATGTGGGTAGTGATTCACATTCCTTTACAGCTTTGGGTAGGGCGTTCCACATTGTTGTGGCATAATTGCGAAACGTGTTTAGTCCCTTGTTTGAGCCGAATCTGGGTTTTACATGATTTGTTGAGCTTCCTCTGGTGTAGTGGTTGTGGTATTCACTGACCTTTGGGAAGTATTTTGACATGTACATGGGTACCCCGGTCGTATAGTGTATCTTGTAGACCAGGCCCATTGCAAGTTGCTGTACTCTGTCGTCTACTCTAAGCCATCCTAGGTTGTCAAAGTGGGCAGGGGTGAGGTGGGTTCTGGGGTTCAGGTCAAGTAGTAGTCTGACCAGTTTGTTTTGTGATGTTTGTAATTTTGTTTTAAGCGCCTTTGAGGTGCTTTGGTACCATGAGGTGCACGCATAGTCGCAGTACCCTTGAATGAGTGCTCCTGCCAGAGTCTTCAGGGTATTCTTGTTTACCAGAGAGGAGATCCGGTACAAGAATCTAGTTCGTTGGTTGACTTTTTTTATTACATTGGATGCCATTTTGTCACAGGAAAGATTTGCCTCTAGGATGGAACCCAGGTAGGTAATTTCGTCTTTCCTTGTGACAATATTGTCACCCACTGTAACTGAGAAGCCGTCGGTCTTGCTGAGTTTGTTATTTGAACCGAAGAGAATGGACTCTGTAATGATAGTTTGTTATCAGCGAGCCATATGCAGATTTTGCCTAGTTCTGTGCTGAGGTTTTTTTTAGACAGTGGCCTTAATGATGAAAAGCAAACATTTATGTGTTACCTAATAGTGGTGTATATGTTTTTCAAGCAGACAGTTTTCTAGCAGGCTAAGTGGTGGCCCCACAGTGAGAGAGGTCTTCCAGCTTGCCTCATTATACTGCATCCATTTAGTCACAGACACCCCTCTTTCTTTGTGTCTCTCTCTAATCTCTCTCTATCTGTTCCTCTTTCTTTATCTCTTTGTCTCTCTCCAATCTCTCTCTCTCCCTTTCCCCTGTCCCTTTATTTTTCTCTCTCCTTCCCACTTTTCCCCATCTCTCTCTCTCTCTCTCTCTCTCTCTCTCTCTCTCTCTCTCTCTCTCTCTCTCTCTCTCTCTCTCTCTCTCTCTCTCTCTCTCTCTCCCTCCCTCCCTCCCTCCTCTTGTCACCCTCCCTCTGTGTCTCCAAGGGATTGTAAGGTTATGTTATGTAACTGGCAACTGACTCTCTTAAGAACGCAGGAACCCTGGTGCTCGATCCATATTCCCATGGCAACCTTGGAACGGGAATGGACCCGACCAGAACACATTCACTCACTGACTCACTCGCTGACGTTCTCTCCATTATACAGCACAGCATGGCATTTTCACAAAAGCAAACAACATTTCCATGAATGCGGAGCAAGAGAGCATTCAGATAGAGAGCGAGAGAGAGCGAGAACAAGAATCAGTGTATATCATTACCCAACTCGTTAAGACAATGAGTCTCGTTCCAATCAATTAAGCCTTTAATATGAATGTAAATGCAAACTGGCCCTGTGTAATTAAGTGTGGGCGGGTTGCCAGCGACGGCGGCGACGCTGCGTTGGGCCTGTAATTCATTGCGATTATGGAGACGGCTCATCGCTCGAAGGGGAGAGGGACAGAGTGGTGGGGGGGCGCCTCGTCATCGTAGCGCCTCGGCGACTAAAGACGCACTTCTTCAACCCCTATCTGAAAAAAATATAAAAAAAAAGTATTATAATAAACTCTAACCCTAACTAACCTTACTGGCATGCACTTGTCCTAATATACTAACCTACACTGTAGCACTCAACACTTTGATGAACATTGTTACTCAGCTGATAGAATTGTACCCTTCCTGATGTCTTGTTGTACAAAACTTGTAAGTCGCTTTGGATAAAAGCGTCAGCTAAATTACTAAATGTAAATGTAAGTCTCACTCTGTCTTCATCTGATGGACATGGAGACCTGTCTCACTCCGTCTTCATCTGATGGACATGGAGACCTGTCTCACTCCATCTTCATCTGATGGACATGGAGACCTGTCTCACTCCGTCTTCATCTGATGAACATAGAGACCTGTCTCACTCCGTCTTCATCTGATGGACATGGAGACCTGTCTCACTCCGTCTTCATCTGATGAACATAGAGACCTGTCTCACTCCGTCTTCATCTGATGGAGATGGGGGGAGGGAGGAGGTATGATATGATATGATGAATTCTATCAGAGAGAAATGAAGGAATAAGTAGGTAGAGGGGTAGAGGTGAAAGAACGAGAAAGTAGAGAAAAGGGGACCGAAAAGGAAGGACGTTTTATTATGAAATTACTTTACTGGTGCAGATGCAACCCGCATTAAAACATCATGTTAAAATCAAACATCAATCAGAATCCTATTAAATATGTATACCTCTAATTTAAAAATTAAGCTCTATTTCTATAATCCCCCCCACAACAAAATCAAGTAATATTTTTCCTGAATGGAGAATAGAAGAGAGAGAGAGAGAGAGAGAGAGAGAGAGAGAGAGAATGAATGAGAGCAGAAGAGAATTTGACCTGAGTAAAATAAATAAAGATATAGGTTGGGAAACATTGGGCCTGGTTTCAACCACCACAGTGTATTTACCTGCAAGATTATTTAAGACATCCCGTTGTGTCAACGGTGAAGCTAAACAGCTCTGGCACAATACTGGGATTCCTCACTTGGATCGGTTGGTCCATTTAAATGTAGCTGGGTTAAGTAGGCCTTGATTTAAAAACCTTTGATTGATCCTCAAGGATCCTGATCAATAATCACACATAACATTGATTTTAATCTTTTGGGGGAGAACCAGCTACATCAATAGATACCAGATAATCTCTTTAAAGGATATCATTAAAGAAAATAAAAGGTATATATTCCTTTTGAATATTTCCAAAGTACCGGTACAATTCATTATATTTTCTAAAATGTAACTTGAGATCCCTTCCAGTTTTACTTAAATCCACCAATAATTGTGTAATGATGAGTATAGTAAGAGTATATATCACATTTTACCAAAGGTGGCCATCTCATCTCATTGTATCTATTTTTATGAAGCAGTATTTTCACATCCAATTTTTCTCACTACTTGCAAATGTCTCATTGCAGAATTCACATTACATGTCCAGTTATTTGTCAAAATCAAACTTCTGATTCCTTTGATTAATAAAAGGCCAGTGTATTGTTGTGTCCTTGGGGGTTTGTCTGTCCCTCCGCTGAATGTGCCAGTGTGTTTGAAGTCCCCCGGTCCCTGCTCTGTACTTCCCAGCCAAATGAGGGGTGATAGATTGCAGTTCGAAAACCCCAGCGAATTCATGTCCTCTGTTGTACCCGCTTGAATTCCCTGGTGTGCGTGCGTGTGTGTGGTTATCTATACGTTTCTATGTATGTTTGTATTTGCGTGTGACACTGTGTGTATATGCTTGTGGTTGTGTGTAATAGGTTTGAGTCTATGCATGGTGCATACTATATACGTGTACTGTACATCTGCAACTGTGTGTATTTGTACAGTATGTGGTTGTAAACTCATCTATCCTCTATCTCTTTCTCCTCTCTGTCTCTCCTTCCCACTTTTCCCCCATCTATCTCTCTCTCTCTCTCTCTCTCTCTCTCTCTCTCTCTCTCTCTCTCTCTGTCTCTGTCTCTGTCTCTGTCTCTCTGTGTCTCTCTCCCAGGTGACAGGCATGAGTGTGTCTCCAGGGAAGGACCAGTTGGTGGTATTTCACACTAAGGACAGCAGGGACCTGGTGGTGTGTCTACAGGGTATGGTACCCGCCACAGAGAGCCGCATCGGGGAGCTGGTCGGCACCCTGCACAGCCACTTCAAAAGGTAGGAACCGGGTTCCTATACGGTTATTGAAAACCTTTTAATCAGGGTTCCTACGGTCATGGAAACCCCTGGAAAACAGGGTTCTTATAAGGTCATGGAAATCCTTTTAGTCAGGGTTCTTACAGTCATGGAAAACCCTGGAATCAGGGTTCTTATAAGGCCATTGAAAACCTTTGAAAACAGGGTTTTTATGTGGTCATGGAATACCTTGGAAACAGGGTTCTTATACGATCATGGAAAACCTTGATACCAGGGTTCCTATTGTCGTGAGAAATCCTGGAGAAGTGAATTTGGCCACGACCCCTGACCCGTGGCACACTCAATGTTGTGTCTGACTCTTTACGCCCACGTGCCCAGGTCACTTACTGACTTCAGTTGGATTTCTGCAGTATGTAATCTAAGCGGTGCCTCTACTCCCCTGAGACAGACTATATTTTCACACTGAACAGCATTTTGTATTTTCTCTCTCCTATGAGCTCATAATAGATTTTTTTTATAACCAGACTGGCAGTCTCCTGTATTTCTGATTCCCGGCCATACTTGCAATGGATGCAACGGATTATGTATGCAAAATAATTGACCGACACTGCGTTCTGGAACACAGAGGCGCAGCCGAGGTGTTCTAAACGCAGTGAAGGTCAATTATTTTGCGACAATGACCGAGTATAGCTATACATTATCCCGCTTATTACATGGCTAACTTACTAACAATAAACCGAATTCATTTTACACCATCGACAAGACGAGATCAAATGCAGACGCAGTTGTTCTGTGGCTCCTCTGTCATCGCCGATTGCACTGATGTAGTGCAGCTGTGCATAATGGTAATGCTTAGCTTTCGTGACTGCGATCAAAATGCTTGATTGTGATTGGTCAATAGCGATCTGTTGCCCCTAACAGCGGTCATTATTGCGCGTTGCCCATGACAGCGGTGAATTATCGAGAAATAACTGACCGCTGTCAGGGGCAACCGAGTGCTATTGACCAATCACAATCAAGCATTTTGGCGAATGTTAAAACGCCATGTAATAACTTTAGATAATCAGCTCTGATCAGTAGAGTTTAGTCTAATTAATCTAGGCCAATAGTAAATGTGTAGTGGTAGTATTATTGGTCCAGATGTGTTGTGTTGACCTACTGTATGGTGCAGGGATTATAGAGCCCAGAATATCCACATTAATAGAAACCATCCCCTATTTAACCCAGTTTAGCTCAGTTCAGTTCAGTTCAGTGCAGTTCACAGTTCATCCCATAAGAGATTTTATCTTGGACTTCAGTTTATACACTGATAGTCTGCTATCGACTAACGATTTATTTAAGTAATCAATTCATCCAATGATTATTTTGTTAGAGCTACAAGGTCTGAAAAACACGGATGCTCACGCTAAACATCTCGGGCAGCTTACAATGACATATACTCTAGCTAATATCCTTACAAATGTACTCTTAAAACAGCTAATAACAACATTAACATTCATAAGGTGTGGCTGGCCATGTTGAAATTACGTCAAATTACGTCAAATGAAGTTTTTTTCAAGGTCCATGTAAGAGCTACCACCGTCCTGGCTCCCAAAACAATGTCCTCTCCTTCAACTGCCTTCAGCTCAGCACAGCACTCTTTGTCACAATCTTAGAGAGAGAAATAGTTTTGTGGTAAGCGTATTAAAACTACCAGCAAACATTAGACACCCAGCACATTTTGCAGTGATGGCAACTAATCGGTCCCTGTAATCTACACAGGTCCAGCACACAGTACTACGATATCTTTCTTGAGATAATATATTAAACTGCATACTCTGTGCAGGGAAACGGATACGCGGCGTTTCAATCCAATTCATAACCACTCCTTTTTAGGGTTGACCTTTTAATCAAGTTGATAACGTTATGTATCTGTTGGCTTCTTGCTTTGATAAGCACGTTTCAGGCTGCTCTTGATGGCCATCCTCCTGGTTTAGTCATGTCAAAGATAACCTCTGGTCTTCTGTCATATCCATGCTGAGGTCTGGGCCCTCATTTATCAACAATTCTTAGAAAGTGTTCTATTTTTGTTCTTAACACTTTCAGTGCCAGCAGGGGGGCGCACGATTTAGTGCTTGAATGCCCACCATCCACTTCAATGTTAGCGTTAATAACGCCTAATCTATGTTTTAAATTATGGCTATGTGTCTAATCTGCCCGTCGCTTATCAATGACTCGTTTCCAGTCAACATTGTTTTTTTATCGGTTCATTTTCGTTTTATAGCATTTTGAAAAGCCCTCGTTTTCAAGGAAAATAAAAAGATTCCATGATAAAAGACGTTTACTGGAATATTCTAGAATACACAAAAACGTTTTCGGCCTATTTATGAATAGTTTTCAAATAAACGCTAGATTATCGATAGTATATGTGTACGTATGCACACTGGGGCCGCAAGCTGAAAATCGATTATCTGATTTCCTCAACAGCGATCGCGCACACATACACATACACACATAGGGGACACGTTGATATCTCAGCGAATATAACTCTGATTATCCCAAGACTGATAAAATAGATTCCTTAGCTCAGATCAGATGTTCTCCAAAAAGATCATTCCAATTCCTGATCGCCATTCCAAAAATCGATCACTACGGTCTACTATCAATTGGCTACTGTGAATATATATTCCCGCGATGACTTCCATGTTGAGCAGACGGTTTGCCAGCTCAGGGAGCCAGCTGGCTCCGCCTCTACATATCACTGATCCCAGGTCAGTCTAAGCGACTGACGTGCAGTTACTCAGGGATAGACGATAGGGGGCGCTTTTTTCCATTCTGAGCTGCTGATGGGGCTGGTGTACCAACGGGAGACTCTGTTGATGAAATATGAATTCAGATCGCTAATAAAAAAATAAAACAATAATTGTCGTCGTGGGCATTCAGGCATTGGGCTGATAAAACGTCATATGACGTGATGGGCACTGAAAGTGTTAAGCACAGAATTTAGAATGTGTGTACGCACAGATTTATCACACGTGCGTACACGGGTCGTACGCACACTCCGTGTTGATAAATACCATTCGTTCTACGCTCCGCGCTCGTGCACGATTTTAAGTATTTGCATATAGCACCGCCCGTAATTAACCATAATACGGTAATGGAACACCCCCATGAAATGTGGAAAAATGGACTAAGCCGAGCGAAGCGTGTTATGGGAGAAATACGCGACAGGCTGACAGACATGTACACGTACGGTGATGTCGGATATGATATCTATTAACCATTGCTGCCTGGGCAGCGCAAACACTAATAAAGACTGTGCTGGAATATAACTGCCTTTTCCCGTTTCGTTCGATTAATACCCAGGGATTAAAGTTCTCCTCAATTTTATTCCAAATCGCGATGGATTTCCGTAAATTTTCTACCTGCATATGATTTGTAGAGGCATACAATCTATTTTGATGTCGGTATTAGGTATAGCCTATATGAACAATAATACGAGAGCATATACAAGAACAATGAATCTCACTGCCATGTATGATGTAGCCTACGCCATGTGTAGCCTGCCTATATGTGATCAATACAAACTTGAACTTGAATTCCATCATCATATTTATATGTTGTGTCTGTCCACTATGTTTTTCTTACTTTGTTATTTCCCCCCCTATCTATGTAAAGCGACCTTGGGTCTCTTGAAAGGCGCTATATAAAATTAAGCTATTATTATTATTATTATTATTATTATTATTATTATTATTATTATTATTATTATTATTATTATTATTATTATTATATTATTATTATTATTATCACGTCTGTGCGGGAGCTCACAAATAGACTGTTAGTCTCAGTGAAGTTTCAACGGAGGTCATCTATTCCAACCAACAAATTGAAGTAGAAAGCATTTCGTTGTGACCAATCTTATTTGGAAACATGACACACAAAATAATAGTATTTCGCTTTTTATTTGAAACAATATTTAATCGCATTTGGAGATGTTCTGCGTCTGCCCCCCCCGTGCCAAACAAGCAGGCCAACCTATTGTTCGCACGTGAGCACGTTATAATTACACTACTGTCGCTATTTTACAATTAACTATAATGAATTACGGGTCATACAGAACAAGCCAGTGTTGAAACTAATGCACGGAAGCTTATTTCCGCGTTGCAATAATAATATTCTACCACCGGGCGCCAGGTACGCACGGTCGGAGCTGTGCGTAGATATACGCACAAAGTCAAGCACACAAATTGATAAGTCACACACTTTGCTTAGAAATGATCGTACGCACGGGTTATGCACATATCTGTGCGTACGCACCATTGATAAATGAGGGCCCTGGAGTATAGACGATATCTGTGCGTGCGTGTGTGTGTGTGTGTGCGTGTGTGTGTGTGTGTGGGTGTGTGTGGGTGTGTGTGTGTGTCCATGCATATTCATGTGATTATGTATGTGTGTGTGTGTGTTAGGGATGCACGATAATTATCGGGCCGATATCAGCAATTATGACGTCATCCCGATAAACCCGATAACGTTATTGATAGCTCCGATAATATATAATATATTTTTTGGTAAAAAAAAAATGCGTTGTGGGTGAATTGGGATGAAGGGCGTTTGTTTTTACTGTAGGCTCCTCCCGTTTTGCCAGTACAGTGGTACGACTGATAGCGTGTGGTTTAGAGGGCGTTTTACACAAATCCAGCGCTCCCTTTCTTGGCTGTGACGTAGCCACGTAAGTTTCAGATGCAGCGCGGATGTAACCAAAGATGGCGTCAGTCGTGTGGGAATAGTTTCAGAGGAAAAAAGTTTGCTTGCTATTTGTAACAAATGCAATGCAGAAGTTCCACGAGGAGGGAAAAGGGCAACAACTTATAATACATCCAACCTAACAAGTCACCTGCAACATCACCATGATGGTGTGTTAAAAGCCTACGACGACGCGCAAGCAGCTAAAGCTTATTGCTCCGTAGCAGAGCCCTTGAACGGCTCTTCTCCGTAGTAGCCAGGTTAATTTGCACCACCAAGCACTGCTTAAAAGCTAGCGGCTTGAGCCCTTGGGTCATTTCTGTCAAACTTCTTTAATTTAGCAAACGCCTCGTCAATAGGTACAAGTGCCGCGGGTTCCTTTGTAGCTGGCTTTGGATTCACAGCAGCTTTAGCTGCTCGCGCGTCGTCGTAGGCTTTTAACACACCATTGTAGTGGTGGTGATGTTGCAGGTGACTTGTTAGGTTGGATGTATTATAAGTTGTTGACGGATTGTGAATTTTATGATTCAAATTATATTTATTTGGAAAAATAAATATGGTCACTTTATCAGTCAAAACTGTTGTCTTGGCTTTGTTTTGTTCATAGTAGTAACGCTCATGTCATGATAAATCTGGTTAGGTCAAAACTACAGGAATCTACATTTAAAAAAAAGATTATAATACAATAAATATCGGGTATTGGTATCGGCCTTGAGGAGCAGAAAGTTATCGGTATCGGTATCAAAAAATCAATATCGTGCACCCCTAGTGTGTGTGTATCCATGCATATTCATGTGATTATGTATGTGTGTTTGTGCTTGCATGCATGTGTGTATTACTGTATGTGTTGTGAAGGGCCAGATTAAACCGAATATATATATTTATTTATATATATATATTTAATTGTATTTGTATATTCTCTAATATTCCCTGATATCCCTTGTATATTCCTTGTACAATATGCATTGAATATCCATTCTAGCCTACTGAACATCCCATAATAGTCTCCATTCTACTATTGGTCGAGACCTTGGTGCCAGGCTGCCATACCCCTCAGACCCAGTTCAAACGTACCGCTCCACATGTACGAACAAGTCCTAGTTCCGCGTAGGAATCTGGCTACCGCACCACTAATGGGACTATTTGTTCATAGTGCGTATATATACTGCGCTACTAAAGTAGGACTTTCTTTTCAGTCCAGTTTCTTACCCTCCAATAGAGTCACAGACGTAAAGCCTCCCCGCGACGCCACGTGTGGGAGTAAGGCCAAGTTCGCCTACCATCGGTATTGAGACATCGTGTATATTAATATTTGAATAGTCATATTTGGCACTATATCGTCGAGTTGGACGTAGTCTATTAAGCTAATAATAGTCTGTTAATATATAGTGCTTCGTGCGGTGAGAATACTACCGTAGTCAGTACCCCATCGTTTCGGGCAGAGAACTGGCTGCTTACCCAGGGTGGTTGACCCCATGTGAAGCTGCACCCGAGGAGCCCCAGAGCCGACGAGCGAGTGGACCTGTATACCGGATTATTCTACCGACGACAGCCCGCCTTCCCAGGCACGGATTATGCTTTGTATACTTTGATTATTCCATGGATAAAGACCCCCGACACTGCCGTGTGTTGGAACCCCCCCCCCTGGAGAGGACGCAAGGTGAGGAGACGCTCTGCAAGACGAGGTCGCTTCACGTCTCTCCCCCGTGGACCGGAGAGAGCCGGCCCACAAAGAGTCCACCTGCTTTCATCTGTGGTCCAAGGATCGCCGGCGCATTGAACGGCACTACAGTGGGTTCACCTGGGATACCCTTGGCCGGACGAGGCAGCCGGATTCTACCCCCCCCCCCCTCCTACTCCTGTCGGCTTACAAGCGACCGGATTAACCCCCTCTAGTGTATCTAGTATATAATCATTAAAGTATCATTGCTGTTATTCCTTAACTATTCCAGGTCGTATATTTACCACCTGCGCCTTCAGAGATTGGACATTCTCTATTGATATACCGACGAATACTCTTTGCCATAAAAGTGCATACTATTTCAATTCATAAATGTAATTAAGTGATTAAGTGCTTGTTCTACACACCATCGCTGTGTAGAAATAAAGACCTGTTTCGACTTCGTACATTTGTGTTGGATCCGTTTCATCTACGTGAGAGTGTTCATGATAATATATTTATGCCGTGTACTGGGTGGCCGAATATTAAGTACAAAGGTAGTGGTAGTAAGTATCATATCTAGTAATACAGTCAGGGAATTGTACCCCTCAGTTACAGTATGTGTACACTTATTTCTGTGTTACATGTACATAGGTGTCTTTCATGTATGCATGTA
>NC_140174.1:55175631-55190631 GCF_963971535.1 Notolepis coatsorum | reverse complement strand
GGGAGGATATGTTTTAGTTACTCTTTCAAATCGTTCCATCCAGGATGAGCATAGGCCTGTTACTTGACTGACTAGAAGTACTTGTTTTGCTATAATTCTATTGATGAAGTTATGTAAAAAGAAATATAAATAATAATAATAATAATAATAATAATAATAATAATAATAATAATAATAATAATAATAATAATAATAATAATAATAATGATAATGATAATGATAATGATAATGATAATGATAATAATAAACAGTTTATGGATTTATAAATTCCATTTGTTATTTGTCCACATTAGACCATTGAATTTATTTACACACAAGTTGTCATAACTTGACTGTGGCTTTTGTTAGCTCAATCATAGAAGCAGACCAGGCTGCAGAAACAAATTAGTGGGGGGGCATAAAATGTTCTCGGGGGGGCACAATGGTTTTTCAACACAGGTTCCCTTTTATACGTTTCAGCTGGGACAACGGCACTGTGGCTTGCTTGGCGCTACCCACGGTGCTGAACTAAACAGCAGAGAGGACATTGAAAAATCTAATTTCTCTCTATCTTAAGAACATTCACTTATACAAAAACAGACTGAACGGATATATATAACAGACCTGCTGGGGCAGCGGACTGAGAGCAGGGGACACAAACAGGCTGGATAAGATAGCGTGGTTGGGGTGGAGCTGGACTCTAGCGAGGGTGGCGGAGAGGAGGAACCTTGCTAAGCTCCAGGCCATCAGGGAAAACCCCTCCCACCCACTACACACAGACTTGGCTGACAGGAGGAGCATGTTATAGGCTCACACTACCTAAATGCAGCACTGAACGGCACAGGAAGTCCTTCATTCCGACAGCCATCAGACTTTATACAATGCATCACTGTGCCTCACTGCATCACTGAGCACAGTGACAGTTACCATCTTCCTGGACTCTTAGTTTTTAAACAGCACTGTGCAATATTACACCTACTGTAGACTTCAGTATATTTTTACTGTATCTTTTATTCTATTTTTATTCGATTTCATTTTATTCTAGGCCATTTGTTTTGTTATTCTTATTCGTGACTTGTTCTGTCTAAATGTTTAATGTTGAGTGATTTGAGTGAAACACTGTCCCTCCACTCATTCCTGAACTTTTTTGTTAAGTCCTTCTCAAATGCCAACTGAATTAAATTGGCCTTGCGTCGATGAAGCATACTAAGGCGATGTTCTGTAAAGACGTTCTTGAGGGTAGAAAACGAATTCTCACAGAGTGCCGTGCTAGCTTCAGTAGTGTTGTTGTTGACATCAGTGCCCACTAGGGCTGTCCCCGACTAAGGATTTGGATAGTCGACTTTGATTAAAAAAAAAAAGAAAATAAAAAAAAAAAAAATTTACCAGGGTGGGCACAGCTGACTCAGTGGGCGGGCCAGGCCCCCTAATGCCCGCCCAATGGTCGCCGGGTCTGCATAGAAGTGGGAGTTATTAGGGGAACTGATTCAACCTGATATTAAGTGGTTTGTTGTTGAGCTCATGTGAATAGTATGAATAGAAGGAAATTATGTCAGACCCACTCAACCTAGCTTCATACAATACTTCACTCAATATAGAGAAATTAGTCACACTGATTTAAGTGAAAAAGTTGTGCAAAGTTTTATGCATTCGAAAGCAGCCGCATGATGATTCTTGTTTTATTATCCTAGACAGTGAAGCAGAGAGTAGCTACTAGGGCTGACCCTGATTAGTCGAATAGTTGATAATCGATCGAAAGGAGCAGTAGTCGACTGCCAACCTCTTAGTCGAATGCACACAAAAAAGAAAAAGATATATATTATATATATATATTTTTTTGTAATCATTCTTTCCAAAAGTAAAGAGGCCTAGAAGCTAATGGCGCGCATACCAGAGAGGCTAACTGCTGGCTAAGAAAACGGGCACAGAGGCACTGAAAGATGATTTCACCTAGACAAAATCAAGATGTATCCATCAGTGGACCAATTGCATGCTTCCGCAGAGGACAAGAAGCCTTCAGTCGACTCCTTCAGACATTAAGCATCCCCCACAGCCCAAATGGAATGATAAAACAATTTTGAATCTTTTATTTTTAGTCGACTATTGGCAAATTTCGGCCAATCAAAGTCGACTATACAAATCCTTAGTCGAGGTCAGCCCTAGTAGCTACAGGGTCGGCAATTAGGTTTGCCCACAGGCCAAATTTTCCCCAAGCCATTGTGTGGCGGGCCAATGATAGTGAACATTTTTTAACTCTGTCAAAAAAAACGACATATACATGTTTGCACTGTCTTTTTTCTATTATAAAGTGCCTCTCACACAGTGCATAACACATGAACAGATCAGTCATTTGATTTTAATGCAGGTGCTCGCATTATAAATCGAGATCAGTAGGGTGCATTTGATTTGAAGCACCACGGCGGGTGTATTATACATCGAATGTATTATTATTATTAAAACACAACACTCACCATAATGCAGGCAGCCCTGCCCTGGACTTATTATTGTTTCTGCTTCGGTCCTCCAAAATCCATGCTAATGTTTGAAACATGTAAAATGTCCACTCACGTTGAATGCCCACCCAATGTCCACCCAACTTGAACACAGTTGCTTGCTTCATTGCCTCGTGTTGCCATGTCAACACGTGAGAGTCACCGGTTGCTTATTGCGAGAGTTACCTGTTGCGATATTCCGTATTTTAAGTATGACTCCTGTTTATTAAAAGAAGCTTTATAGGTCGTAGGCTCCTCTTCTGGCTCATCAGTTGGTATTTCCCCGTTGCAAAGAAGTTATTCAAAGACGTTTGTTTTGTTTTTGCAAACGTTCGCTCGCATGACGGCATCCCAAACGTGGAAGTGAAAGTGAAATTCCATTGGTTCTCCCAGTCCACGTGACCATTTCTAGCATTTCAATTGGCTATAGTGACAGCCATAGATATGATGAATAGATAGATGCAGCTTCACAAAGACACTCTGGCGTCACGACGAGTGAATATTTCCTGCGCGTAAAATAAACATCATATTCTCAAAATAACCTGACGGGCCAGAAATTATTGCTGGCAGGCCCATTTCGGCCCACAGGGCCGCCTATTGCCGATCCCGCTACAGGATACTTTGTTTTATAATCCAAGACAGTGAAGCAGAGAGTAGCTACTAGCTATAGTATACTTTGGTTTATAATCCTAGACAGTGAAGCAGAGAGTAGCTACAGTATACTTTGTTTTATAATCCTAGACAGTGAAGCAGAGAGTAGCTACAGTATACTTTGGTTTATAATCCTAGACAGTGAAGCAGAGAGTAGCTACAGTATACTTTGGTTTATAATCCTAGACAGTGAAGCAGAGAGTAGCTACAGTATACTTTGTTTTATAATCCTAGACAGTGAAGCAGAAAGTAGCTACAATATGTCTTGCCCTGGCAGAAGCTGGAAGTTTTGGGAAGGACATATTTTGTAGTAGGGATGTGTCTGAGTAATCGATTATTCTATCCAGAGCTTCGTAATTGACTTTGAATTGAATTTGAAATGTATGAGTTGATCCGTCTTATTCCTTTGTTTGGCAGACCACACTAAGAGCACTGTTTTCACAATGATAATAATGAACCCCATGCTCATGGCTAATAATAGGTTACCTATAATACATAACAAACTGATAAAAGTTGACAAAACTGAATAATCTGATTACAGAATAATCAACCAGAAGGATCTGAGTTCCCTACTCTGGAGTCTGCATTCTCTTTGAACTTCCTATTTCCAGTTACCATTAACTTATTACATTACGGAAAGCTGCAGTTGTCCTGAGATACTGTTGTGCAGCTGGATTTCTTGTGACTCACAGTTGAACCTGTGATTATGTTTCGCCTACAGTAGCGATACATCTCCTTGCCAGTTAATCTCCCACTTATTATTACTGCGTAACACACACTATGCCCTCTGGTTCACACCAGCCCTGCAAAGCGCTCCGCACAAAGATAGCTCTGTGTTGAATAATTCATCCGCAACATCACAGGTGTAAAACTGCTGTTTAAGATTAATTTAACTCTACTGATCTCTTAAAGGAACACGCCAACATTATGAGAAATGCCCTTACCTTCCAGAGTCGGACAAGAAGATAGATACCAATTTCCTCTCTGTGCGTTCAGAAAGCTATCCCGGATACGGACCACTAGCCTAGCTTAAAACTCCAAGAGAGGTGTTTTTGGCCAACGGCTAGGCTAGCTGGTCCGTATCCACTTCCATTAATTTGTGCTAAGCTAGGCTAGCATGCAGCCAGATAGCTTTCTACTGAATGCACAAGAGGAAATTGGTATTTATCTTATTGTCTGACTCTGGAGAAGACGCTAAGCGCATTTCTCATAATGTTTGCGTGTTCCTTTAACACTACTACTTTAAAAATACACTATGAAGGGCGGCTATGTGGTGCAGTGGGCAAGGCGCTCACCACCAATGCAGGAGAATCTGGGTTCGAGCCCAGCTCTCTGCATTGCTATCAGCTTGGCTGGTCGTTCATACTAATACAATTGGCAGTATTAGGGGGTGGGAAGCTGATGGGTGGGGATCGGACGTTGTGGACAGCGACTCCTACAGGTCGGTTGGTGCGCCTGCGCAGCAGAATCAGGAAGCGATGGGGGCGGCGTGCCCTCCCACGCAGATCCCCGACGCTGAGAGATCGCGCTGTGCAGGTGAAAAGATGCGATGGCTGCTTCCTCGAGTACCGGAGGGGATACGTGATGTAAGGCTTCGTCCACATTGCAGCCGGCTTGTGGGAGGCATGGCCTAACAGCGTTCGAGACAGGGGAGGGTAGAATTGGACGATACGAAATTGGGATGGGAGAAAAATAGAAAATGGGAGAAAAGGTAGACTAAAAAAAATAAAAAACACTATGGAGGCGGGTAGGTATGTGTGTATTGGGGGGGCGGGGTTATTTTGACAAGTTACCGTAACCAGATCTGTTCAAATCTACTTACTGTGATCTAACAGTACTTCCGTCCAGATGGCACATTCTTTATTTGTTGGATTTTCTTTCTGTGGAAAATGCGGTGTGTGTGTGCGTGTGCATGAATGTGCGTGCATGTGTTCTGTGACCTAATGAGGAAGTTTCTTTGTAACAGATATTACTCATCTCCTCTATCCTTCCCTGTGCTTCCTTGTACTGGATGCTGTGTGAGCTGTGTTGAAGTCGTTTCTGGGAACAGGGGATCAGTGGGGTTTAGTGTGGCAGCAGCTTGCTATGGGGCACCGGCCATAGCTGAAGGAAGTCCACAGCGACTAAAGAAAAACCTTGGACACTAGATAAATATCAGGAGGACGTCCACAGCGACTAAAGAAAAACCTTGGACACTAGATAAATATCAGGAGGACGTCCATAGTGACTAAAGAAGAACCTTGGATACTAGATAAATATCAGGAGGACGTCCATAGTGACTAAAGAAGAACCTTGGATACTAGATAAATATCAGGAGGACGTCCATAGTGACTAAAGAAGAACCTTGGATACTAGATAAATATCAGGAGGACGTCCATAGTGACTAAAGAAGAACCTTGGATACTAGATTAATATCAGGAGGACGTCCATAGTGACTAAAGAAGAACCTTGGACACTAGATAAATATCAGGAGGACGTCCATAGTGACTAAAGAAGAACCTTGGATACTAGATAAATATCAGGAGGACTGGAGTGAGACACTTGTGAGAAGGCTGAGAATGGATCTCTTCTTCTAACAATACATCTCTCTCTCTCTCTCTCTCTCTCTCTCTCTCTCTCTCTTTCTCTCTCTCTCTCTCTCTCTCGCTCTCTCTATTTATTTATATCAGGGTTCCTACGGCCATGAAAATCCTGGAAAAGTTTTGGAATTGAATGGGAAATGTGGGAACTTTGTAGCAAAACAATACTATACACTATATCACACAACAATATTAGAAAAAGATATTAGATAAATGACATGTTTTGCCTAATATGACGGTAAGTGAAATTTATAACGGGATTCAAAACATTACCCACATTATGTTACATGCTCCACAGTAATCCAATTATTGTTGCATGTTCTAAAGGTGAGCGTACATTGATCCTAACTACAGTATCTATCTAAGCAATGGGCAGCCACAGTGTGGTGCCTAGGGACCAACTCCAATTCTAGTGTCTTAGTCAAGGCAATGGCAGAGGTCTGTATGTATTAACCTAGCATGTATGTCTTTTTTAGTATTCAGATTAAGCTATTTGCACGATTTTCTTATAGAACTATTCCGTTCATATTCTCGTTTACATGCAATGAAGCGCAGTCCAGATTAACCAGATTAAGAGTGATACTGTGGTTAAAGTGTTTATATTATCTAAAATGCCCTTCAGTAATCAAGCTAAAGTCTGAATTATCTACATTTCAATTAGAATATGTTTGATTTAAGACCTTATTCAGAATGAGGTAATCAGAAAAGGTTTGATCAAACTTGCGTACAAATGAAAACATTATAGTATATTCATTCTCGTAAAATGTAGGTGTTCCAATGTCTCTCTCTCTGAGCTATATTGGCAGGAATTCATTATCTCCTGTCTTCTCTCCAGTGAGTCGTTGCTCCAGGGATCGATGGTTTATTCTGGGCTTTAGGCCTGTAATGAGAAGGAAAGGAAAATCACTCTTCTCTTTAGTGTATCTCTCTCCCTCTCTCTCCCTCTCTATCTCCCTCTCTCTCTGTATCTATTTCTATCTCTCTGTACATCCCTTCTCCCCCATCTCTCTCTCTTCCCCCTCCCACTTTGTCTTTATTTTTTTACCATTTTTCTACCCTTTCTCTCTCTCTCTCTCTCTCTCTCTCTCTCTCTCTCTCTCTCTCTCTCTCTCTCTCTCTCTCTCTCTCTCTCTCTCTCTCTCTCTCTCTCTCTCTCTCTCTCTCTCTCTCTCTCTCTCTCTCTCTCTCTGGAGAACGGCAGTGTGATAAAGGACAGATCGGAGGACCTATCCATAACACTAAACTTTTCTTATCCATCTCCTTTGGTGAAGGTGGTTTGTGGCCTACATCTATTTCAACACTGCTCGCTGTTCATTCATACTCCTCTCCCTCACTATCAATGCTCTCTCTCACTATCACTCCTCTCCCTCACTATCACTCCTCTCTCACCATTACTCCTCTCTCTCACTATCACTCCTCTCTCTAACTATCACTCCTCTCTCACTATCACTCCTCTCTCTCACTATCACTCCTCTCTCTCACTATCACTCCTCTATCTCACTAGCACTCCTCTCTCTCACTATCACTCCTCTTTCTCACTATCACTCCTCTCTCTCACTATCACTCCTCTCTCTCACTATCACTCCTCTCTCTCACTATCACTCCTCTCTCTCACTATCACTCCTCTCTCTCTCACCATGACTTCTCTCTCTCTTCCTCCCTCTTTCCCTCTCTCGATACCCGACTTTCTCTCCCTCTCTCTCTATTTCACTCCAGCACTTTCTCATTCTGTCTGTGTCTCTCTTTCCTCCTCCTTTATCTAGTATCTCTCTCTTTCTCGCTCTCTGTCTATCCTTTCTCACACACATTCTCTCTCTCCCTCTGTGTATATGACTCAGTAGCAGCATGGTGATCCATAGCACTGAGCGTTTTGGTCACGATACATTCCGCCTCTGCCCTCAGGGGACCTGTACATCTAAACCACACACACACACACACACACACACACTCTCTTAGCTGTCCATCGTGTTCGATGATGACGCTTGCTCCTGGGATGGGGGGGGGGGGGGGGGGGGTTAGCGACGCTGCCGCTGGTGCCACTTCTCGTGGGCGTTGAGTCCGATCCTTGAGCCGCACACCCGTCCACAGATGGCGCAAGGGAAGCCAGATACCTGGGGGATGCCAGCCGCCCGCTGGTGTCGTTGCGTGCGCACACACACGCACACACACACACACGCACACACACACACACACACGGGGAGAGAGGGAAGGATTGGGGAAGGGACTGAACATCATACAAAGTGGATCACGTTAAAAATAGAAGGAGGGGAGAAAAAAAGAAGAACGAGAGAAGGAAACAGATGGAGTTGAGCAGAAGATAGAGGTGTAGTTGTTGTCATCGATGTCAAGATATGTCTGGTTATTTCTGGTTTACTCTTCATTCACAGTTTTCACAGTAGAGATGTGTTTGTAATGATCTGCTTTCTGTGCTTTTTATCCTCCACTGAACTCAGTGTTGGTGGTTGTATTGGCAAATCCCAAACGTCATAAGCCGAGATCAGATTGGGGTAAAACTTTTCAGACGCACCTTTTCCAGCAAACAATTAATTCAGTTGAGTCGTATATCAAGTTCAGATGTTATTTATTGTGATCCCATCGATAGGATAGGATGCAGTATAGGATGCACAATTCCAAACGAAAACTAATGAACAAACTACAAAACAAACTGCGAATATTAAAGTGTGGTTGCTGTGTGTGTGGTCGAAAAACTATATGATTGCCCCGTCTTTTCCAAATCTCGCTTGTTCCATGTAGACACCCATTTTAACACCTGATAATTACCACCTGATGATTATCATTAATCAGCAAACCATTAGGCCTATCATTTCCATACTAGGGGGAGCAATCATTCCAAATGACCAAAATGATTCTGTTTCGTTATAATTAAATATATACACGATATAGAATATAGAATACGTTTAAATCTAAATATCACATGATGGTCAAAAAGAAAACGTTTAAATAATAAGCAATATGGCTCCAACACTGGTGGTGAAGTTTTCATCTTAAACCGTTTTAATGGAACACCGTAGGGCATTATATATATAATAGAGTTAGAGTTCAGTTTGTTTAGAAGCAAATACACTTTAATTAATTAATACATGTATTAATTATTTGTATTTATTTATTTGTTCGTTTGTCTAGACCACTACACTATCTCTGAGCACGCAACCACACATTTCAAGTTATAGAATTGAAGCCTTGCACGGAATGTTTGTGTAGTTCTTCCAACATGGCTGCCTGTAACATTGTTTTCTATGGCATTGGAAGAGACAGCGGTTGCTATGTGCAAAACAATGGATGCTCTGTGTTGATATATGAAAAATATTAAGTAGAAAAGTAATATCCTATTTTTCACATACTCTACTACCTACCTACCACTGCACATACATTTGGCATTTTCTTTTGAAAGTGGTTTACCAGTGGTTACAGGCAGCCATACTGGAAGAAAGAGAACTACACAAACATTCCATGCAAGGCCTCTATTGGTCCCTTCTGAGACATCAGGTTTGTGGTGGAGCATGGGTTTCAGAGAGGAATGGATATTCAATGTGCAAACAATGGCCGTCTCCGTGAAGAGATGAGCCGTGCTTCACTTTCATTTCTGTTTAATTGGAGATGGCATTATCGTTATTATGGAGGCTAGGATAGAGAGAGAGAAAGAGAGACTTTTAAAATCCCGTTATTACACAATTAGCTGGACACAGCAACGCAAAACATTTAACAGTAGCAACTTTACATGATGTTGCTGCAAACATGAGTAGAAGAAAAACAATATCATCCTCACAGACATTACCAACCTCATCACACTAAAAAATATAGAATAAATAATAGAGAGAAAGGGAGAGGGAGGGAAAATATAGAAAGAGAGATGGTGCTTTTGTCCTCCCGTCAAGGTCACCCTTTCTGCTGAATCAAATTTTCAGTCTGAAATAAGTAGGCTCCCCTCCCTCCCTCCTTCCTTCCTTCTTTCCCTCCATCCCTCCCTCCCATGTTCCTCCTCTTCGTCTATCACTCCTGTTTCTCCCCCTCCCCCCTTGTTTTTCAGCTCACATTCCACCTCTTCTCCTCTCCTCCTCACCATCTCTCACCCTCCCTCCCTCCCTCCTTTCCAGAGCGCTGCGGATGCAGTTCCCATAGCAACCATTGGATCCATGTTTGTCTGATACGTGGTACCATTAATAACCCTGCCGGCTGAGAATAATAACAACACGTTCCCTCCTGGCTCAGAAATGGAGGGATGGATAGAGAGAGAGAGGGGGGGTTGAAGAGAGAGAAGGGACAGAAGGTAATTACAGAGGAAGAAGGGAAGACAGACGGACAGAAAGAAAGAGAGACATAGATTGTTGAAATAGAGGGCAGAGAAATAAAAACTAGGATATTAGTTATGAGGAACCCCACATATATTAGTTATGAGGAACCACACAGATATTAGTTATGAGGAACCCCATATTAGTTATAAGGAACCACACAGATATTAGTTATAAGGAACCACACATATTAGTTATAAGGAACCACACATATATTAGTTATGAGGAACCACAGAGATATTAGTTATGAGGAACCCATATTAGTTATAAGGAACCACACATATATTAGTTATAAGGAACCACACATATATTAGTTATGAGGAACCACACAGATATTAGTTATGAGGAACCCCATATTAGTTATAAGGAACCACACATATATTAGTTATAAGGAACCACACATATATTAGTTATGAGGAACCCCACATATATTAGTTATAAGGAACCACACATATATTAGTTACGAGGAACCACATATATGAGTTATGAGGAACCACACAGATATTAGCTATGAGGAACCCCACATATATTAGTTATAAGGAACCACACATATATTAGTTACGAGGAACCACAGATATGAGTTATGAGGAACCACACAGATATTAGCTATGAGGAACCACACAGATATTAGTTATAAGGAACCCCACAGATATTAGTTATGAGGAACCACACATATAATAGTTATAAGGAACCCCACAGATATGAGTTATGAGGAACCACACATATATTAGTTATGAGAAACCACATAGATATTAGTTATGAGGAACCACACATATATTAGTTTATGAGGAACCACACAGATATTAGTTATGAGAAACCCCACAGATATTAGTTATGAGGAACTACACAGATATTTGTTATAAGGAACCACACAGATATGAATTATGAGGAACCACACAGATGTGAATTATGACGAACCCCACATATATTAGTTATGAGGAACCACACAGATATTAGTTATAAGGAACCCCACATATATTAGTTATGAGGAACCACACAGATATTAGTTATGAGGAACCATCCATGTAACTTCACATATTCCTCACGTGAACAAGCGTTTTTTGCACTATATCTGCACATAGTACAACTTGCAGTCCCCGATGTGCACATGTCTGCATGTTGTCCTGCAGCGCAGCACATGTGAGCTGCCGTCATCCCACAAAATTACACATGTGTGCGTGGGCGCACACACACACACACACACACACAGACACTCCAATGTTTTCTTAGGTACAGATGCTTGTGGAAGCACAACAAATACACATTAACTCTCTCCCTTTCATCACCCCCCCACTCAGTCAAACACACACTCAAAAACATTCATTGTTATGTGGGCAAGTGGGGAGCCTTCCCTCATGTCATGGCACAGTGTCTGTCTGTGGGGCGGGGTTCCTTGGGAGGGAAGGAGCGAGCGAGAGTGCGAATGCGAGTGTGTGTGTGTGTGTGTTTACCGGTATGTGTAATGGTGAGCGATGTGTAGAGTTGTAACTGACCTAGTTTTCCTCTGTGCCGAGACTCACTACCACACACACACACACACACACACACACACACACACACACACACACACACACACACACACACACACACACACACACACACACACACAGTGTGGTGTACTGTACACTATACAGAACTGTGTCATGTTTTCCCAGCTAGCCACCGCTGCTGACCTTCACTCGCGAATGTCTGGTTCACAGGGTTTAGGGTTAAAGGGTTTAACCTAATGGGTGAGTGATGAGTCCATAATGTAGTGTCGTCATGCTGGTGATGTTGAAAGTGAGCGAGGCGATAAAAAGATGAGGGATGTAGTGGGGGATACACCCACGTAAACCTACTTTACCCAAACATTTAAGCTGATGTAAGTAATTTTAATTAAATTCATAGTATTGATTATACTGTAGTAGGTAGTAAAGAAATTAATAGTATTGATTATAGTGTAGTAGGAGTAAATACATTCATATCCGATTAATGCAAGTTCTGAAAATAAGGTAATTTTGAGGACATGAAACAAGATGGTACTATTCTGAAAAATGCATAAATACTAGGGATGCTCGATATTGTTTTTTTTTACCTATACCGATATTGTCCAACTCTTAATTTCCGATACCGATATCAACCAATACCGATATATGCAGGGTTCCCCCCCCCCCCCCCCCCCCCCCAAAAAAAAACTGAATAATTTCAGGTAATTAACATTACATATATCTTGTCATGGAATTAACACAACATTATGCATACTTTTGACAATAAATAAAATCAGAATTTGTTCTTACTTGCTTGCCTGGGTAAATAAAGGTGAAATAAATGTAAAAAACATTTAAAAAAAACACATATATATATATATTTAAACCGATTACCGATAATTTCCGATATCACATTTGAATGCCAATATCGGTAGGCCGATAATATCGGACATCCCTAATAAATACATATATATATATATGTGTGTGTATAATTATTGCATTTCTGTGATGATCGACTGGAGTTAAGCTCATACAGTTGTGTTAAAAATAATCACAAAACCTAAAATCGTGTTGCTGTTAAATCGAGGTTGTATTGTCTTTCACACCACACCCATAATGTATGTAGTTGGAGTTAGCAGCATGTCTCGTGTTTATTTCAACACATGAGTGTAATCAGGGGTTTGTGTTTCATGCCAAGATGCCATCATCACCACCACCCACCCATCCTCTCTCAGGTCACCCCTCTGTTGAAGCACATAGCAGCTGCTACAGAAACCTTTAATGGAAACATAGCTTGAACCTAACATAACGGTCAGAACAACTCAAACCCACCCAATGTTCTGCCGTTAACTAATATGTCTATACCACTATGCACTCAGAGTGTAGCGCTCAAGTCTGGCACTGCTAGACAATACCACAGGTGCACCCCTCCTGCTGACTTGTGTATACAATTTGTCAAAATGTAAAGTGATGTTTGTTTTACAGTTTTGATGAGAAATCAGTGAGAAGAAAACAAGCATTCCCTTTGCGTTTTGTCTCAGAGATCTTTTGTAACCACTAATTATTGCCAACATGTGTCAATTGATCCTGTGAGGGACCAAACGGCTTAGACACGAGGAGTCGTAGTGCTCAAAAAGGAGGTTTATTTCCCAAAAATATAAATACAGGGAACAAAAAACCACAAAAAGTGCAACAATAAGAAATAACCATTATCAAAAACTATACAACGCTGTTCTTGGGCCCAGCAGAACTCAGGTCAACTTAAACAGAACAAACTCAAAATACCTAACACAAATATCAACTGAACCAAACAAAACTGGCCTCCAGACTGAGACAAGAGGGAGGTATTTATACCGGTTGACCAAACCAATACAACACATGGGGAAAGACAAATCATCAATAATAAATTACATTAACCTTAATCACCTATCATTTACAATTAACAGTTGAGTTGAAATACTATGCATTTATGTAAAGTTACAATAACTAAGTCAAGCTAAAACATACATAAATCATAGTAGAACATCATTCTCTAATTAAATCCCCCCCTCTTCTCAGGGAGTTGGTATCTCCCAGCAAGCCTCTCCTGGTATTTAAATCCAGCCTCTTCCAATTACTGGCCTTTTGCCAGTTGCCACCAGGAAGAGCAGCAGAGCACCGACCGGAGCACCCAACAAACATGTAATAGAATAGAATAGAATAGAATAGAATAGAAATACTTTGTATTATTATCCTGAGGGAAATTTGACACTGCAAATCGCTCAACATTAAACATTTAGAAAAAAGGGCCATAAGGATAGTTCACATTGCAGACTTCCAGTATTCTGAAATCATGGGAGAGAGAGCGGGGGGAGAAAATGAATGAATGTGGATGAGAGCCTTGACATTAAGTGACTATAGCTCGGCCGAGAAAGTGCCAACCGACTTGGGACTGGTCTCTCCGTATTCAGGAGACTCATGATCCAATAAAAGTCTATTGGATCATGTCTCCAGCACCCCCACAGCCGTAGCTACAACCACCTAAGTGTCAAGGCTCCATTCCACATTCATTAATTTTCTCCTCCCACTCTTTCTCCCATGAGCTCAATGTAACGCGGAAGTGCAGTGGTCTATATGTTAGGGATGGGCGTGAGTAATAGATTACTCGTAGCTATGAGAAAAAAGGAAAAAAAATCGAAATTAGACATTTGTATGACAATTTTTTTTTTTACATATCGTTTTCACATGTATTTGTAAGATTATAACTGTTTGTTGGTTTCCTTAAACATATAACAAATAAGTATAAAAACGTTTTTTTCCCCTTTTCGAGTAATACACGATCAATCGAGTATAGCATGCGATCAATCGATCTGGATTTTCTTAAAAATACCCATCCCCAGGGCGGTCAGGTGGCGTAACGGAGATTGCGTTCGTCACCAACCCCGGAGCGGCTGGATTCGCCTGTTCGAATCCAGCTCACAGCTCCGGGGTTGTCACCAGCTTGGCTAGCCGTTCACACTAATACAATTGGCAGTATTAGAGGGTGGGAGAAGCTGGCGGGGTGGGTCCGGGTCGTTGTAAACAGCGACTCCTACAGTTCGGTCGGGGCGCCTGCTAAGCTCAGATAGGATCTAAGTGGGATAGTGTGATCCTTCCACACGCTACGCCCTCTCAGTGAGAATCCGCGCTGCCAGGTGAAAAGAAGCGGTTGATTGGCTGGACGTGTGTCGGAGGAAGCACGTGGTAGCCTCCACTCTCCCAGACCGACTGTGGGGGGTAAGTGCGCAGCGACCAGGAAGGGGATTGGGAATTGGCCTAACGACTAACATTGGGATGGGAGAAAATCGGAGGAAAAAGGAGGGGGAAAAAGACCAATAAAAAATGCCCATCTCTACTATATGTACAGTATGTGTATCTGGGAGGGGTATTTCTTCTAGTATATACACAGTATATATCTACAACACGCATAGCTACATTTGGCCAGTGTTGCTCAACATATGGTTTGTACAGTACGTTATTTACCCTGCTGACCAGTCTGCTTTCC